>NC_035433.2:75175168-75511168 GCF_002127325.2 Helianthus annuus
CCATATACTTTTACATATTTTACAATCTAACCCCAAAGTTATCACTTTCGAATTTAGCTCCCTGTAGTTTTCATCTTGCACATTTTTCGTTTGGTCTAAATTTTGTGAGTTGGTACGCCACAACGTGCGTGTGTAGTTCAACGTTTTTACGCATATTTTTTCGTTAAACGGGCCCATCACAACATGTTGGTCCTAAATCGACTTAGTTATTGTTTTCTGTGTTTTACGTTTCGCTTGAGTGGTTTAACGTGTTTACGTCTACTTTTGGTTCGTTTTTTTTTTTCTTTTATAATACATAGAAGCGATGAATGAAGATTATGAATGAATGAACAAAGTTCATCTACATTACAAGAAAGTTAGTTACAATCCATACAACCGATTTACAAAATTTACATGTACATAATTATTTGTATCAAGAATGGTATGTGTTGCGTGGATGCGCTTCTGAAGCAGGTTGTTGCAGATAGATCTTTGTTGGATCACTCGGATCAACGTATCTGTTCAAATCAAATGAAACAATGAATCATTAAGAGCATTCACAACTCAAACCGGACCCGCTCATAAGTGAACAGGTAGGTCAAAAATGTCGCATTTAGTTATAACAAATTGTTAATGCAAGGATGATACTTACGCGCAGTTCATCATTTCATCAACTGGGGTATGGGCTGCCCTTAAAGGATCAACATGGATTGCATTTCCAGAATCAAATTGTTGATTATATTGTCTAACCAATTTTATCAAGTTGAAAAATAAGGGCACAAATGTTCCACACCCTCCATGTTTGAACAAAATCTTGAAAGAGTGAGAAGGGTACATTGCCCTGTTCTGATCATATGGTAGTACCTGCAATTTAACATCATCCCATAAGTTGGACCTTTTCTACATAATGAAACGGGTTGGGTCGAATTGGATTGACCCAGACCACTTTTTCTACAAAGTATCAAAAAATGGTATCTTTTGATCTGTTCAACCCATTTGACCCGTTTCCCTTTTAGCTTCAATTCAACCCCGGTTTGACCCATTATAGATACAATAAACCAAATCGACCGTTCTTAGGTAGACGGGTTGAAACTGAAATTGCAACCTCTAGATTATATAAGTATATTCTACAGTCTACTTACGGGCTCTACGCATCCAGATATATTGTTGCAGTGAAAGACTGGTTGGTGAAACTTTTCATCGTGCACGTACAGCTGCAAGAGTAAACAAAATATCAGAAAACGGGACACATACATGATCATGTTACCAACATTGAACAATTTCCCTCAAACTTGGAGATTTTTGATCATAAAAAAAATTAAAAAACTTAAAAAGTAGTAAATTAACCGATATTCAAGTAATAAGTTGAAAGATTATTCGTACCAGAGGCATGTCGAAAGCAGTAAAAATCTGTGTAGGTTTATCAGCAACCAACACAATGCGAACATTCGACAAAAAGACCCTACCCTTTGCTTTCACAGTTCCTCCATTAGCCCTGAAATTTTATCATAAAGTAACATTGAGTCTGGTTGAATCATTCATAAGTTGATAAGATGATCATTCAAGTAGCACAATTGTTAAATTATAAACTAAATTTAGTTCTTATGGATTATATATAAGTAGGTTATGTGATACTGTGATACATTTTCGCGTGCAATCAAATGGCCAAAGGTTCTAAGAACAAAGTTCTTCATTTAAAATTGAGTTAATTGCATAGTTAGTCCCTGTGGTTTGCCCAAAGTAACATACTTAGGTACTAATAGTTTAAAATCACATTCTAGGGTATTAACTTTTCATTTTGTAACATTTGGAGGTATTAACGTGTTATTTGTAGGTTTAAAATCACATTCTATTAGTACCTAAGTATGTTATTTTGTGCAAACCACAAGGACTAACTATGTTAACACCCTAGAAGTTAATACCTCAAAACGTTAAAAAATGAAAAGTGAATACCCTAGAAGGTGATTTTAAACTATTAGTACCTGAGTATGTTATTTTGTGCAAACCACAGGGACTAACTATGTAATTAACTCTTTAAAATTCAATCAAAAACTCCTCATATAAAAGATACGATAATTAGGGGTGTAAACGATGCGCAACGGCTCGAGAGCTACCCGGGATCGGATCGGTAAAAAGCTCGAACGAGTCGAGCTTTAACGAGCCCTAGCCCGAGCTCGAGCCTGAAATATAACTCGTTTAGCTATCGAGCCCAAGCTCGAGCTTTGCATACAAAGATCATTTAGGCTCGCGAGCCTAAACATAATTATATATATATATATATATATATATATATTATATAACAATGGTGGGCCGAGCTCGAGCCGAGTTTTGACTCATTTAAGAAGCTATATTGAAGCGAGCTCTAGCCGAGCTTTGAACTCGTTTAAGATTGTTCTCAAATCATCTCGAGCCGAGCCGAGCCGAGCCGGACTCGAGCTTTAGATTTTACTTACGAGCCGAGCTCGAGCTCAAAATTTTAGGGAACCGAGCCGAGCTCGAGCTCGAGCTTCACAAAAATATCATGAGCCGAGCTCAAGTTGTGGAAGGCTCGGGCTCGGCCCGGCTCATTTACACCCCTGACGATAATTAATAAAAGTCTCAATAATTAAGGAGTTAAATATTATTCAAATCTTGAGATAATCTTCAACCTGGATCCCATTCCGGAACGGGTTCATCGTCACCCGCATCATTATGTATTTAGCATGATTAAACTTATGATTAGCGAATTAAAAATGAAAACCTAGTCAACAACCAATCAACAAACCCGAGATAATAAGCAATACAAGGAGTCCTAATGAAAACAAATTGATCAACATTTAGGATTAAGGATTAAGGAACAAGCATGAAAATGAAGAAAAAGATGATAGTGACCCGTGGATGTTGTTAATTTCGAATTCGATTCCATCTCTGATCAACACAAACATCTCGTTGACGAATGCAACCGGCATACCGTTACCGTAAAGATGCGGGTTTAGGGCCATGTTCAAATCTACCGATAACGAATGAGAAATATTATAATTCTAATTCTAATTCTTACAGTTAATCAGAATTATGAAGAAATCCGCAAGTGATTATTGAATTCTGCTCCGTCCAAAATGTACGATATTCCAGAAATTACAGGAAGAAGGTTTTAAGAGAAAAATCGGAAGCCACGTAAGCTAAACAATAATCGCTTCACTCGGATTGAATGTAAAAATGTTACGGCAGTTTGGAACAGAAACAAAGTAGCCCTGTCTGTTCAGAAGGGATGTTTAAAAACATGTATAACCGACTTAAGCTAAAACGGTTGGTTTGGTCAGGTTAATAATAAGGCCACTGGGGGCGGTTCCGTGATGGCCAAATATCACGAGTGATGGACCTTAGAACACCGCCGCCACCATAGTTTATAACGAGTGAAATTTATAACTCGTGGATTTTATCACGCCGTGGAAAATGGAAATTGTGAAGGAACATGGGGGTTTATTTTTGGGTGTTGTGAGTGATGATCACCGCCACTAAAAAATATTGTGAGTGATAAAATAATGGTTGATGACATGACGGAATTTGATTGGGTGTTGTTAGTGATGAAATTTTAACCACCCCCACTCCCCTAATACGGTTCAGTTTATAGTTTAAAACCGGTTTTCATGGCTGGGTTTACAATTTGGACCGGTTAGGTAAACAAAACCGTCGTTTAGCCATGATTGCATGAACTAACTAGAAGTTTCGTCCTAATCCGTGTAACACAAATCGACCTGACAGACCCTCATTACGCATTAAGTCATTTTAAGCATCATAATAAGCAAAAAAAAATATGCCCAGATTCATTATTAATTGAAATATAGTTAACAGAATAGAATAGCTAGTATGATGTCACAATAATAAACTGAAACACATAGATTTTACATACCTTTTAAATACTATTTTTTCATGAAAATAAGACCATGGCAGCATCACTGGTATTTCGTCAAGTTGCATGGTTAAAATTGTCATGACATAGCAAGTAGTTGACGTCTGTACATAAGATGTTTCTGTGGTGTAGTGGTTATCACGTTTGCTTTACACGCAAAAGGTCTCCGGTTCGATCCCGGGCAGGAACAAATAGACATGTCCTTTTTTATTTTTTGCTCTTAAAAAAAGAAAAGCTAACCCGGGCAATTGGGGCTGGAATAGATGTAGGCATGTAACAATCGAATTCACAGATCTAGTGTTGATTAATGTCAGCAGAACATGTTAAAGTACAAAATAAAAAATTCTTTTTTTTTAAACACCAATTTCATTAGGAAAAAAATCAGCTGGGAGTTTTGGGTAACGGACACGAATACATTCTGAACGGAAGTAGCTGTTTGTGTCAGCCGACGATTTGTGGGCATATAATTTAAATGGCAATAGGGCCTCAAATTGATGTATCATTTATGGTAGATTGTGTATACATTTTTTTAAGGGGAAAAAGGTTTAAAAAAAAGGAATGCTCAGAATCGCTTCATAATTCGAAAGATCGAACAGCTGTGATAAACCAACATCACAATGAGCGCAGTTTCTTCATAGCAAATGCACCAGCCGGGAATCGAACCCGGGTCTGTACCGTGGCAGGGTACTATTCTACCACTAGACCACTGGTGCTTGATGCTCATTTTCTGGGTGATGTTTGTTATGACTTATTTGTTTAAGCACCAGCTTGTAAATGATAGATTAATTTGAGCATGATACTGCAACATATAATCTGGAAATTGCAGTACAATTCATTTGGTAAAATACAAAGGCTAATAATCTAGATCATGTTTGAGTTTAGACTAAATAGTTCAGGACAAGTTTTTGGTCGAACGAGTACTACTACATTTAGCTAAAGTGCGAAATGAAACATGCTGTGTCAACACATCTGGTTCTCATGTTGGCCCTTTATTTTTTAAAGAAAATACTCAGGATAGATTGCGTTCAATGATGGGCGCGTGAATAAAGTTTTGAAGCTCTGGGTAGTAAGAAAAAAACACTTGAATCGATTTTCTCTCTTCATGTCTATGGCTCACTACATCTCTGCTTCTCGAGAGTCGACTTGAAGACTTCCCTCCGTATTTTAGTCTTCATGTGTGTCTTCACATACAATTTTTATCAAGTAATTTATGATAAGGTGTTTGGGTTGTGTTCTACTCAAACAAGTCAAATAAAAAAAAGCAAAAGGGAAACTAGTCAAACGGGTAAACAGGTTACTCCATACAAGTATACAACTAACTATAAGTTTTTAATCAATAATAGTAAGTTAAAAATCGTTAAAGTACTTCTTTTACTCATAATAGACAATTAGTCACAACCCTGGACCCGCCCAGCGCTATAGCCTTACAACCCATACTAAAAATGACATGTTCCGACTGTTACCCGCCTCAACGATACAAAGGTTGACAAAGGCGAGGAAGCTGCTTTCTTGTGAACCGTTACTATGGTGGGTCAGGTCAAGTTGATCCATAAACGCTTTGTGCCTTCTTTTGAATTTCTTGTTTTTAATGGGTCAAACCGGGTAATCTTTTTAGGAATATTGGATTTTAATAATCCCAACTATTTGTCGTTGGCTGCCAACAGTACCAACTTTAAAAATAACCACGGACAGAATTAAGTAATTTTTTCACAAGGACTTCATCTTCAAGAGTTGAGCCTGATGTTCATTTAAAAAAAGAGATAAATTTTATAAAGATGAAGATGAGTGGTGATCCTCCACTAAAAAAAACAGATAAAGTGATTTCATATAGATTTTGATAATTTTATTTTGAAATTAATGTTTCGACGATGATGATGTACTTGTGCACAGCCATGCTAATCTTCTTTGTATCGCTCCGAAGGGACGATAACCATTGCTCCGCTCGGCTATACATAGAAGTCGGAAGTTCATTAAAGAAAGAGATTAGGTTTTATGAAAATGATGATGAGATGGTGATCCTCCACTAAAAAAACAGATAAAGTTGATGGTGGTTTAGATGACCAATTAGTAGTGATGAAAGATTCTGATGAGGATTGAGGTTTAAATATGATGACATTATTCATGATGTGATCCTTGGGAGAAAGATAAAGAAGTTCAGGAAGATTCATTGGTCCTCATGATGCAAGTTTAGAACCTCAAGTGATGGACGAAGAATCAATAAAAATGCTCGATCCATGAACCAGTGTCGATGGAAACAACGATGAAGTATGAAACGAGAAAACGATTGGGAAAAAAATTTGTACCATTTCTCGATTTGTGCGTGTCATCCTTGCGCAGGGGCCATGCTAATCTTCTCTGTATCGTTCCAATTTTATCGGATGTCCCCGAGGGGACGAAATCTGTTGCTCAGCCTGGTTATAGATACCAGCCACAACTTCATCTCTGGGTCGATGTGGGACGAAATGCTTTCAAACATCTTGAAATACATGCACACTGATTCATTGTAAAAAGAATGCACCAGCCGGGAATCGAACCCGGGTCTGTACCGTGGCAGGGTACTATTCTACCACTAGACCACTGGTGCTACATGTGTACCACCGAGAAAATCTTCTAATCAATATTAATAAGTAAATAAACTATTGAAGAAGCAACTTGCAGTCTTGTAGATTTTGGTGTATTCATGGTTTACAATGGAGTTGCACACTTTTAAATGTAGCACACAAAACAATAATCTATTTAAGTTTCTTGCATTTGAGTTTTTGGAATATTTATGATTTGTTCTAAAAAAATTACATCTAATTATAACAAAGAAATAGATAAGGTGAATTATGTTTCAATTTCTGTAGACTATTATAAATTTATTACAGCCTTATAGGTATAAGGTTATCTGACTAGCATCTTATGCTCCAAATACGATTGGTATTTGTTCTTTCTATAAGTATAAACCATATATCTGTAAAGTCAAGACGAGGCATATGGACAATCAAGTGAATATTCTTGTGATTGGTGTATGTTATATTTTGCGAACACAAAATAGTACATGCATTTTGAGATATACATACGTGTAGATTCTAATATAGTAGTTGGTATTTGAAATCACATATTATATGTCTTTTTCTTTCGTAATTTATTTTATACCTTAAATGAAATGCAGATGTGTAGTTTGTATACACTGTTGGGTTGTTGACATATACATATGTATAGGGTCTGCTATAGTAGTTGGTTTTATATATATACATATAGCCTATTTTGTATACATTATTTTTGTCGCACATTCACAATTTTGGATCTTACATCTTGATTTTAAATTCACGGTTCTTAGCCGAGGCGTGTATACAAGTAATGCAATTTGACGATACAAATACCTATGCAAAAAAAAAACACTTGAAATCCACCATGCATCATGTCGATTCACTTAAAAAAAGAAACCACTGACTATCGACGGCCATAAATTTGTGAGATAAATCAATTGAGGGACATATTGTAAAACTAATGTATTTTTACACCTTGCACTACTTGATGGAAACAAAGCAGTTCAAAGCTATACAAGGTACCTCGCTACATTTCTTTTACCAACACATGTGTATCATATAATTTTTTGTTACACACGCATCATATAATTTTTTGTTTCATACACATGTGCATGCCTTCAGTTTTTTTTAGAAAATGCACACATACATATAATAATAGTAAAATACTTCTATCTATATGAAATATGGAACTATACCACAAGGAAAAATAATTGGGTCTTTTAGGGGAATATTGGAGAAGAAACGGTCTTTTTTTTTACATTTGTATCTATATGTACAGAACATATATATTTGATTTTTTTAATAATAATGTGAATTGCATGCAAATACTAAAGGGTTTGTAGGCTAGCGGTTTCAATGTGTACATAATGGTATTCCTCCTCAAGTGGTTAACGGTTCTAATTCCATTACCTGCATATCACATTATGATTAGGATGGTGTGTCTGAGTTAGGCGTTAAAAAAAAACATTACTGCATATCACATTATGTCTTTTCATTTGAACTCGCATTCCTTTCTTTTGAATCCCTAAGAGACGTCTGGCTTTCGACGGATGAGAAGTCAATGATGAAGCATGTTTTCTCTGAAGTGGTGTTGGTAAAAGTGGAAGACAGCTGGCAAAAGTAAAATACGAGTGACGAAAACTCAATTTCCATCAAATGTGTGCCCTTGCCAAAGACCTAACCGAATAAGTTGTAGTGGACCAATCAAATGTATGCCTTTGGTAAAGACCAAACCAACCGTTATTCTGAAAATCACTTTTACATGCATATATAAAAAAAGGTTGAAGAAATGTTACGCTATATACCTATTTGCACCACTAAAATCACAGTAAAGGTATTTGGTCTTATGGTGACTAATCCTTAGACTTTTGCCTTCTAAAGTTGATTGTCATTCCTCTAACCTCACATTCAGGCTTTGTTTAGTCTCCGCAAGTAAAACAATATCATATGCAAAAAAATATACACTACATATCTGCCTCCTGAATCGACTTTGACAACTCATCTAGAATAACCGTCAAAAGAAATAGAGTCAACAGGGCCGGCCCAAGGGTAAGCCAAATGAGGCTTGGGCCTTGGGCCACCAAAACTATAGGGCCTCCACAATTTGATAAAACCACAGTCCATTTATAAAAGATTTAGGGTGTGTATTATCATCAGATTGATGGTTGATAGTGTAGTGGTTTTGTGTATGTATGGATGTTGGTGAGATCCGGGTTTGAATCCCTGGTTCACCATTTTTTTCTTGTTTTTAAATTTTAGCACAATCTTTCAAATAATTACACTTGGGCCCTTCAAGTTTAACTTTCAATCACATGCATTTTTTTGGGAAAAAAGCCACAAGATTTTACTTCGCCTTAGGCCACCAAAATGGTTGAGCCGGCCATGAGAGTCAACACAGACTTTTTTTTTATAATATTAAACATAAAACTACCCCCTTGCTCTAATATCCATCGGTGACCAACAAACCTACATTCGAAACATATACCACTAGGCCATGTGTCATGCTAAGTAACAGTGATAGTGAAATTGTTGTCGCCTAGGTGTCACATTGACAACTGAATTTTACAATAACTATTATTAATGCCATTGTGTATTTAGTTTTTTTTTTTTAAAATAAAAGCTAATGAGAATACCTTATGTGGGAATGTAGGTTAGTAACCTCTCCACTTACTATCATTCTTTATTATGTGCCCCTTTGTAGGTCTTACAAGAACGTATCTATAAGGAGGACTTTCTTATGGGGTGGGTCAGATGGGGTTAAAAAATCATGGGTGCTGTAGGAGAGGATCGGTAAGCCGAAAGACCATGGTGGGTTAGGTATCGGCAATATAAAGGAGACAAATATGGCCTGAATTGTTAAATGGTTACGAATATACAACTCTCATGGGTTCATTTCATCAACAACTCTCATAAAGGTAGAAGTAACTCGAGTAACTTCCCATTTAAAAAAAAAAACATTAAATGGTGTGTGGAAAAATATAATGAAGACATCTGCAGATATGAGAACCTTAGATATAGACCTCTCTGTTATGTATAAATACTCTTTGGAAACGGAAAGACAACTTTATTTTTGGAATATAGTTGGATTGGATGTGGTTGTCGAGCAAGTTACGAGTAGTCCTCGGGGTGCAAATTGTTAGATATCAAGTGGCGCAATGAATCAGCACATACGCATAAACAATAAAAACATGCAGCAGAGAAAATAATATATGATAAACACGACACAAGAATTTTACGTGGTTCGGTCTCAGTGAGGGACCTATGTACACGGGCTGCAACTAGGTTATGCCATTAAACTCAAAGGCACCAAATATTACAATACATGGCATGATATATACAGAACATTTAGGATTTTATGCTTGGTAAACAAAAATCCCAAATCAGACATTCTAGACACCCAATTAGAACAAGCCCCAATAACAAAGACTTCAAACCCAACAATATCTCACTTGAAGGACTTGCGATAAAAATCAAGTCTGTCAACAAGCACACAGTAATCCAGTCTTCAATAATTAGTAATCTCATAGAAGTTTTCTAGGTCTCCAACTCCTAAGAACAAACCAAGACTTCAATCCATCCACCTAGTTGTAGCAACCATTCACATCAGCTAGCTACCTGGTAGCTGAAATGCCAAAGAACAAACTAAGACTTCAATCCATCCAGTATGTGGTCTACTTATAGGTAATGATAAGATTTTCAACAATCATGAGAAGAACCCAGAGAAAATAGTGGAAGAGATCAAGGCAACCCCGTTAGCTTGGGTTGAAAAGAGAGTAAAACTCAATAATCTTACTTGGAATGATTGGTGTATTTTTAGCTTTCTGTTGTAACTTGTAGTTTGTAATTTTCCTATTCTAGCTAGCGATGTTAGAATTTGAGTCGGATTCAAAAAGTTCAAAATTTGACTCGATTCAAATTCGGTTATGAAGGTTCGAATTCAAGTTGATTTGTATTGGAGTCCAGTAATCAACTACGAATTTATGATTTTCAATTCGATTTGATTCGAAATTCGAATTCAATTTATACAAAAAAATTAATACACACACACACATACACATACACACATTTAACTTCTCAACTTGACTAAAATATGAATTACACCCATAAGTGATACATTTATTATTCGTAGCATTACCAAACCTAATGACAAATACCACATACTACTTATTTCTAAATTTTTACCTAACTTAAATTACTACCGGTAACCAACATGTCTTCTAAATTTTGGTATTTTGACATATTGATAGTTAATTAATTTTGCATTATATTTTATATTAAATATAATTAGTTTGCAGTAGTTTTAACAAATGAATGTAAAATAATTTATTGTTCATGGTGAATTTGAATTAAATTGAATTTATTCGAATTCGAATTTCAAATATGAATCGAATCCAATACGAATTCAGGTAAAAAATTAAAAATTCTAAAATTCAATTAATTCGAAAATTCGTTATTCGGTTCGATTAAAACTCCAAATTCTAGCTACATGTACACTCTTTACTATCATTATTTTTATCATTAAAAAAAGAGAATTCAAATAAAGTCTTAAATCTATCTATATTTTCTATAAAAGGAGAAATCCAAGTGACATTAGAAAAGCTGATGTGTCAGCAGGAGAGCATGTCCAACAAGACTTTTCTTATGTCATTATTACATCATAATGTCTAATATATAAATCACTTTAATTTGATTTCAGACCACTGTCTTGTGTATTCAAATTGTCTGGCCCACATTCCAAAGGGCAAACCACTGCCCTTCTATAAGAAAGTAGCAGATGCTTCCTTTGGCAAATGTATACCTAGCAGCAGATGTTTTGAAATTGCGGGTAATTTGAAATTCAAAATGCATGGGGATATGTAATTTTCAATTAATGCATGTCACTCACTCACTTCTGTCAATTATTTTCTTATATAAACGTGTTCTCTACTTTTGTATTTTCTAACCACATTTCTAATGTATCTCTCCCTCAAATCCCTTCTTCTTAATACTCGGCATTTGTTCATAAAGGATAACAGAAAACTGAAGCTCTCTCTGTCCCACTTTCAGAAAAAATTTTGGGGATATGTGGTTTGCCTTGATCATGGTAATGTGATATATATGATTATGTTTGTTTTTCTTTTTGATTTTTACTAAAGTTTTGTTATCAGAGTTATGACTAAATGATGATTGTGAATGATCTGCTGCAGATGATGATGATGATGATGATTGTTCTACGGTTGTTTCCAGTGTTATTGTTTCACCATCGTTTAAAGTATTTGTTTTTTGCTACTCCAGTTTTGAAATTTTGAATTCTTAATTTTGAAGTGATATACTCTAATTTTCGCTTTATATTTCAGTCTAATCACAGTTGTTTGAAATTCATACAATCTGTTGCGGGTTATTATAGGTTTGTATTAAAAGAAGCATAAAGTTAAATTAAACACAAAGAAAGATTATTAATAATGTACATTTAAATGATGATTATATATATGATTTTGGGCAGATGATGATGATGTAGAACCCGCAGTAGTTCCTACTAAACGCAAGCAAGGATCTGCTACTGCTGTAAGATAAGATTTTATCTTACTAGAGTAATGGTCTTTCCTGCCTTTTTTGTATTAAAAGAAGCATAAAGTTTGGTTTAAAGCAGCTCTTTATGAACAAAGTTAAGGATTACGTATATGAGGACAGGGCTACTCTTCAACAGCTGAAGAAGTGTTTTCATGTACTGCATCTTGATCTGTTCACGAGAGATCAGGTTTCTAGAAACCTGATGTTGATGCATTGAGTACTTCCATGGAGTTCATGGCGATTGTCGAAGATATACATTGATGGAGTTAAAAGCTAAAAGCACCAAATTTTAAGCTAAAAGCACTAAATTTTTGTTGTTAGGTTCGTAAATTTCTTGGTGGTGTTGTTAGATTTTAAAGTTTCGTTGTAATTTTAAGCTGAATAAGTATTATTATATAATTTTTAATATCATTTGATTATTGCAGATTGGTACTTTTGATGTAGAAGTGAAATTGTTTCTGAGTTTAATTAGATTATGTTGATATTGTATCAATTTCTGTTAGTGTATAGAGAACATCTGCTCTAAATCATCATCTGCTGATCTAACGGCTGTTTGACTTGCTACTGTTGTCAATTGCCAACATCTGTTGTTGCCAACATCTGTTTGACTCGCTACTGTTGGAAACAGGAGAGGCTTTAACAGATGTTCGCAATGTCTTTGTATTCCAAATGAATAGATTTTTTATCTGAGTTATGACTAAATGATGATTGCTGATGTGTCAATTTTTTGTCTGAGATTTTTTATCTGAGTTAAAATACATTTAATTTCAAACTACTGCTCTATATTTAAATGTCAAAGGTCTGGCCCAGAGTGCAAACTACTGCCCATAGCCAAGAAAGTATAATTTAGCAGATGCTTCCTTTGGCAAACATATACCATAGCAGTGGTTTTGAAATTGCCGATAATTTCAAATTCAAAATGCCTCGGGATATGTACTTTGCAATTAATGCACGTCACTCAATCACTTCTGTCTTATGGTAAAGGCGTCTTATAGGTAAATGAATAGGTTAATTGTAATTATAATAACGTGTTTAATTTTATATTTTTCCCATGTAAATGCATTAAAAGCCTAACGAGTGTCGCATCATATTCTTTAGTCATAACCGCCTTCATTGGGTATATAAAATACATTGGGCAGTGGTTTTGATCATTACCGTTTTCATCCATCTACTCAATCATCTTCAAAAGTTTGTTGACGAGATTTTCACAAGGCTCTCTGCAGAATGGAAAAATTTGGGTTTCAAGTGATTGTTGACGAGATTTTCACAAGGCTCTCTGCAGAAGATATTGGCCGTTTCAAATGTCTTTCCAAGAATTTTTATAGCGAATTGTCAAGTAATGCATTTTAGATGATGCATGCTCTTCGAAGTGGAGATTCATTATAAAAGAAACTACTATCCTTTAAAGACACGTTAATTGTCATTGACGACGTAGTTGCTGGTACTTTGGATGTTGTTAGAAGCAAAACCTTAAGTTTTCCTGACAATGTCCACCCTAGCAACTTACGTATTCTATCGTCATTTAATGGTTTGTTGTTAGTTTGCAATGAAGGGATTTGCTGTCAGTTGATTCTTTGGAATCCAACTACCAGGCGCTATAAGGTTTTGTGTGATGACTACTTCAATTACAATCATCATCGAAACTCTGATACTGGTGGAATTTATTTTGATCAGTTCAATGATCTGAAAGTGCTGAACATCAGATGTTACCGTAATGTAACTGCTGCTCGTGTTTACTCACGACGTCGTGAGTCATGGAGAACAATAAATTTCGGTAGCGTAAACAATTGTGGTTCAAGTGGTTATTCATGGTCTACAGGAGTTTATGCTGATAAAACCATATATTTTATGGTTTCAAATTATTGGTATCCACTAGGTGAGAGGAACATCGTTGCTTTTGATGTTCTGAGTGAGACTTTCAGAATGCTTCATTTTCCCGAGAGTATTGTAGTCAATCCTTGCCAAGGGCATTTTTTGACCATCGCAAAGAGGCTGCATTTGATTGTTATTGGAAAGTCTGCTGAGCTAACTGCTGATTTGCTTAGATATGAAGAAGAAGGCTGGATGAAGGTGTTTGTTTTCAATAATCCTTGTGTAGTTGATTACGTAGATAGGCGCCAAAGGACTAATATAATTGAAGACAACAAGTGGCTGATAACATGCATCTGGGGGGATATGATTGAAGTTGATCTGAGCAACGAACTTCTGAAATACCTCTAACATGTTGATAACTACAATGGTCCGAAAGGAGCTTTACTTATCGAGACTACTGTTTCACCAATTGATTAGGAATTAGGATCCTATATTTTATTGAATGCTATTTGCTGTTTTGACAATTGTATTTTTTATATAATTAGTTGTGTTAAAATTATTAATCATGTTTGTTATTTAAATTAAGTAAATGAATATTGATGTTTGAGAGTGTAAAAGCTTGTAATATTAGCAAAGGTCTGTTTAAATGATCAAAGCTCTATTATTGCGAACAAATGTTTCAAAATAAAATAGTGGTTGATACATCTGTTGACTTGGGTCAACAGATGGATGAACTTTG
The DNA here is from genome assembly GCF_002127325.2 of Helianthus annuus. NCBI lineage: Eukaryota > Viridiplantae > Streptophyta > Magnoliopsida > Asterales > Asteraceae > Helianthus > Helianthus annuus. The sequence goes on from NC_035433.2 coordinate 75,189,669, forward strand.
TATGCTGTTTGACACTTGTAGTTTTTATATAAGTAGTTGTGTTAAAATTATTAACCATGTTTGTTATTTAAATTAAGTAAATAAATATTTAGGTTTGAGAGTGTAAAATCTTGTAATATTGGCAAAGGTATGTTTGAATGATCAAAGCTCTGTTATTGGGAATAGATGTTTGAAAATAAAACAGTGGTTGATACATCTGTTGACTTTGGTCAACAAATGGATGAAAACAGATGTTTGGAACTACTGTTGAGAAAACTGTGGTTGAAACCGCTGTTTGGTTAAAATGATGGTTTAAAACCACTGTTGGGTTAAAATAGTGTTTTGTGAGGTTGAAGGGGATTGAAATGACTGATGGGTTAAAATATTGTTTTTTTGGAGAAGGAAGATTCTTGAATCACTGTTTATATAATGACTGTTGTTAAAACTCAATGTTTTAATCCACTGATAGTTATAGTCAGCTACAGTTTTCATTTTCAGCACTGTAATATTGGCAAATGTATGTTTAAATGATCAAAGCTCTGTTATTGGGAACAAATGTTTGAAAATAAAACAGTGGTTGGTACATCTGTTGACTTTGGTCAACAGATGGATGAAAATAGATGTTTGGAACTACTATTGAGAAAACTGTGGTTGAAACCGCTGTTTGGTTAAAATGGTGGTTTAAAACCAGTGTTGGTTAAAATAGTGTTTTGTGGAGGTTGAAGGGGATTGAAACGACTGATGGGTTAAAATATTGTTTTATTTGGAGAAGGAACATGCTTGAACCACTGTTTATATAATGACTATTGTTAAAGGTCAGTGTTTTAATTCACTGATAGTCTATTCATTGATAGTTATAGTCAGTTACTGTTTTCATTTTTAACACTGTAAACTACTGATATTAATCCATCAGTGGTTTCCTAACAACTGTCATCCATTATTTATCAGAGGTCCTCACGTGGACAGTACTTAGCCGTCAGATCTTTTGTAACCGCTGTCACGTCAGCATTCACTTTTTCCACCTATAAAACCCTGATCAAAACCCCACACAGGGTTTTGACTGTCGAGTCGAATTCAAAATTCCTTTCAAAAGCAGTTTTCATCAAATTCTCTCAAATCACTCATCTTCTTCCTTCGTTCTTAACTACCTTTGATTTATCATGGATCTGCCATTCAAAATCCGTCATTACTATGTGTGTACACTTGCAAAAACAAGTAAAAACACAGGTTTTCATTCCGTGATTGATGCACTTTCATCTTCAAAGTACAAAACTTTGTTGACCTGCAATGAAACCATCTACGTGGATACCCAACGAGAGTTCTGGAAAAATGCAAAGCTTGAAACTAAGGACAAAAAGACCTTAGCTATTACTTCATCAATAAGGGGAATTCCAGTGGTCATCACACCTCAAACCATTCAGAGGTTTTTGAAATCAATGATCTTACAGGTAAAAGCTCTTTCCCAAAAACAGAGTACCAAACTGATTTCACTGAGAGAGGGTATGAAGAAGAAATGAAAAAGGATACTTTAGAAAAGGGCAGTTTTCCTCCTGCTCCGAGGTTTTTATTCCATACCCTCCTGATGTGTGTGTCAAATAAAACAACAGCTTTTAATGAAATACCATTGAAAATTCAATACCTGGGCTATGCTATCATGGCTGAACAAAATTTTAACTACTCTTGGGAAATTTTCAATGATATGGTTAAGAATGTTAATAAAAAATCATTTTTATTGTTTCCAAGGTTTTTAAGTTTTTATCTTCAAAAGAAATTTTCAAAGGATAATGCACATGTGCTTATCCAAGGAAATCCTATTCAAATAAACAGTCTAACTTCTGAAACATTCACAAGGCTGTCAAAACCTTCAAAAACCCAAACAGAGGTACCTGAGCAGAATTTAGCAGCAACAACTGCTCCTCAGGCCCCTGTTGTTGAGCCCACTGCTCCTGGTGATCACAGAAGCACAACCCCATCTGTGAAACCCACACCAAAAATCACCAAAAAGAAAACTATCCAAAAGCCCCCCAAACCCACCAAAAAGGTGACTCTGGAAGACGAGATCCCAGAGGTAACACCCGTGACAACACAAAAGTCACCTGAAACCACTGCTGCTACTTCCTCACAGCAGATGGAAGAAAGATCTCAACCTGAGCCTAAAACTCCTCCTTCATCCTCTCAAAAGGATCAGGTTGTATCAACAGGGACACCATAATCAATGATACCTCTGTTGGATGCACTTGATATAGCTCAGATAAAAATCAGTTCTTCTCAATCACCTCTCAATGAGAATATACCACAACAAGTGACTGAGTCTGGTGTCTCTATCTCTGTTAACCCACAAACAGTTGAGGAGGCTACACTGCAGGAATTACAAGTAATTCCTGTCAGTAGTTCAAGTGGAGCAGCTACTACTGGTGTTGAACCCACTCCTTTACACCTGGACAGTAGTTTCATTAGTGAGACTCCCTTGAAGGCAATTTCTTCTTTGGGAACCATAGTGTCCACTGGTGTGTTTCCATTATACGCTGGTGACCTTAAAATGGTAAGCTCTGCTGAAGAAAGAAGTCCCCAGTACCGAGAACAAGGGGCATCAGTGGATGATTTTTGGGAAACTTTTCCTAAGTCAACCACTGATACAACCACCACTGGTGGGAAATCAGATGATCCCATTAACTTATGTGATGGTTTAAAGTACAAAGAATTGACGGAGAGGGTTGATAAACTTGACACATCTGCTGCAGAAATCAAAACTATGCTGCAACAGTTATTACAAGCTCAAAAGGCTACACCCACTGCTGCACCATCCGCAACATCTGATCCATCTGCTGCTGAGCTATGGCATCTGTTTCAACCTCTGTTCACAAACAAAGACAATATGCAGATCAATAGCATGAAGTTCAACTTCAAATGGTCAGAAATGTCATGGAAGCTAGGTACAAAGATACTCAAGCAGATATCAAAGCTATTAAAGCTCATCTGCTTCAAACTACTGGCACTGCTCCTCCTTCAATTATCTATGTTGAAAATCCTGATGATGTCAAAAAGGGGGACAAAACTAAAGGGAAGAAGGGAAAAGAAGATGGTTTATACATGCCACTAGATTGAATGTCCAAACTTGTGGTAGAAATCCCAAGGCCAGATGGTTCCAAAAAGGTTGATGAGACTCAAAATGCATTTGCTGCATTAAAGGCAAACATGAAAGGGTCTAAAAGGTTTGAGGAGGAGAAAAAGTTTTGATGGAAAAAGAAGAGCAGGGTACTTCTAAACCTAAAAGAAGACAACCTACCAGAAAAGTAAGTCAACGCAAAACCACACCTTCCAAAACCACCAAACAAACTCCTCAAATTCCCAAAAGTTCCTCTCATCAAACTTTCAAACCAACAGATGTTAAAACTCATGTTGTATCAACAGTTGTTGGTACTTTAGTTGTTTCAACAGATGTTATCTCAACAACTGCCATCACTACTACGTCAACCCACACTCAATCCACTGTCATACCAAAAACAATATCATCACCACAAAAACCAGCTGCCAAAAAGTAGAAAACAACAGTTGACACATCAACTGTTATAGTGACCACAGTGGTTGAAAAACCAGTTGTTTCAACAGCTGTTAGTCAGATATCAACTACTTCAATCTCTGCCACTGAACCCATAAATACACCACCAACTTCTCCAAAGCACAAAAGGAGAAAGATAACAAACATTGTACTGGAAGATGACACTTCCCCAACTCTAACATCTACACAACCACTATCCCTTGTCACCATTTCAAACCCTGTTCCATTATCTTCAGTTCAACGCTTCAATTAAAACACTGCCATTGACCCTGCAGGAGTACAATATCCTCTAGATCTTCCAGCAGTCAGGGAGGAAATCAAATCCTTCTACTCTGAAGATGATCCTGAAAAGAGGAAACTCCCATCTGTTCAAGGTTATCCTTTGCCAAGAAATATAGAAGAATATCTCAAAATAAAGGCCCAACAAGCAGAGGATATATCTAAAAGAGATACAGAGGCAAAGTCTGACAAAGAGATTCAAAGAAATTATCAATACATGCTCACCAAAGTTAGAACTTTAGAGCAGTTCTCAAAAGTCTTTTGTCAGAAATTATCAGAAAAAGATGATGAAAGCATGAGAAATGACTATCTTGAATACATAATAGCATATGTAACACCTCGAAATTTTGCGTCCTATAACGTATTGACACGTGTCATAAGTTTACACGTGATAATAAATGCTAAATGAGGACTAGAGTTGACAAACATTGAAAGTATGTGAATCCGAGGGTTCAAAATGTCAACGAGGGATAAATATACTGTATAGTAACCCTAAATGATGCTCGTACCTTCAAACGAATAAATCATGGATCGTACGGAACGAAATGTGGAAGAAAGTGAGAGATTACAAACTACAGGGGTTAAATGTGTCAACATGTTTAAGTTATACCTCTGAGTGACCCTTTAACAAACCCGAGGCTTTGTAATGGTAAATTACGCTCACTAGAATATACGATATAAATTTCGAAAAGTTCCGTTTTAAAACGAGAAAGTTATGATCAAATTCGTATGCGAGGGGTTAAAAGCGTCAACGTTGAAAGTTAGGACTTTTTCGGGTAGTAATAAACTAACCGAGGACTTAACGGCGCGGGTAAAAGTCAGAGGCCCTTATACGTAAATAAAAGAGGCCCAAAACGCAAAGTTACCCCTTCGAAACGCCAAAGGCCAACTGCAATAATGAAAAAGATTTGAAAATCTTTTTAACAGGTCTCAGGCGGGCCGCGTAAAAGTAGCATAGGGTCTTACGCGGGCCGTGCTGACAGTATAGATATGGGCTCTGACATTAGGATTCAAGCGGGCCGCGTAAGAGTTGCATGATCATTGACGCGGGCCGCGTCAGCCTCCTAGATGTAGATAATTCGGACAGAAGCACTGTTGAGTGTTTTAACCGACTTTGTAGCCATTATTATGAGCATGGGCGCCCCCTAAACGTCCCCTAGCACTCAGGGACAGATGTTGATCATCTAGGAACACTTGTAGCACTTGTTGTCAAAGATCTAAGGTGCCTAAACTACTATAAAAGGCCACTTTGTTACAACAAGTTCTTCATACCTTCAAACAACACTTCTGATCAATTCTGGAGCTCAAGTGTCTTCACCACTCATCCCTGGTCGTGCATAGGACTCTTGTAAGTGTGCTTAACCCTTTATGGTTTAGTTTTTGCTTAGATATAGCTTAAAAGTCAATCCGTCGTAATTAACCGATTGACTTAACGGTTAATCACAAATGGTCCAGTGATTAATCGAATCAAAGGTAGTTATATGTTGGTAATCATGTGGGCATTAAACCCTTAAAAGGGCACCCTCTGATTCCCACTCTAACTAGTCTAAATGTCGGGTCAAAGTTGCTTAGAAAAAGTCAACAGAATGCTAACTTTCGATTTTATGCATAATCAGTAATGTAGATGGCGTGTAACCTGTTTTATCACTCATATAACATGATAATAAGTATTGTAACTGGTCTAAGCTTGTTTGATCCGACCATTTACTGTTTTGACCCGGTTCGGAACCGAAAGTCGCAAAACTTTGACTTTTGCTTTGACTTCAGTTCTGACCCATTATGGTATGATTTAGGTATGCCTTAGGACTCTCTTAGGACCAGGTTACATGATAGTATAACCCTCTGTGACCGGTTCGTTGTTTGTCCGAGTCGTTTGCACATTTCCATTATATGCTTAAATGTTGACCATAACGCCCTTTTAACTTTAAAACGAGAATTTTGGACATGTGAAAGAACAATAACCTTAGTTACTGATTTCTAAGCATGTCCCTAAAATTTCATGTCAATCCGAGGTCTAGAATAGGAGTTATGCTAAATAGCGCAATCACGGAAACTTTAGTAATTAAACGGCGCAATTAGCATAAAGCCTATCTAAACCCAAATTTCGACACCAAACCTTTTACACACTGATGTAAAATAATATTTTGGGATTTTTAAAGATTTTTAATTATTTTTAACCTGCTCATAACCTGCGGTTATGGCATCAATTCGGTATTGAATATACCCTTTTCGGACGTAAAATGAGTTCTACATGGTATTTTGACCCGAATCCAGTTGCTACTGATTTTAAATAATAAATAAAGTATTTTGAACTTTATAACCTGTTCGGGAAACTCAGATTTCCTGTAGAACTCAGAAATCTCTTTTATAATCTTTAAAATAACCGAAATACCCCTACGGGGCGTATATTGGAATTAAACTCGTTATGGGCATAATGGGAGGTATCCTACTGATACCACAACCTCCTTAGAGCATATTGACTTAGGAAACCTGTGTAGGACTCTTACGGTTACCTGTTACGCCTTTTACGCGTACGGTTCAGTTTATGTAACTAGTTTACATAAACTGGCCGAAACGGGTCAAACCTTATCGTTTTTACTTCGAAATCCAGAATGTGTTTATATCACCCACATAAAACAAGTCTTCAAACTTGTTGGGTCCAAACCACATTCCATTCCCGGTTTTCGCCTTTCACGCGATTAAACCGTATTTATCCTTTGAAACTGACCGGTCTAAGCTAAGGCTAAATTAAAGACCCGTTAGGATTCTAATAGGTTGTTATAAACCTTCTTTCCAGAATAGGAGACCAGTAAAAGATACTTGCATTTGTTTATTGAGGCTATTACTTGCTCAGGTAAATAATTTTAACTTATTTTCCGTTATACAGGCTTGGGTTACGGTATATAAAATGCCGCTTGGTCGGGCAATTGACCCTAACTCATTAGTAGTTGGGTATTATCAATGTGACCCGTTTAAAAATTTGTTTTGTTGGCTTTACGCCTTTGGGAGCTTAATGACCATGTCCCGGATATCCTTGGCAACATTTTACGAAATGGCCACGACCTTGACACGCGGGTGTAGGCGCACACCCGGCAATGTGTCTATATTTATAAAGGTATAACCGTTGGTTTTCCCGCCACGGCTTTATGCTATGTGGTGTGTCTATTAACCTTAAACCCAGTATGACCCGGGCGACTGAACGCATAGTGAACATGTAATTCTTTTACAAGATTTGATTGATTAATTATCCCAAGTTATAAAGAGTTTGTGCCTTGTGCATTCAAATCAATTTTATTAACCTTTTACAAAAGTGTCGGTTGAATGTGTTTACCAGTGTAAACTGACGTATTTTCCCCAAAAAGATTAAATGCAGGTTCTACACGAAATAGGCTGGCCACTCCTTAGCATCGTTAGAGTCTCGCAAGCTTGGGATGCCACTATCTGTTGAACAATATTTCTATTTTATTTTGATCCCCTGTGGATTTATTTCGACTACTCGTGATACTTGTATATTACATTCGATGGTTGAAATATATCTATCTTTATGCTTCCGCTGTGCATTTAAATATTGTGTGGTTTGACTATATTGTTGCCAACTACGTCACGGTAATCCCCCACCGGGCCCACCGGTGAAACGTGTGGAAATCGGGGTGTGACAGGTTGGTATCAGAGCCAACGTTGAGTGAATTAAACACTGTCCTTATGTGTTTAATCTCAATGACACAATTGCACATACTCGAGTCTAGACAAGAACATAGGACAAATTCGAATTGTGGTTCTAGTTTGTCTTTTATTGTTGTTGTTAATTTAAAACTGTTTAAGCAGGAATTATGCCACCAACAATTAGAAGAGGAGGAAGAGGCAAAGGGCCGATCACTACTTACAATGATCACGAGGCCGGACCTTCACACATGCGAGCTCCTTCCTGCACAAGGAGTGAAGAACCTCAGAGGCGTAGGAGGAACCTCTTTGAGCCCGCCAGACGGTCTACCTCACACAGTGCGACACCTTCATACCGTCACTCTTTTGGACCGAATTCTGAAACGAGCCCAATAACCCTCAACCTTCGTTCATACCTCTCCAGCGTTCTGTTTCGCACCGTTCTTATGGCGATCCCACTCCTTTCTTCCAAGGCCAGTTCAACCCGGCAGACTATGTGAAAGAACCAGTAGGTTTTAACCCACTAGGACCAGAGGACCATTTCTCTGAAGACAATGCGATGGATATGGACGAGGACACGGATCCCATCGAACCTGCAAGAGGTACCCCCAACCATCCTATCGAGATCTCTGATGGGTCATCCTTTCATGGAACACCCTATCAGGGTCCAGACAGTTACCAGGCGAGGTTTAACCAGTGCGAGTGGTACTTTACACCCTCTCACCATTCATCACCTCACCAGCAGCAGCAGCAGGATCCTTCCGAGGATTCGCGTTTCGTGGCAGTTACGCCACCGCCTCCTCCGCCACCAGTTCAGCAAGCACCTCCGGATCCGCCAAGGCGTAGGAGATCAGGCGCACAGATATCCGCGCGAAGAGGGGATTTTCATTTCAGCACCCCTCGACACTCCAGCGGCAGTCATTTTCCGCCACTGCCAGAAGACCCAGAAATGGGTGGACCTTCGAACCACCCTGCAGAGGTGAATTCTGCACCAGTTGCACCGCCTCCGCCACCATTCGGCTATGATAACCCGATACCAGCGTACGCCGAATCCACGGCATATAACCCGTTTGAATTGCCGACTCACACTCACTATAATTACGCGGATGCCGACCCATACTTGGTAGCGGCCAATTACAATGCCCTCCATCCCGAAGGACCTTATGGAAATCCTTGGGGATTGGATACGCAGCTCATGGGTATCCAGCACCTGCTACACCTCCGGTTCAGCAACCGTCGCAGCAGCCACGTTTTTCCCCACCGGAGCAGGAAGAAATCCTCCACCGTTTAAATAGGGTAGAACGAGATTTTGAGCAAGAACGTAAGAACAATCGTGGATTCCTCAAGGGCTTAGCAAACCTGCTAAAGGGGAAGAAGAAGAAGCGAGATCATTAGTATTTATATGTTCTATTGTATTTCCTATTTCAATTAAGTCCCTGTGTGGACATTTAATTGTTTTAGTCCCTGCGTGGACCATTGCCTTTCAGTCCCTGTGTGGACATTTAATTGTTTTAGTCCCTGCGTAGACCATTGCCTTTCAGTCCCTGCGTGGACTTATCTTTTGTCCCTGTGCGGACATCTATCCTTGTATTTGGTCCCTGCGTGGACTTGTTTTCTGTAAACCTCTGCGTAGGTATTATGTCTATTAAAAGTCCCGTTTAGGGCAGTGTGTAACTTTTTATATATTGGAATGTTAAGTTTATAAATTTCATCTCTGTCACTATATGCATAACTATATGAAGTAAATAAATCAAAAATCATTCCTTTTAAATAAGTCTGCCTAAATAAAGAATCTTAATGGTGAGACCTAGCCTAGTGTCATTATAAGACCCGGCCAAGATGGTGAGACCTGAGTAAAAGATTCAGATTCCTGTTAACCTCTGTAAACATGTTAACATTCTTGGCAGATGTGATTTGTTAAAATCACACGTGTCATTTTTATATAAGAATCCTTCAGAGGATTCCAAGACCTAAATTAATGATTTATAAATCATGGGTTTAAATCGTCAATTAAGATGATCACTTATCAAACATCCACTAGTGATGTAGTGCCTACGGGCCATACTTATTGTCATATAAGACAAAAGACAGTTGTAGTCAATGCCTCCCCTATCAGAAAAGGTAAAAGAACTATGGTTCAAACCTTCGTGCCCTGATTCTCTGAAATCCTGGCTGATAATAGATAAAACGTCCATGTGACTAGGCTTTTGTGCCACTAGCAATATTGTTTGTAAATAGGATAAGTTATATTCAAATCCTAAACAAAAGTGAGTAACAAATTAACCAAATATGGTCCATGTTTACCATGGTTAATGAATTGCCATAAAAGACAATTCCATAATAAACTCCTAAATAAAATTCTGTCATATCCTTTGTAGCAGATCAAGATCTTAATGGCTGACCCAAATGGAGATAATAGTCATTCAAAGGAGAATGACAATGATAACGCCCAAATTAATATAACGGGCGCTGAATTGAAAGCTTTAGTAGACGACGCTGTTAAAACGGCCTTAGATCGGCAATATGAAGAGTATAGCGAGTCTCGAAGCAGGACCCGATCTACACCACACTCTAAACCAAGAACCCATTCTGAACATCACAGCAAACCACCCTCGACCCAGTCTAAGCCTAAGAAGGACGACGATCGGCACTCATCTAACGAGAATAGTGTCCGTCCTAAGAATAAAGTGTTCAATGATGCACCTCACGCCAAGGGTTGCACGTATAAGTATTTTGTTTCCTGTAAACCCCGAGATTTTACTGGGGAAAAAGGGGCGGTGGACTGCATGACCTGGCTGGACGAAATGGACACAGTTATGGACATTAGTGGTTGTGCTGAGAGGGATGTGGTGAAGTTTGTATCCCAATCATTTAAGGGTGAAGCCCTAGCATGGTGGAGATCATTGGTTCAAGCCTCTGGGAAGGTTGCTTTGTATAGCATGTCATGGGAGGAATTTATTTCTCTCATCAAAGAAAACTACTGCCCTCAGCACGAGGTTGAGAAGATAGAGTCTGATTTCCTATCATTGGTCATGAAGAACCTGGATTGCCAGGCATACCTCACGAGTTTCAACACCTTGTCAAGATTGGTTCCGTACCTTGTGACCCCGGAACCTAAACGGATCGGGCGTTTCATCGGGGGTCTGGCCCCGGAGATCAAAGCTAGCGTGAAGGCTTCTAGGCCTGCTACATTTAGATCCGTAGCAGATATATCTCTGTCTCTTACACTGGATGCAGTGAGACAGAGATCTCTGAGAAATGCTGACTCAGAAAAGAGGAAACGTGAAGATGATGATTCACGTAGGTCAAGCAAGAAGCATCGGGGAAATCGTGACCACAAGAAGGGATCGAAGACCAAGAAGAATGACCGACAGTCGGGCGATAGGCCCAAGTGCAATGTTTGCAAGAAGCACCATTTCGGAAGGTGCAGGTATGAACAGAAATCCCAGCCGAAGGCATGTGGGATTTGCAAGTCCTCTGAGCATAGGACACTTGAGTGCAAGAAACTCAAGGATGCAACTTGTTATAGTTGCAACGAAAAAGGGCACATCAAGACTAACTGCCCGAAGCTAGTAAAGAAGGCTGAAGAGGGGAAAAAGACCAATGCCAGTGTCTTTCAGATGAATGTTCAAGAGGCTATCCAGAACGACAACGTCATAACTGGTACGTTTCTTATCAATGATGTATTCGCAAGAGTGTTATTTGATTCTGGAGCAGATAAATCCTTTGTGGATAATAAGTTTTGTAAGTTATTAAAACTGCCTGTTAAATCCTTGAATGTGAACTTTGAGGTAGAGTTAGCTGATGGAACTTTGGAAACAGTCTCAACTGTTTTAGATGGATGTGTTATATCCATTAGGAATCACTCATTTCCTTTATCCCTGTTACCCTTTAAACTAGCTGGTTTCGACATAGTGTTGGGTATGGATTGGTTATCGCATAACCAAGCCCAAATTGTGTGCAACAAGAAACAAGTGGTGATCAGACTTCGTCTAGAGAACCACTTACCATTCAGGGAGATACTTGGCATGGATTCCCTGCACAAGTATCTATGCAAAAGGCATCCAGATGTTTGAAGAAAGGATGTGTCATTTATATGGCACAGGTGACTATTGGTGAGGAGAAACCCAAGATTGAAGACATCCCAGTCATCTCTAACTATCCTGAAGTTTTCCCGGAAGAACTGCCTGGTTTGCCGCCAGATAGGCAAGTGGAATTCAGTATCGACATCATTCCAGGAGCAGCGCCTATCGCAAGAGCACCTTATAGATTGGCACCCACAGAAATGAAAGAATTGAGGACGCAGCTAGATGATCTGCTAGCCAAAGGTTTTGTTAGACCCAGTTCATCTCCTTGGGGAGCGCCAATCTTGTTCGTCAAAAAGAAAGATGGTTCGATGCGTCTATGCATCGATTACCGTGAACTTAATAAGGTTACAATCAAGAATAGGTATCCTCTGCCCAGGATCGACGATCTGTTCGATCGGCTTCAAGGAGCGAGCTACTTTTCCAAGATTGATCTAAGGTCAGGCTACCATCAATTGAAGGTCAAGGACGAAGATGTGCACAAGACTGCATTTAGGACTCATTATGGCCATTTCGAGTTCCTAGTGATGCCTTTTAGGCTCACTAATGCACCTGCCGCATTCATGGATCTCATGAATCGCGTCTGCAAGCCGTATTTGGATAAATTTGTCATTATCTTCATCGATGACATCCTCATGTAATCAAAAAGTCAAGCTGACCACGAGAAGCATCTTCGATGTATTCTTAAACTGCTTCATCAAGAAAAGCTTTATGCCAAATTCTCTAAATGTGAATTTTCACTACGAGAAGTTCAATTCCTTGGACACGTAGTCAGTGAGCGTGGTATCCAAGTGGATCCCGCCAAAGTTGAAGCCGTCATGAATTGGCAGGAGCCGAAGACGCCTACGGAGATTCGCAGTTTCCTAGGTCTAGCAGGATACTACAGACGCTTCATCGAAAATTTCTCAAGAATTGCTGCACCCCTAACTTCTTTAACTAGAAAGAATATACTGTGTTGACATTGCTGGACGGAATGGAAGAATTCGTAGTGTATTGTGACGCATCGCACACCGGGATGGGTTGTGTGCTTATGTAGAGGGGCAAGGTGATTGCCTATGCTTCACGACAATTAAAGGTGCATGAAAAGAATTACACCACCCATGACTTGGAGTTGGGTGCCATTGTATTTGCACTAAAGCTATGGAGGCACTATTTGTATGGTATTAAGTTTGTGATCTATTCTGATCACAAAAGCCTCCAGCACCTGTTCAATCAGAAAGATTTGAATATGAGGCAGCGACGTTGGATGGAAACTCTGAACGATTATGACTGTGAAATAAGATACCATCCAGGCAAGGCCAACGTAGTCGCAAATGCCTTGAGCAGAAAAGAAAGAGTGAAACCAATAAGGATCAATGCCAAGAGCATTGAAATCAAGAACAGTCTGAATGAGATATTGTTAGCTGCATAGAAAGAAGCTGTGTCAGAAGCTAACTATCCTAACGAAAAGCTAGGAGTAACTGAAGAACAGTTATCCTATGGCAAAGACGGAATTCTGAGATTAAATGGAAGGATATGGGTTCCTGTGTACGGAGGTCTTCGAGACGTTATCCTTCAGGAAGCCCACAGTTCCCGATATTCCGTTCATCCTGGAGCTGATAAAATGTACCAGGATTTGAAGGAAAACTTTTGGTGGATAGGCTTGAAGAAGTCTATAGCCACCTATGTAGCAAAGCGTTTGACTTGTGCGCAAGTAAAAGCTGAACATCAAAAGCCGTCAGGCTTGCTACAACAGCCTGAACTTCCTGAGTGGAAGTGGGAAATGGTGACGATGGATTTCATCACCAAGTTGCCAAAGACAAAGAAGGGAAACGATACAATATGGGTAATAGTTGATAGACTGACCAAGTCAGCACATTTCCTACCCATAAAGGAGACCCATAGCTCCGATATGCTAGCCCAGTTGTTTGTAGATAAGATTGTAGCCCTTCATGGCGTGCCTGTCTCTATCATCTCTAATAGAGATACCAGATACACGTCACACTTTTGGAAAAGTTTCCAACAATCTTTGGGCACACGTTTGAACTTCAGTACGGCTTACCACCCTCAGACAGATGGACAGAGTGAGCGTACAATCCAAACGTTGGAAGACATGCTTCGTGCATGTGCGATCGACTTAGGTGGTAGTTGGGATAACCACCTACCATTGGTTGAGTTTTCCTATAACAACAGCTACCATACAAGCATTAAGGCTGCACCTTTTGAAGCCCTATATGGTAGAAAGTGTAGAACGCCCGTTTGTTGGGTAGAAGTTGGAGATGTCCAGATGACAGGACCTGATATAATATTTGTAACAACGGACAAGATTGTCCAAATTCACGATCGATTGAAAGCTGCCCGAGATAGGCAGAAAAGCTACGCAGATTTGAAGCGTAAACTATTCAATTTCGAAGTAGGCGACAAGGTATTGCTAAAGGTATCACCCTAGAAGGGGGTGATGCGATTCGGTAAGAAAAGCAAGTTGAGCCCGAGATACATTGGACTGTTCGAAGTAATCGAACGTGTCGGATCGGTTGCCTATAAGTTAAACATTCCGGAAGAGCTAAGTGCTATTCACAATGTGTTTCACATCTGCAATCTGAAGAAGTGTTTCGCTGATGAATCACTAGTTATACCGCATACAGATGTGCACATCGATGAAAGCTTACAATTTGTTGAAAAACCTGTGTCGATCGAGGATCGACAGGTTAAGAAACTTCGCAGTAAGTATATACCGATTGTGAAGGTAAAATGGGATGCCCGTAGAGGTCCCGAGTATACGTGGGAAGTAGAATCCACGATGCAAGAAAAGTACCCTCATTTATTTCAATAAATCTCGAGGTCGAGATTTCTTTTAAGGGGGTGAGGATGTAACACCTCGAAATTTTGCGTCCTATAACGTATTGACACGTGTCATAAGTTTACACGTGATAATAAATGCTAAATGAGGACTAAAGTTGACAAACATTGAAAGTATGTGAATCCAAGGGTTCAAAATGTCAACGAGGGATAAATATACTGTATAGTAACCCTAAATGATGCTCGTACCTTCAAACGAATAAATCATGGATCGTACGGAACGAAATGTGGAAGAAAGTGAGAGATCACAAACTACAGGGGTTAAATGTGTCAACATGTTTAAGTTATACCTCTGAGTGACCCTTTAACAAATCTGAGGCTTTGTAATGGTAAATTACGCTCACTATAATATACGATATAAATTTCGTAAAGTTCCGTTTTAAAACGAGAAAGTTATGATCAAATGCGTATGCGAGGGTTAAAAGCGTCAACATTGAAAGTTAGGACTTTTTCGGGTAGTAATAAACTAACCAAGGACTTAACGGCGCGGGTAAAAGTCACGAGGCCCTTATACGTAAATAAAAGAGGCCCAAAACGCAAAGTTACCCCTTCGAAATGCCAAAGGCCAACTGCAATAATGAAAAAGATTTGAAAATCTTTTTAAGAGGTCTCAGGCAGGCCGCGTAAAAGTAGCATAGGGTCTTACGTGGGCCGCGCTGACAGTATAGCTATGGGCTTTGACATTAGGATTCAAGCGGGCCGCGTAAGAGTTGCATGATCATTGACGCCGGCCGCGTCAGCCTCCCAGATGCAGATAATTCGGACAGAAGCACTGTTGAGTGTTTTAACCGACTTTGTAGCCATTATTATGAGCATGGGCGCCCCCTAAACGTCCCCTAGCACTCAGGGACAGATGTTGATCATCTAGGAACACTTGTAGCACTTGTTGTCAAAGATCTAAGGTGCCTAAACTACTATAAAAGGCCACTTTGTTACAACAAGTTCTTCACACCTTCAAACAACACTTCTGATCAATTCTGGAGCTCAAGTGTCTTCACCACTCATCTCTGGTCGTGCATAGGACTCTTGTAAGTGTGCTTAACCCTTTATGGTTTAGTTTTTGCTTAGATATAACTTAAAAGTCAATCCGTCGTAATTAACGATTGACTTAACGGTTAATCACAAATGGTCCAGTGATTAATCGAATCAAAGGTAGTTATATGTTGGTAATCATGTGGGCATTAAACCCTTAAAAGGGCACCATCTGATTCCCACTCTAACTAGTCCAAATGTCGGGTCAAAGTTGCTTAGAAAAAGTCAACAGAATGCTAACTTTCGATTTTATGCATAATCAGTAATGTAGATGGCGTGTAACCTGTTTTATCACTCATATAAAATGATAATAAGTATTATAACTGGTCTAAGCTTGTTTGATCCGACCATTTACTGTTTTGACCCGGTTCGGAACCGAAAGTCGCAAAACTTTGACTTTTGCTTTGACTTCAGTTCTGACCCGTTATGGTATGATTTAGGTATGCCTTAGGACTCTCTTAGGACCAGGTTACATGATGGTATAACCCTCTGTGACCGGTTCGTTGTTTGTCCGAGTCGTTTGCACATTTCTGTTATATGCTTAAATGTTGACCATAACGCCCTTTTAACTTTAAAACGAGAATTTTGGACATGTGAAAGAACAATAACCTTAGTTACTGATTTATAAGCATGTCCCTAAAATTTCATGTCAATCCGAGGTCTAGAATAGGAGTTATGCTAAATAGCGAAATTACGGAAACTTTAGTAATTAAACGGCGCAATTAGCATAAAGCCTATCTAAACCCAAATTTCGACACCAAACCTTTTACACACTGATGTAAAATAATATTTTGGGATTTTTAAAGATTTTTAATTATTTTTAACCTGCTCATAGCCTGCGGTTATGGCATCGATTCGGTAAATACCGAATATACCCTTTTCGGACGTAAAATGAGTTCTACATGGTATTTTGACCCGAATCCAGTTGCTACTGATTTTAAATAATAAATAAAGTATTTTGAACTTTATAACCTGTTCGGGAAACTCAGATTTCCTGTAGAACTCAGAAATCTCTTTTATAATCTTTAAAATAACCGAAATACCCCTACGGGGCGTATATTGGAATTAAACTCGTTATGGGCATAATGGGAGGTATCCTACTGATACCACAACCTCCTTAGAGCATATTGACTTAGGAAACCTGTGTAGGACTCTTACGGTTACCCGTTACGCCTTTTACGCGTACGGTTCGGTTTATGTAACTAGTTTACATAAACTGGCCGAAACGGGTCAAACCTTACCGGTTTATGTAACTAGTTTACATAACTAGTTTACATAAACTGGCAGCATTTTACGAAATGGCCACGACCTTGACACGCGGGTGTAGGCGCACACCCGGCAATGTGTCTATATTTATAAAGGTATAACCGTTGGTTTTCCCGCCACGGCTTTATGCTATGTGGTGTGTCTATTAACCTTAAACCCGGTACGACCTGGGCGACTGAACGCATAGTGAACATGTAATTCTTTTACAAGATTTGATTGATTAATTATCCCAAGTTATAAAGAGTTTGTGCCTTGTGCATTCAAATCATTTTTATTAACCTTTTACAAAAGTGTCGGCTGAATGTGTTTACCAGTGTAAACTGACGTATTTTCCCCAAAAAGATTAAATGCAGGTTCTACACGAAATAGGCTGGCCACTCCTTAGCATCGTTAGAGTCTCGCAAGCTTGGGATGCCACTATCTGTTGAACAATATTTCTATTTT
The DNA here is from genome assembly GCF_002127325.2 of Helianthus annuus. Classification (NCBI taxonomy): domain Eukaryota; kingdom Viridiplantae; phylum Streptophyta; class Magnoliopsida; order Asterales; family Asteraceae; genus Helianthus; species Helianthus annuus. The sequence continues at coordinate 75,206,811 of NC_035433.2, forward strand.
ATTTTGATCCCCCGTGGATTTGTTTCGACTACTCGAGATACTTGGATATTACATTCGATGGTTGAAATATATCTATCTTTATGCTTCCGCTGTGCATTTAAATATTGTGTGGTTTGACTATATTGTTGCCAACTACGTCACGGTAATCCCCCACCGGGCCCACCGGTGAAACGTGTGGAAATCGGGGTGTGACAGCATACAAGAAGTACAGGGCAGAAAAGTATCAATACAAAGAATGGACCATTAGTGAACTGCAAGATGAGATAGCCATAATTCAAAAGATGATTCAAGACAAGGTAAAGCAAACTCCTCCGGTTTGGGCCAATTACAAGAAAAATGTACCAGAAAGGACCTTGAAACTGAAAAGAATGAAAGAAGAGCTGATAGCTGCTGATTATGGGTCAAGGAACCATGTTACAAGGTGGAAAGAAGAAAAGGTGTTTGCTACCTACAAAAAGTTGGAAGAGTTAAGGAAAAGAGATCCCACTGCTCCTAAAAAGCCTGATTATCCGGAAGCAGTGGTTCCAGTTAAACAACAAAAATTGCCAATCAGGAGACTCACTGCTCCACATGCTAGCATCCTTCATCAAAGAAGGAAAGAAAAGCAGACGGATGAATTAACAAAAGAAGACAAGGCTCAAGAAGATTACATCATCAAAATGGTTTTCCAGACATTTACGGAAGAAAAACAAGACTCAACACAATCTAAACTTTAAGTTTTTATACTCTAAAGTTTAAGTATTTACTGACTGACTTATTTATTTATTTTATTTATAAGTCTATAAAAATATAACTATAATCATCGTTTATATTTGTTATGCATGGTTTTCTAAGGAACGACCCGTGTTTGCACAATCTAAACTTTAAGTTTGTTAGACATCTTTTAGACATCTTTTATTAACTTTGTTAAATATCTTTTATATTTACTTATAGTTGTCTTTTAGCTATAATAAATAACACGTTTTGGTACAATATCTATACACATATCTATATGTTCTGTCAATATGTGTTATGTATGGTTTTCTAAGAAACGACCCGTGTTTGCACACGGGTCTTACCGCTAGTACTATATAATAAAAGAAACCAATTTAGGGACACTTGTCATCATATTAGACCATCTCTTATAGATAACTATAATTTTATTTTAATCTCTTTTAATTAATTATAGATAATCCTATTTAAATATTATTTAGTTTAATATCTTATATTATAGATAATCCTCCTACTAAATATTATTAGTTTAATATTGATGAAACAATGGTTAACCTGGCAAGGTTAACTCACTGGTCTCGTCAAGAAGGGTTAATCCCTTCCTCTCGAGGATCGCTGGCTAGATCGTCCACTGGTTGATCTCTTGCACAAGGAAACAAGCCGTGACTCGTAACAAGGAGGATGGGGTGGGGGGTGCTCCTTGTTACCACTCTCCGGCGTGAGAATCAGTAATTTGCTTGGGAAGCAAAGTGTGATAGTAGTAGTAGTGAGGGAGTTGTGAAGAGATACCTCAAACCTAGTTTGGGGTTGGTATTTATAGCCGAGGAGTGAAGGAGGAGTTGAATGGATGGATTGACGACGTACTGCCCCTATGCAGGTGTGTCAGGCTTGTCGGTTGTGGAGGTGAAGCCACGTCCTACTGCAGTGTCAGTCCGTTGCTTACGTATGGCCTGACAGGCGACTGCCAGTGGTGCCACTTGCTCTGTGGTGTCAGTCCCACTTGCCTTGTGGGAGGGGATGCGGTGCAGGCCGCATCGCTGCCTGCGGTAACCTTTGACGTTCCCGCGTTTCTTGCTCTGATGAAGACATATGCGGGATGCGGTGCCAAGCCGCATCGCCGCTCGTGGTGACTGTTGCTGTTGCCCATATCCCTTGTCGTGACGAAAATGCTCATATGATGCGGTGCCAGCCGCATCGCTATGTACACCCGTTTTCATACACAAGGTAAGGTTTCTTCTTATCACTGGACCGATTGGATTCGAAGGGTGCGTTCGTGCATGCCCGCATGGACGCAGATAAGTTTTTTGCTGGTGGGGGTTTTTTGATAAGGGTAATGGTCACTCGCGGTCAGTTGGCGCGAGATCTAGGACCATACCCCTTCAAATATCTTATGGATAATTATTATTTAGTTTAATCTCCTTCTCATTTATAATATTATTTATTTATTTGAATTAATTATATTTGAACGTTTTGTTTAGTTTGGTATCAAATAGATTTTACGAAACTTAAAATAAAATTAATTAATATTATTTATCATTTATACATTTACGGAGTTTTAAATAAAGGGTTAAATTTATTGAGACTTCGTTAACAAATTTTTCAACAACAAAGTAATCTATTTTGATCACGAAAACCAAACTTTGTATTAATATATTAAATAGTTTTTTTTCACTATACAAAATTACATTTACTCGACCCATGTAATACATGAGGTTTTCTAAGATATAACTTTTTATTATTTGATATATAAAATTAGATTTATTCAATTTGTACAATACATGAGGTTTTTTAAGGATGTATATTTTTTATATTAAGTACAGAAAATTACATTTATTCAGACCGTGTAATGCGCATATTTTAAAAGATGTAATTTTTTTATTATTTGGTATATATAATTACATTTATTCAACCCGTGTTATAAATATAAAGTTACATTTATTCAACCCGTGTTATAAATGAGGTTTTTTAAAGATGTATTATTTTATTATTTGGTAAACAATATTACATTTATTCAACCCGTGTAATACACATGGTTTTAAAGATATAACTTTTTTATTTGGTATATAAAATTACATTTATTCAACCCGTACAATATAGTTCTTATAGATATAACTTTTTATTATTTAATATATAAAATTATATTTATTCAACCCGTACAATAAATGGGGTTTTTAAAAATATTGTTTTATTATTTAGTATATGATGACGGGGGTAGCTCAAGACAAAATAAAATGACTAAAATACTTGAGTACTCAAAGGGTTAAAGGGTTCGAAGGTTGAAAAATCGATGAGGTGAAGTAAAGCAGTGTGAGAACAGTAAATAGTCACATCCTCGAAATCACTTCACCAACCCAGCCGCAAAAGCAATGCACGTCTGCAGAGCACACTCTATTATCCAGGGGTCAAAAGGCTTTAACCCCCGAAAGGGTAAGCCCCTCACTGCAAGCAGGGTCACTAGTCAAATGCATTCCTCTTTGGGAGATGCCTTCTCCTATATATGCGACACTTCATTTACTTCCGGGGACATTCCAGGCCAGCCTTGATTTCCCGAAATCTCTGGCCATACATCATCAGTACTTGCTTCTTGCAAGATACTTTCCTTCACTTCCAACACACACATTCTGTTTGCTCCTTCATCCAAATCTGAACACGTTTCAGAAGAGGACCCATAGCAAACAACAAGAACAAACTAGTGAACCTCCTTCCACGTCTTGCAAACGTGGGGGGACCTCACGACCTACGTTAGGCAAGGTTAAACCTTTCAACCCTTTTGCCTAACCAGCCTGGCTACTATCCTTGGTCTATTATTTGTTGCATCAACAAGTTGGCGCCCACCGTGGGGCTACGCCACTATTTTTCTCCGAAAGACCTAGTAGTGTAGCTCCATTCTCCTGAAATTGCCATGTCAGAAAGTGGATCTCCCGGAGAAGTGAATCAAGTTCCTAACACTTCTACTCCAGGTGCTAGTCAAGCCCATGCAACTACACCTGCTTCTTTCTCGACACCGGGCGGTACTCCTGAGTTCCTAACTTTCAGTACACCTACTCCGTCCAGATCAGGGGTCCCTTCCCCTAATGTTGGTGTAACTAGTGCCCCGTCGCATGTTGAACTTACCCCGGAAGGGGTCGCCAACAATTTTCTTGAGTTAAGGTCTCTCCTCAACCAGTATGTGAGCAGAGAAAGGGACAAGAGGGTGAGGATCCATCTGGACTATGATGAACCTGAGCCAGCATTGTCTCCTGGACCTCCTATTCCTCCTTTTATATCTAGGGATGAGGTAGGTCCCAGTAATCCCCCAAATCCTAACCCATACCTGTGGGCAAGGCCAAACCCCACAGCATACCCACTTTTCTCGTCTCAACCTGCTCAAAGCGGTGCCCCACTAGGCCATGAGCTGACCCTTGACCAGCTCCTGCAGTCCCCAGTAACAAGTCTGCCACCTTCAACGACAACTTCATGGGAACAAGCCTTGTCGGTACTCCCTTTAGCACGAAGCGCCGTCATGAGCACTCCCTTGGGAGTTAACTGTTCTGTTGCACCTGGAAGCCTTCAAGGCTTCAACCTCATGCCTCAGATGATGACCCAGATGATGGCCAGCTAGCCACTCAAGGGAACAACATTGGTAACAACAATATGGGTACAAGGGTTGAAGAAGATTTGGCCAAGCCTTATAAACCAAGTAACCTTTCATGCTTTTCACAACAGATAGCCGATTATGACTTCCAGACAAAAATCAAGATGCCAGCCCACATCAGAACATATGATGGGATGGAAGATCCTGAAGACCATCTTCAGATCTTTACCGGTGCCGCAAGGATTGAGAAATGGTCAAACGCTGAATGTTGCTTGATGTTCATGCAAACCCTTGCGGGATCAGCAAGAATCTGGTTCAATGACTTACCTGCTCGAAGCATTCGAAGCTTCAACGATCTCAGCAAAGGGTTCTTAGCCAATTTCTCCCAACAAAGGCGGTATGTCAAAGATGCTACAGTGATCTTTCAGATCAAGCAAAGAGATGATGAAAGCCTTCGAGAATTCATAGAGAGGTACAAGAAGGAAGGTCTAATCTATGTGGGAGCAGATGAAAAAATGAGGGTGGCTGGTTTCATGAACGCCATTACATCTAAATACCTCACAAGGGATTTCAAAAAATCTCTCCACAAGACTTTGGAAGAAGCTCTCGAAAGGGCTGAAGCCCACATTCAAGGAGAGGAGGCAGTAGATATCAAAGATCAAAGAAAAAGAGAAAACAGCTGGCGAGGTAGCAGCCCAGCCAGAAAGAAAGGAAACTTTAACTCCTTTGACAGACGCCAAAAGGGTTCAGACCATCGAAGGTCTGAAGGTCACAACCCTCCTAGCAGAGAAAAGGGGGTGAGTTTCACACCTCTCACCAAAACTCCTCAAGAGATCCTAGAAACAGAAGAAGTCAAGCAAAACTTTCGGCCTCCTAGGCCTCTCCCCAAAAGCAGAAAAAACGAGAACTCCACACAATATTGTGAATTTCATGAAGAAAAGGGCCACCATACCAATGATTGCTTCCAACTTAAGAAAAGAATTGAAGAAGCTGTCAAGTCCGGAGAACTTGCTCACTTGGTGAAAGGAGTAAGGGACAAAATGGCTGAAGGGAAAGGCAAGGAAGTCAATATGGTAGATTTTGATGGAAGGGTTCCACAAAAGAGACCACTGTTGGAAGCTTGGGAGCTTCAGTGTGTTTGTTTTCCCCCGACGGAGAAAGACCCTCTTTCAAATCCTCTCGTAGTAGAGGCAACGGTGGGAACATTACAAACAAGTAGGGCATACATAGACACTGGGGCAGCTACTGAAATTATGTTCGAGAAATTCTTCAACCGCTTGAGCAATGAAGAACGTTCAAGGCTTCAACCCTCTGGAACCTCCATAAAAGGTATTGCCGATATACCCCTTAAACCTTTAGGGCAACTGACGCTTAATGTTTGTTTCAGCGAAGGTCAAAAAGAAAGAACTCAACCACTTACCTTTGTGGTTATCAATATTCCCTCAAACTATGATGTGATCATTGGGAGGCCAGGACAGTGTGCGTTTTACATGGCTGTGTCCATCGGCCATGGCACTGTCAAATTTCCCACCGAAAGGGGAATAGCAACCCTTCAACCTTCCCAGGAAGCCTACATGGTTGAAGGTGAAAATTCCAAAAGCAAAGAAGACAAGCAAATGCTAATCATAAATCCTAAGTACCCTGAGCAAAGAATAAGGATCAATCCAAGCCTCTCACAAGAAACCCTCTCATATCTCGAAAAGTTGCTAACACACTACAGCGATGTCTTCGCTTGGTGTCCGGAGGATATGACGGGAATTCCTCGAAACATTGCCGAGCACGAATTAAGAATACCGTCGGATGTCAAGCCCGTGGTTCAAACGAAAAGAAGTTTGGCACCAGAAAGAAGTTTGGCTGCATGCCAGGAGGTTGAGAAGCTTGCGTCAGCCGACATTCTCCGAGAGGTCAAGTACCAATCATGGGTTGCAAACCCAGTTATGGTCAAGAAGCAAGACAACTCTTGGAGGATGTGCATAGATTTCAAGGATCTCAATATAGCTTGTCCCAAGGATTGCTATCCATTACCAGAGATTGATCTCAAGGTTGACTCCCTCACCGGCTACCCTTTCAAATGCTTTCTAGATGCTTACAAGGGGTATCATCAAATACTCATGAAAGTAGAAGATGAGGAAAAGACGGCATTTCACACCGATAAGGGAATCTTTTGTTACCAAAAGATGCCTTTTGGCCTCAAGAACGCCGGAGCAACCTACCAACGTCTAGTGGACAAAGCCTTTGCAAGCCAAATCGGTAAAAACATGGAAGCATATGTTGATGACTTGGTGATCAAAAGCAAGTCGGAATATCAAATGCTCGATAACATTCAAGAAACTTTCAAGAACCTAAGAAAGGTTAGCATGAAGCTCAACCCTGAAAAATATTCATTTGGGTTTGAGTAAGGCAAGTTCTTGGGCCATATTGTTGGAAAACAAAGCATCAAGGCTAACCCAAATAAGGTGAAAGTTGTTCTTGAAGCCAAACCACCAAAGACCAAGAAGGAGGTTGAAAGCTTGAATGGGAAGCTTGCTGCCTTGAAGCGTTTTACCTCAAAGTTAGCGGAAAGGTCCCTCCCCTTTTTCAAAACACTCAAAGGTTGCACTGATAAGAAGGATTTCAAATGGACTGAAGAGGCTGATGAAGCCTTTAACCAAATGAAGCAGCACCTAGCTTCCCTACCCGACATGGCAGCCCCAGAAATGGGCGAATTGATTTCAGTCTACCTCTCAGTTGCTGAAGAAGCAATAAGCACCGTCCTCACCATTGAACGAGAAAAAATCCAGGTACCCGTTTATTTCTTCAGCAAAACCCTAAAATTGGCTGAAACCAAATATCCTCCCCTGGAAAAACTTGCCCTAGACCTAGTTCAAACAGCTAGAAGGCTTCGAAGGTATTTCCAAGCACACCCTATACAAGTGGTCACGGACCAACCTATCAGGAGTGTGCTTGAAAAACCAGAAAAATCGGGACGATTAGCCAAATGGGCCATAGAACTAGGTGAGCATAACATCACCTATGTCCCTAGAAAGGCCATCAAGGCCCAAGTCTAGGCTGATTTTATTATAGAAGTCCCTATGCAAACCATCTCTGAAGTGAACACTGCAACCTCTGAACCCTCTGACCTTGAAGCCTGGAAGCTCTTCACTGACGGGGCTTCGAGCGTTGAAGGATCAGGGGCTGGACTCATTTTGATCAACCCAGAAGGGTTAGAATTCACGTATGCTCTCCGTTTTGACTTTCAGACCACCAATAACGAGGCTAAATATGAGGCACTGATCGCCGGTTTAAGGCTGGCCAAAGAAATGAAGGTCCAGAAGCTTGAAGTGTTCACTGATTCACTACTGGTCTCCAGTCAAGTAAACGATAACTACATTGCCAAAGAGCCCAACATGAGAAGATACAAAGAAAAATCCAAAGAATTAATGAACACCTTCCAAATGTGTACAATCAAGCAGATTCCAAGGTCCCAAAACAAGAAGGCAGATGCCTTAAGCAAGCTTGTTTCTCTTACTTTTGCTCACCTAACAAAGAAGGTGTTAGTAGAAGTGTTAAAAGCTCCATCAATTGATGAGTTGGAAATTCAAGACGTAGTCACTGATGAAGATCCAAATTGGATGACTCCAATCAAGAAGTTCCTTAAAATGGTGAACTACCCAATGATCAAGTAGAAGCTGAAAGGGTTAAAATCAAGGAAAGGCAGTACGTACTACAAGAAGGAACTCTTTACAAAAAGGGTTACCTTGCTCCCTTGCTAAGATGTGTTGGTCCTGAGCAAAGTCAGTATTTGATCAAAGAAATTCACGAAGGCATATGCCGAGCCCATTTTGGAGCTAGGTCGGTGGTTGCAAAACTCATGAACCTTGGGTATTTCTGGCCCTCAATGCATCGTGACACCGCTGAGCAATTAAGAAAATGCGATGCTTGCCAGATTCATGCACCAATCCCAAAAAGTCCTAAGCATGACCTTGTCCCAATAACCTCGGCATGGTCATTCCATAAATGGGGAATGGACATTGTTGGTCCATTTCCCCCAAGCAAAGGAGGAGTAAAATTCTTGCTGGTAGCAGTAGATTATTTTACAAAGTGGCCTGAGGTTAAACCACTTGCAAAGATTACAGGCAAACAGGTCATTGACTTTGTTTGGGAAAACATTATTTGCCGCTATGGATGGCCGGGGGTACTCGTCACCGATAATAGGAAGCAATTTGCTGAGAAGCCTTTCAGCAGTTGGTGTAAAGAGTACAGGATCAATCAAGTCTTCAGCTCAGTGGCTTACCCACAATCAAATGGTCAGGTCGAAAGGACAAATCGAAGCATAGTGGAAGGTATCAAAACAAGATTGGGAAGGTACAAAAGCAACTGGCTTGACGAATTGCCTAGTGTTCTATGGGCCATAAGAACAACCGAAAAAACAAGTCATAGGAGAACACCATATAGCTTGGTATTCGGATCCGAGGCTGTGATCCCAGCCGAGGTAGGAGTTGTAACACAACGAGTTGTCAACATGGATCCCGAAACAAACCAAAAAGAGACCATGTTGAACTTACAACTCCTTGAAGAAGCACGAGATCAAGCCGCAATACAAGAAGCCAAGTACAAGCAACGAATGGAAGCCTATTACAACAAGAAAGTCAAGAATGAACGTTTCAAGCCAGGGGACCTGGTCCTTAGAAACAATGAAGCTAGCAAGAAAGAAAATCAGGGAAAGCTTGGTCCAAAATGGGAGGTCCATACACCATCCTTGAAGCACACAAGGGTGGATCTTACAAGCTAGCTGACCCAGAAGGTAAAAGGCTTCCAAGGCACTGGAATGGAAAAACCTTGAAAAGGTTTCATGTCTAAACGGGAAAGATTGGTTTGTATTTTGAAATGTTGCATTTCAAGAGTTGAACTATGAAAACCTTTTGTAAAAAAAATCTCTTGAATGAATGAAGTTATTTTATCAAATTTGTCTTTCTATCCTAAGAACAGGTTGAGAACCTAGCAAACAATTCCATGGCTGTAATAGCCCAGAAATATAAAACCTTATAATTAGAATTATAAATTATATAATCAATTAACCAGGAATTTATAACCTAGTTAAATACAAGACTTGAGGTGGCATATAATAAGGTTAAATCACTTAGATTATAAATTAAACAAGGTTTAGGGACCAATCTTGCCAAACTTGAAACTTAATTACTAATTAGTAAACAATCACACCCAAACACACACTGGTGTGTGCTTGGATCGAACAGAAGGCAGGGGCGACCAGGGGTTTCTTTCAAACCCTAGTTTTCACATAAAATCCCTAAATTGAAGCCTCAAATCTGCCCTAAATCAAGTCTTGAACATAAATTAGTGATCACCTCGTTGTAGGGATCAAAAGGTATGTAAAAATTTTGGTATTTTGTTTCATCTTGAATTCTAGGTTAAATGTGAGAAACTGAAATTGAGCTTAAATATGTGATGCATGAATGAATCTGAAGTCATATGATGTCTAGAGTTAAACCCTAGATGATTTCTTGTAAAATCTTTGCATGATACTTGAGAAGTTTATAATCACCATTGTAGGTGATTAATGAAATTGTAGAAACTAGATAAACACTAGGATTATGATTTCTATTCTAGTGAAGACTGAATTTATATGATAAAATTCAGTAACTTGATGTTAAAAGTGTGTAAATTGCTTAATTGAAGTGAATTTAGGTGTAAATAACATTTCAAGAACCTAGCAATGATTATGTAGAAATCTGACCCGCTAGGTGTTCGTAGAAACGCCTAAGTGAAGATCAAAGTATTAATAATCAGACAAAAATGCAGATTAGATTAACGTAATAAATTGTCCGTTATTGATTATAAAAGAGTTCTAAATTGATTGCGAATGGAACTCTTTAGGTAAAGAATCTGGGTCGTCAAGTGGACAAGCAGGGGGTGATACGCTTAAAGGGTGCGCTTTGAAGGTACGAAATTTACCGTTTCGTTACATTAAGTTTAATTGTTAGTTTTATGTTGTCATGTTGAAACATGGTAAACAAGATAAACCAATATGTCACGAAAGTGACTACGTGCTTTAAACAAGTAGAACGGGTCAAAACAAGTTGAAGAGTAAACTTTGATGTTGGTTACCATCACTTGATGATTGGTTATAAACAAAGCGTAAGCCGTGTAGCGGACACGCTAAACTAGTTGAGAAATTTAACCCCTAATACAGGAGTTAAAGTTCAAAAGTGAAGCATGTCAAGTAGCATAAAAATGCAAGTTCGAATCCTTGGAAACAAGCATGTAAGTTAGTGCGTATGCAATCCCTCGAGAGGGAAGCGAGACGTGATAGTTGGAAAAATCTAGATATGAGTAATTAGCCTTGGTCATGTGAAAAACGTGTTCGTAATTAAATTACGATGATGTATGAAATGAATCGGCAAAACTGCAAAGACAAAAATGAATGTACAGCAGCTACCGTAAGTTACGGTGGCTACCGTAACTTACCCACCGTAACTTACGGTAGCCAGTGAATTGTTACGGTGGTTTCCTACTGAGTTACGGCAGACCTTTGTTACCCAGGGGCCACCGTAACTTACGGTGGCTACCGTAAGTTACAGTAGCACCCAGCCTTAAATGTTGAATTTTCATATTTCTGGTTTCTCGAATCTGTTATGGACATAGTTTCGATTATGTTAATTTCCAAGGACTTTAATACTAATGTTTGTTTCAATTTTTCAATTTCTAGGTAATACATGTAAGGGGGATGATGATCAAGCAAAAAGAAGTCGAACCGAACACACAAATCAACGCTTCCGCACTTGATCTATTTTGTTTTAAGTTTATGTGAACACTTGTAGTTCTGTTTTGTATATTGTTTAGTAGGATTATAACATGAAAGTTTTTGTAAACTCTAAATCTAGGTATTAAATGCAAAGTTTTATATCATTAATCTAGTATTTTAAACTGGGTCTTACAAGTTGGTAATCAGAGCTCAAGGTTATTAACAAGGTGTGTTCGGTTCAAGCTTGATCAACCATCTGGTAAGAATTAATCATTTTAAGTAGATTTAGAGAATATAAAAATAAATCACGAACAAATATGCATGAAAAGAGTGTGTAAGCCCACTCAAACATAGGAAATGCATGAAACAAGAACGATTGAATCAAGTATTGAACTTGATTAAATCAAAACAAGTAAATCATGTATTATAAATGAAATATTTAACGAGTAATGTAAACATTTCAGTAATAGAGATGGCTGATGAAGGCAATGCTGATGCGATGCCAAGAGTCACCGAACAAATGAGAGAAGTGATTGCCGAAGAGGTTGGAAAGGCGATCGAAAATAGTTTGTCAGGCTTTATTGATAAAATTCAAAACACGGTTCTATCAATAGTAGATGGAAGAATCAAGAAATTGGAAGATGAATCTAATTTAGCATAGGAAAAGCCCGGAGGAAGAAAGCCTTGTTCATACAAGGAATTCAAGGCATGTAAACCACCAATTTATAATGGGGAGGTTGACCCAATAGTGTGCCAACGATGGCTAAGTGATATCGAAGGGGTATTCGAGAGGACCCATTGTGATGAAAATGACTACTTAGCCTATGGTACGGGTCAATTAAGGGGTCAAGCGAAAGACTGGTGGGATAACAAAAAGAAAGAGATTGGAAGCGAAGCGGCTAAGGCCATGACATGGGAGGAGTTTAAGACGCCGTTTCTTAAACATCATAGTCCCAAGGCGGTCATAAACAAAATCAAGGAAGAGTTCATGCAACTCAGACACAAGGGCGAAACCATAGACAAGATTACGGCAACGTTGATGGACAAGATGAAGTTCTGCAGTGAACTGGTGACAAACGAAGAACAAAAGATATACTACTACCATAACATGTTGAGTGCAGAATATAGGGAGTTTATAACCCCTTCAAAATACGAAACCCTTACCGAGATCATTAATGCTGCTCGGAAAAGGGAGATCGAACTGAAAAAGAGCATTGAACGGGGTGAACGGAGGGCACAAGATGTAAATCCAAGCGCTACCAAGAAAGCACGAACAAATGAAACAGCGAAGAAACCAGATGCAAAAGGTGGGTCGCCAAGTTGTAAAATTTGTGGAAAAGGCCATAAGGGTGAATGTCGCTTCAAGGATAAACCTTGTCCTATATGTCGGAAGACGGGACATATGGCTGCTTCATGCCCGGAGAAAGTGACGGTCTGCTACAATTATTATCGACCGGGTCATAAAAAGCCGGAATGTCCAGAGCTGGTTGGAAAGAAAGATGGGCAAGATACGAAGGGTGAAGCCCCAAAAGCAAAGGCAAGATCTTTCCAATTGACAGCCGCAAAAGCAAAAGTTGAACCTAAAGTGGTCTCAGGTATATTTGCTGTAAACTCGATTCCTGCACGTGTATTATTTGATACGGGTGCGAATAAATCCTTTATTTCATATGGATTTATTCGACATCCTTTATTTGTTCTAACAAAATTACCTATGCCCTTAGAAGTAGAGATAGGTAATAACAAGAGTTTCATTGTTTGTGATGTATGTGAAAACTGTAAATTGAGCATTGATGACGAAGAATACACAATAGACTTGATCCCGATGTCGATGGGAGAATTCCAAGTGATCGTGGGGATGGATTGGTTATCCCGACACCACGCGAAGGTGGTTTGTTTCCGAAAGGAAATAAAACTGACGTCTCCTAGCGGAAAGCAAGTTACGATATACGGTGAAAAAGGAGGTAACCCAGTGGTATGCTCAATGCTAGAAGCCCATAAACTTATGAAACATGGATGCAAGGCCTACATGGTATACGCAAGCGAATCGGAAAAAGAACCCCTCCAAAATTGGAGACGTGCCGGTGGTACGTGATTATGAAGACGTATTCCCAGAAGAACTACCGGGAATACCACCAGAACGGGAGGTAGAATTCGGAATCGAATTGATTCCGGGCGCAAAACCCGTGGCCAAGGCGTCGTATCGACTCGCGCCGTCGGAGCTACAAGAATTGATGTCTCAAATCCAAGAATTTCTCGACAAAGGGTTTATCCGACCAAGTGTATCCCCGTGGGGCGCACCAGTTCTGTTCGTGAAAAAGAGGGATGGCAGTATGCGTATGTGTATCGATAACTGAGAGTTAAACAAACTCACGGTGAAGAATCGATACCCACTTCCAAGAATTGATGACCTGTTTGACCAGCTACAAGGAGCAAGTTGGTTCTCAAAGATTGATCTCAGATCTAGTTATCACCAAATGAAAGTCAAGGAAGAGGACGTACCGAAGACGGCCTTCCAGACGTGGTACGAGCATTATGAGTTCCTTGTAATGCCCTTTGGGTTGACTAATGCACCCGCGGCGTTCATGGACCTCATGAACCAGGTTTGCAGACCTATTGTAACACCTCGAAATTTTGTGTCCAATAATGTGTTGACACGTGTCATGAGTTTACACGTGGCATTAAATACTAAATAAAGGACTAATGTTGACAAACCTTGAAAGTATGTAAATTCGAGGGTTAAAAATGTCAACGAAGGGTAAATATACCGTATAGTAACCTTAAATGATGCTCGTACCTTCAAACAATAAATCATGGATCGTACGGAGCGAAACGCGGAAGAAAGTGAGAGATTACAAGCTACAGGGGTTAATCGTGTCAACATGTTTAATTTAAACCTCTGAGTGACCCTTTGACAAACCCGAGGCTTTGTAACAGTAAAATACGCTCACTAGAATATACTATATAAATTTCGCGAAGTTCCGTTTTAAAACGAGAAAATTATGATCAAATTCGTATGCGAGGGGTTAAAAGCGTCAACAATAAAAGATAAGGCTTTCCGGATAGTAATTAAACTAACCGGGGACTTAACAATGGGGGTAAAAGTCACGAGGCCCTTAACGGTAAATAATCGAGGGCCAAATCGCAAAGTTACCCCTTCAAAACCAAAAGGTCAGGTTAATCATTACAAAAGATTTGAAAATCTTGGAAATCAGGTCTAATGCGGGCCGCGTTGAAGATATGCATGAGTTGATGCGGGCCGCGAGCCACCTGTGGATTCGTTTGCTGACATTAAGATTCAGGTGGCCTGCGTGAGCTAAGCCTGAATCCTAATGCGGGCCGCGTACGAGTCCCAGATGCAGAAACTTTGGACAGATTCAATGTTTGAGCTTGTGAACGATCATTTGAGCATTAGTGGAAGTATGGGCGCCCTCTACATGTCCCCTAGCACCTTAGGACACCTGCTGATCATCCATGAGCAATTCTAGAGTGAGTTGTAATGATCTTAAGCATGGAAATTCACTATAAAAGCCAGTGCATTGTGCACAATTGAAACACACCTCAAATCTGCATTCTAATCCATCTCTGGAGCTCTAAACCATTCTTCTATTATCCCTAGTCGTGCACCAAGCTTCTGTAAGTGTGTCTACCCTTTTGTGGCTTTGTTTTTGCTTAGTTTAGCTTAAAAGTCAATCCGTCGTAATTAACGATTGACTTTGTGATAAATCACAAATGGTCCAGTGGTTTGTCGAATCAAAGATTGTTATATGATGGTAATCATGTGGGCTTTAAACCCCTAAAAGGGCACCCTCTGATTCCCACTCTAACTAGTCCAAATATCGAGTCAAACGTGCTTAGAAAAAGTCAACAGAAATGCCATTTTGCGATTTAATGCATAATCAGTAATGTAGATGATGTGTAACCTGTTTGAACACTCATAAAACATGATAATAAGTATATTAACTAGTCTAAGCTTGTTTGATCCGACCATTTACTGTTTTGACCCGGTTCGGAGCCGAGAGTCGCAAAGCTTTGACTTTTGCATTGACTTTAGTTCTGACCCGTTAAAGTATGATTTAGATATGCCTTAGGACTCTCTTAGGACCAGGTTACATGATGGTATAACCCTCTGTGACCGGGTCGTAGTTTGTCCGAGTCTTTTACACATTCCCGTTAAATGCTTAAAAGTTGACCGTAACGCCCTTTTTAAATTAAAACTAGAATTTCAGACATGTGAAAGAACCATAACCTTAGTTACTGATTTCTAAGCATGTCCCTAAAATTTCACGACAATCCGAGGTCCAGAATAGGAGTTTTGCTAAATAGCGCAAATTACGGAAACTTTAGTAATTTAATAGCGCAATTAGCATAACCCCTATCTAAACCCAGATTTCGACACCAAACCTTTTACACACTGATGTAAAATAATATTTTGGGATTTTTAAAGATTTTTAATTATTTTTAACCTGCTCATAACCTGCGGTTATGGCAACGGTTCGGTAAATACCGAATATACCCTTTTCGGCCATAACTTGAGTTCTACAAGGTCTTTTGACCCGATTCCAGTTGCTACTGATTTTAAATAATAAATAAAGTATTTTAGACTTTATAAACTGTTCGGGAAACTCAGATTTCCTGTAGAACTCAGAAACCTCTTTTATAATCTTTAAAAAGACCGAAATACCCCTACGGGGCATAAAATGGATTTAAACTCGTTACGGGCATTATGGAAAGTATCCTACTGATACCGCAACCTATTTAAAGCATATTGACTTAGGAAAACAGTGTAGGACTCTTACGGTTACCCGTTACGCCTTTTGCGCGCACGGTTCGGCTTATGTAACTAGTTTACATAAATTAGCCGAAACGGGTCAAACCATATTGTTTTGACCCCAAAATCCAGAGTGTGATTATTATACCCATATAAACAAGTCTTCAAACTTGTTGGGTCAAAATCACATTCCATTCACGGTTTTCGCCTTCCACGCGATTAAACCGTAATTATCCTTTGAAACTGACCGGTCTAAGCTACGGCTGAATTAAGGACCCGCTAGGATTCTAATAGGTTAATTTAAACCTTCGTTCCAGATTAGGGGACCAGTAAAAGCTATCTGCAATTTATTTCGATTAAGGATTTATACTTGCAAAGGTAAATACTTTTAACTTATTTTCCGTTATACGGGCTTGGGTTACGGTACATAGTATACCGCTTGATCGGGCATCAAATTCTCCACCGATTGAGTGGGTAATTGAATAAATTTGATCGGCTCGTTTAAATAGTCTTGTTACTTAAAAGCCTTTGGGGGGTTAATGACCATGTCCTGGATATCCCTGGCATCATTTTACGAAATGGCCACGACCTAAGCGCGGAGTGTAGGCGTACACTCGTCAGTGCATAAATAGTCGCTGTGGTGTGTCTATTGATCTTTAACCCGGACTTGATCCGGGCTACTGAACGCATAAGGAACATGTAATTCGTTCACAAGATTATATATTTAAATAATTCTCCCAAGTTATAAAAGAGTTTGTGCCTCGTGCATTCAAATCAATTTTTAATAAACATTTTTCAAAAGTGTCGGTTGAATGTATTTACCAGTGTAAACTGACGTATTTTCCCAAAAAGACTAAATGCAGGTACTATGCGTAATTGGCTGGATATTCTCCTTAGCATCATAAAGAGTCTCGCAAGCTTAAGATGCCTTCGTCTGTTGAACAAAACTTATATTTTTATTTGATCCCCTGTGGATACTTTTCGACTATTCGTAATACATTTGATATTACAAACAATGGTTGAAATATAATTATCCTTATGCTTCCGCTGTGCATTCATATATTGTGTGGTTTGACTATATTGTTGCCAACTACGTCACGGTAATCCCCCACCGGGCCCACCGGTGAGACACATGGAAATCGGGGTGTGACAGGTTGGTATCAGAGCCAACATTGAGTGAATTAAACACTATGCTTATGTGTTTAATCTCAATGACACAATTGCACATACTTGAGTCTAGACAAGAACATAGGACAAATTCGAATTGTTATTCCAGTTTGTCTTTTTATTGTTTGTTGTTATTTAAAGTTTGGAAAGCAGGAAATATGCCACCAGCAATCAGACAAGGAAGAGGAGGAAGAGGCAAAGGGACGATCATTACTCACAATGATCACGAGGCTGGACCTTCGAACATGCGAGCTCCTTCCAGTACAAGGAGTGAAGAACCACAGAGACGAATGTAACGCTCCGCATTTTCGAACCTTTCTCGTTTTAACAAGTCATGTTGTACTTTCCATATTTAAACTCTTGTACTCTCTTTGTAATCTACTTTCGTTTCATTTGTAATTCAAGACTATTGATCATAATGAAAAAGAAGGTATTTTATTCATGTTTGTGTTACACTTATGTGCGATTTTCACGTTTGAACGATATATTATCATAGACTCTCGATTCGTTATTACGCTCAATGCTCGTTAAACTAGTTGTAACTCGTAAAATAGTGAAACTCGAAAGCTTTGTGAAACGAATAAACGTTTAAAGATTTTATTTCGTTATAAATATGGATATTATTCAAATTATTTAAACTAATTATATTAATTAAATTAATTAAATTTTTTTTTATTTTTTTTTATTAATAACTAGTTAATCTCGTTAGATATTAAAGTTAGTAAACTAACTTAGTTAGTTTAAACTAAAATGTTAATTTTCTTTTAATATAACTTGGTTATTTAATAGTTCAGGGGTGAGTTATGCAATTTTTGAAAGTGTAAAAGTTGCAGGGACCATTGGGCAATATGCTGAAAGTATAAGGTTAGGTTTAAATAAAAAAAAAGAAATAAAAAGATGCAAACCGCAGGACTCGAACCCGGGTCAACATCTTCACACACACGCGCCTGACCAACTGAGCTGCTGGCTCTTTTGTGAACAAACCCAACACTTAAAACATATATTCACTCCTTTAAAATGGCTGATCAGCGCGACCAGCCTCATTTCTGCTCGTTTAAGCGCGAATTTTGTGTTTTTTTTTAGTTTTAAACATGTTTTAACATTAATTACTCAACTACAACCTAACCCAAACCTTCTCCTATAAATACCACACTAATCCAAGTCCTAAACACTTTACAAACTCATCTAAATCTCTCTCAAATCATCCAAAAACGCAGCTGCAAATTGGTGTTCGGGCAGATTCATCCTACTTCACAAAAGTGAGCATATCTCACTCGTTTCTTGTCCGTTTTTGCTCATTCTTTTTCCTACTTGCTTGGTTAATCATGTAGTTTGATTCCTTGACTTCTCCTTGGAGAAATCATACCTGGAATTGCTCCGAAATTGACCAAAAACTTTCTGTTTTGTTACAAACTTATGCAAACTTCATCCAACTTGTGTGAAACACATCTCAAACCAATGTCCTAATGCTTACAACCTCTCTTATGGTTGGTTAGGCTTAAAAACATGGTTGAGACATTTAAATCAGAGGTTAAAACCTCACAAATATTCTGTTTTAGTTAGGGTTTTACCCACAAGTAGTGTTCAAGCATGAAGCTTGATGAATGTGTGATGGTTGGACTAGCTTGGGCTATCCTTCATAGAAATCCACTCACTACTTGATGTTTTTCCATAGATTAGTTGTTGTTATTACATTATTACTTGTAAGTTCATGACCCTCCTTGTTGTTTATAACAACAAGTGTAGTGGTGAACAATAGAGGTACCTAAATGGAAGCTTGTTCTTCCTACCTCATGTATGAATTCTATGACACAAAGAGGTCCCTAAATGGAGACATTAATCTCCTACCTCATGCTTGAACCATAAGACTTTGTAATCTTTTTATTATCTAAATTATTCCATATGTATACCTAAGTAACTAAACTTGATGATAACTTAATAGTTACTTGTCAAGAATATGTTACATCATCTATGACCATGCCCTTGTTACGACTCTAATGGATCTTTGAATCCATGAAATCATACTAACTCTTTTGAGTTTTAATAGTGTCAAGAACAAGAGTTATGCATACAAGATGATTATTTTCACTTATATTATTTTCCATACATTTTAGACTCCAAATCTATTATCTTCCGTTTTCCCCAAACTCACACACCTATGTTTTCCTTGTGTAGAAGGACAATGTGCTCCGAACTAATTCATCTACAAACTTGCTCTCGGAACTTCAAGTCACCACTTGTAAACCGTGAGTATACTCGAACCCATTTTTACTTTTAACACTTTGGGTGCAACATGTATTCTATATTAAACGCACATGACACTTGAAACTTATTTGAAACTTACTCTATCCATTTAAACATGAAACATGAAACTTGTGAATCTTGGGACTATTTTGTGCTATGTGAACGTTTAATTCTTGTGTGTAGTTCCGCCTTAACAATAGTAGCGCTATAGGAGTAATGCACCTCCCCGTTAGTCTTTGGGGTATTGTTAGGAGGAGACATATCAACCTCCCGTGAAACTTTGGGTTAGGTACTTTAACGCATTGGGAAACTTGGGCTATCACTTGGACTACGTAAACTAGCATGGTTGAAACTATTTTATTATGTTCATGTTGGATATGAGTTTTATTCTAATATGCTATGTAAACAAACTTGTATACTCGCTCTTTGCTTTTGCATTGAACTCTATTTTAATACATGTGGCAGGTTGATTATTGAAGTATGGATGAATGATGAAACAAGATTTAGGGTGGACTAGATACACACCTAGATTAATCTATCTTTTATTGTTATGTTACAATTTGAAACAATGTTGTTATTTCTATTTGAATCTTGTATGACAATTTAGTATTGCAATGAAATTTGAATTTAATTAAATATTGTCACATAGTGTTATGAAGTCTCTAGCAATCTATACACACTTCGTCTCATCCCGATGTTTCCGCCATCGGTTGGGGTGTGACAGATTGGTGTCAGAGCCATAACTATAGGGAATTAGGAAAATTGCCATGCTTTTGCCCTAATCTATAGTTCTAGGAATTTTGCCTCTTATTTGTTGTTTAAAACTTTGTACTCTACCATGCATGCTTCCTAGCTATACTTTTGATTAAATTTATGTGCCTTTCCTAAGGCTAACACGAATACACTCATGCTATTTCTATACTCTTGTAACACCAACGAGAAGAATTTACCAAAATAGGCGTGAAACCCACAATTTGGTAAACGACTCTCATTCTACCTCTAATCTATTTTTGCACGAAATTTCACCATTAAGCTAGGAGTGACATCCACAACTTAATGGTAATTTCCATTTCAACTCTAGTGGACCCTCGTCAAAGTGTCGAAATTTTATTTTGGCCGACGAGTACCAACCACATTTAGGGTACGAAATTGTCAAGTTAGGGGTGAAACCCGCATCTTGTCGATTAAGTCCCATTCCTCGATTTTTATTCTCGCCAAAGTCCCAAATGTTTCAATCATTTAGAGATGTGTAGTAACTGGAAGGGTAACATACCGTTAATCGCTTCTCGACGAGAGTATCTTACTTATAGGCCAAAGCACAATATCTCTAAATCGAAAGAACTTTCGACCCACTTTGGAATAGTCGACGTTTCTCTACCCGAAACAATCCTATGTTTTATCGAGCCTCTCTTTTATGTAACTCAATTTATATGTGATTTTATACTTGAACGTTCTTTCATTTCGAAATGTCGTTTTAATCATTTCGCACGTTATCGCAATCACAAACAATAATAATCCCTCGTGAACAAACTAAATTTACGATGCTTTCGTTTATTCATGTTATGCTGTGTGGAATTCATGATTATGCTATATGAGATGTTTAAACATTTGTGCTATGAAACTTTTATGCAATGAGTCTTTTGTGCGATGAACCCTTTATGCTATGTGATCAATTTCATTTTTTCTAAAACAAGCATTATGACCAAGTCTCACCTATTCGTTCTTTTGAATCTTAGATGTCTTCTCGTCACTCCAACGCGTCTAGGAAGTCAAAGTCTCGCTCCACCAAGAAGATGATGGCTTTCATGGCCGATCAATTTGCGCGTGTCGTTCCAAAGGTCATTTCCGAGATTCGAGCCTCTGAAACTCCTCACTCATCCGTCGACTCTAAGGTCGAAATTCGCAAACCCGCCTCGTTCAACTTTAAGCACTTCTCGTCGTGCAATCCCAAGCCATTCACCGGCAATGATGGGGTGACCGCTATGCTCGAGTGGTTTGACAGCATAGAGGTCACATTCATCAATAGCGATTGCCCTGACGAACTCAAGACACGTAGCGCAACCGGGGTATTCCAAGCCCGCGCTCTTGAGTGGTGGTCGAATGAAAGAAACATCCGTTCGAATGAGTTGGCTTATGCGTTGACCTGGGAGGAGACTAAGGCCCTAATGATGGATGAGTTTTGTCCTCCGCATGAGCAAAGAAAGTTGGAAGAAGAATTTTGGGTTTTAAAGCAAGTTGGAGATGACAACCTAGCTTACACCACCCGTTTCAAACAACTTAGCTTCATTGTCCCTCACCTTGTTTCAACCCCTGATCGCAAGAATAGCAAGTACATCAATGGTTTGCCCCCTACCATGCGAGACACCATCGAGGCAGCCAAACTCGATAGCATCGAAGCCATTTACCGTTTAGCCGCGTCCTTGAACAACAATCGCGTTCGCGATAAGCAAGCCGCAAACCCCGTTTCTTCTAAGCCAGCCCATCAAATTACCCAACAATCGAATAACAATAGGGGAAAGAAGCGAAAGCAATCCAACCCCGTTTGTAACGCGATTGTGCCGCCTGTTAACCCAAATCCTATCGCTCCTGTTGATGCCCCCAAGCCGTACACTGGGATTCACCCCAAGTGTACCACTTGTAACTTCCATCATCCTGCTAATGCTAGGTGTCGTCGTTGTGAAAATTGCAACCGTTATGGTTATACCATCAACTATTGTCGCCAAGGGCAGCCAGCTCAACCAGTTCAGCAAGCTCAGCCAGTTCAGCAAGCTCAGCCAGTTCAGCAAGCTCAGCCAGCCCTACCTGCTCCTCAAAACGCAAGACCCGCTAGGGCATGTTTCAAATGTGGGGATGTTAATCATCTTCGTCCCCAATGCCCTCAATGGATCCAAGAGCAGCAGCAGCCTCCTCGTGGACGCGTCTTCAACCTAAACGCAAATCAAGCACGCAACGACAATGATGTCGTTAACGGTACGTTTCTTGTTAACCATCTTTATGCTTCGATACTATTTGATACTGGTGCGGACAAAAGCTTTGTGTCCTTAGAATTCGAATCATTGTTAAAATGTGCACGCTCTAAGCTACCTAAGTCGTTTTCCGTTGAAGTCGCCAATGGCAAGTCTATCCTAGTCGAATCCATTCTCTTCGATTGTCGTCTCATTCTTAACGAGCACGTTTTCTCTATCGATCTCATACCCATGCAACTGGGTAGTTTCGACGTCATCATAGGCATGGATTGGCTTCAAAAGAATCATGCCGAAATCGCTTGTCACGAGAAATTCGTTCGCTTACCTCTTCCCTCTGGTGATGTTTTACACGTTTATGGAGACCGACCTTCAAGGGGACTAAAGCTGATGTCCTGCACACAAGCAAACAAGTACTTACGCAAACAGTACTTTGCCTTTTTAGCCCACGTTGTGGAAGAAAAAGGCAAGGGAAAGAGCCTAAGTGATGTTTCAGTGGTGCGTGATTTCCCTGACGTCTTCCCTGAAGAATTGCCCGGTCCTCCTCCTCCTCGATCTGTTGATTTTCGTATTGACCTCGTACCTGGTGCGACTCCTGTCGCCAAGGCTCCTTATCGTCTTGCACCTTCCGAGATGCAAGAATTGTCTTCTCAGCTTCAAGAACTCCTCGATAAAGGTTTCATTCGTCCAAGTACCTCTCCTTGGGGTGCTCTTGTGCTCTTCGTTAAAAAGAAAGATGGTTCTTTCCGCATGTGTATCGACTATCGTGAGCTCAACAAACTCACCGTTAAGAATCGCTATCCTCTCCCGCGTATCGACGACCTCTTTGATCAACTTCAAGGCGCTACCTGTTTCTCCAAAATCGATCTTCGTTCTGGCTATCACCAACTTCGAGTCCTCGAAGAGGACGTTCCCAAAACTGCTTTTCGAACTCGCTATGGACATTACGAGTTCGTGGTTATGCCCTTTGGCTTAACCAACGCACCCGCTGTGTTCATGGATCTCATGAATCGTATTTGTAAACCATACTTGGATCGCTTTGTGATCGTCTTCATTGATGATATTCTCATTTATTCTAAATCTCGAGCCGATCATGAGCGTCATCTTCGTCTTATACTTGAACTTTTGCGTGCTGAACGTTTATATGCTAAGTTTTCTAAATGCGAGTTTTGGATCAAAGAAGTACAATTCCTTGGGCACGTTGTTAGTGAAAAAGGAATCCATGTCGACCCTTCAAAAATCGAAGCCGTGAAGAATTGGACCGCGCCTAAATCTCCTTCTGAAATCCGTTCTTTCTTAGGATTGGCGGGTTATTACCGACGATTCATCTCGAATTTTTCTAAAATCGCCGTTCCTCTCACTTCGTTGACTCAAAAAGAGAAACCTTTTGCTTGGGGTCCTGAGCAAGAGGAATCTTTTCAAACTCTCAAGGAGTTGCTTTGCAACGCTCCTATCCTCGCTCTCCCTGATGGGAATGATGATTTCGTGGTGTATTGTGATGCCTCGAATCGTGGTCTTGGTTGCGTCCTCATGCAACGAGACAAGGTCATCGCTTACGCTTCTCGTCAACTCAAAATACATGAGAAAAATTATACTACCCACGACCTCGAACTTGGTGCAGTTGTTTTTGCGTTAAAGATTTGGCGACACTACCTATATGGTACTAAGTGTGTGGTTTTCACTGACCATAAGAGCCTACAACACATCTTTGACCAGAAAGAACTCAATATGCGACAACGACGTTGGGTGGAATTACTCAACGACTACGATTGCGAGATTCGCTACCATCCTGGTAAGGCGAATGTCGTGGCCGATGCACTTAGTCGTAAAGCTCATGTAGATGTCATTCGTTGTTTTCATATCTCGAGCGATCTTCACAATCGTATTCGTGAAGCGCAATACTCGTCTATCAATGAAGGTTCCATGTCGGTAGAAATACGTGGAGCATCTGAAAGTCAACTCGTTTCAAAACCTGATGGTCTTCTCTATTGTTGTGATCGCGTCTGGATTCCAGATCGCGACAACCTTCGTGACCTCATCATGAACGAAGCACACAAATCTAGGTACTCAATTCATCCTGGCGCTGACAAGATGTACCATAATCTACGTACATCCTATTGGTGGCCCGGTATGAAAAGAGACATTGCTGTGTACGTTTCCAAATGTCTTACCTGTTCGAAAGTCAAAGCCGAGCATCAACGACCTTCTGGTCTACTCGAACAACCTGAAATCCCCGTTTGGAAATGGGATAGCATTGCGATGGACTTCATAACTAAACTTCCTCGTACACCTGCTGGTTACGATAGCATTTGGGTGGTCATTGATCGTTTGACCAAGTCCGCTCAATTCATTCCCATTCGTGAGGATTTCAAGGTTGAACGACTTGCTCGTATCTATACCAATGAAGTCATACGTCATCATGGTGTTCCTCTCGACATCATCTCTGATCGTGATGGTCGATTCACTTCGCGTCTCTGGCAAACTTTTCAGTCCGCTATGGGTACTCATTTAAATCTCAGTACGGTCTTTCATCCTCAAACGGATGGACAGACTGAACGTACTATCCAAACCCTAGAGGATATGCTCCGTTCTTGTGTCATCGACTTTGGTGGTAGTTGGGATGTGCATTTACCTTTGATCGAATTCTCATACAACAATAGCTACCACGCTAGTATTCAAATGGCTCCTTTCGAGGCATTATATGGTCGCAAATGCCGTTCTCCTTTAAGCTGGCACGAGATTGGTGATAAGCATTTTTCTGGGCCTGAGATCATTCAAGAAGCAACGGATAAGATTCTCCAAATCCGTGACAATCTACTCAAGGCTCGAAATCGTCAAAAGAGCTACGCAGACAAGGGACGCAAACCTATGGAATTCAACGTTGGGGACCATGTCCTACTCAAGGTGTCTCCTTGGAAAGGAGTGGTTCGTTTTGGTAAAAAGGGAAAACTTGCCCCTCGCTATGTTGGTCCTTTCAAGATACTCGAAAGGATTGGTAAGGTGGCTTATCGACTCGATTTACCTCAAGAGCTCAGCAATGTTCATCCAACGTTCCACGTCTCGAACCTAAAGAAATGTCTCACTGATGAAGGACTTCAAGTTCCTCTCGAAGATCTTCAAATCAACGAAACTATGCATTTCATGGAAAAACCTGTGGAAATCGTGGATCAACAAGTCAAGTTACTAAGGCGCAGTAAAATTCCTATCGTTAAGGTTAGATGGGAAGGAAAACGTGGCGCTGAATTTACTTGGGAATTCAAAAAGGATATGAAGTCGAAGTATCCTCATCTTTTCCCTACGTCTTCCTAAATTTCGGGACGAAATTTCCTAAAGGAGGGGAGACTGTAACGCTCCGCATTTTCGAACCTTTCTCGTTTTAACAAGTCATGTTGTACTTTCCATATTTAAACTCTTGTACTCTCTTTGTAATCTACTTTCGTTTCATTTGTAATTCGAGACTATTGATCATAATGAAAACGAAGGTATTTTATTCATGTTTGTGTTACACTTATGTGCGATTTTCACGTTTGAACGATATATTATCATAGAATCTCGATTCGTTATTACGCTCAATGCTCGTTAAACTAGTTGAAACTCGTAAAATAGTGAAACTCGAAAGCTTTGTGAAACGAATAAACGTTTAAAGATTTTATTTCGTTATAAATATGGATATTATTCAAATTATTTAAACTAATTATATTAATTAAATTAATTAAATTTTTTTTTATTTTTTTTATTAATAACTAGTTAATCTCGTTAGATATTAAAGTTAGTAAACTAACTTAGTTAGTTTAAAATAAAATGTTAATTTTCTTTTAATATAACTTGGTTATTTAATAGTTCAGGGGTGAGTTATGCAATTTTTGAAAGTGTAAAAGTTGCAGGGACCATTGGGCAATATGCTGAAAGTATAAGGTTAGGTTTAAATAAAAAAAAAGAAATAAAAAGATGCAAACCGCAGGACTCGAACCCGGGTCAACATCTTCACACACACGCGCCTGACCAACTGAGCTGCTGGCTCTTTTGTGAACAAACCCAACACTTAAAACATATATTCACTCCTTTAAAATGGCTGATCAGCGCGACCAGCCTCATTTCTGCTCGTTTAAGCGCGAATTTTGTGTTTTTTTTTAGTTTTAAACATGTTTTAACATTAATTACTCAACTACAACCTAACCCAAACCTTCTCCTATAAATACCACACTAATCCAAGTCCTAAACACTTTACAAACTCATCTAAATCTCTCTCAAATCATCCAAAAACGCAGCTGCAAATTGGTGTTCGGGCAGATTCATCCTACTTCACAAAAGTGAGCATATCTCACTCGTTTCTTGTCCGTTTTTGCTCATTCTTTTTCCTACTTGCTTGGTTAATCATGTAGTTTGATTCCTTGACTTCTCCTTGGAGAAATCATACCTGGAATTGCTCCGAAATTGACCAAAAACTTTCTGTTTTGTTACAAACTTATGCAAACTTCATCCAACTTGTGTGAAACACATCTCAAACCAATGTCCTAATGCTTACAACCTCTCTTATGGTTGGTTAGGCTTAAAAACATGGTTGAGACATTTAAATCAGAGGTTAAAACCTCACAAATATTCTGTTTTAGTTAGGGTTTTACCCACAAGTAGTGTTCAAGCATGAAGCTTGATGAATGTGTGATGGTTGGACTAGCTTGGGCTATCCTTCATAGAAATCCACTCACTACTTGATGTTTTTCCATAGATTAGTTGTTGTTATTACATTATTACTTGTAAGTTCATGACCCTCCTTGTTGTTTATAACAACAAGTGTAGTGGTGAACAATAGAGGTACCTAAATGGAAGCTTGTTCTTCCTACCTCATGTATGAATTCTATGACACAAAGAGGTCCCTAAATGGAGACATTAATCTCCTACCTCATGCTTGAACCATAAGACTTTGTAATCTTTTTATTATCTAAATTATTCCATATGTATACCTAAGTAACTAAACTTGATGATAACTTAATAGTTACTTGTCAAGAATATGTTACATCATCTATGACCATGCCCTTGTTACGACTCTAATGGATCTTTGAATCCATGAAATCATACTAACTCTTTTGAGTTTTAATAGTGTCAAGAACAAGAGTTATGCATACAAGATGATTATTTTCACTTATGTTATTTTCCATACATTTTAGACTCCAAATCTATAATCTTCCGTTTTCCCCAAACTCACACACCTATGTTTTCCTTGTGTAGAAGGACAAGGTGCTCCGAACTAATTCATCTACAAACTTGCTCTCGGAACTTCAAGTCACCACTTGTAAACCGTGAGTATACTCGAACCCATTTTTACTTTTAACACTTTGGGTGCAACATGTATTCTATATTAAACGCACATGACAGTTGAAACTTATTTGAAACTTACTCTATCCATTTAAACATGAAACATGAAACTTGTGAATCTTGAGACTATTTTGTGCTATGTG
This sequence comes from Helianthus annuus, assembly GCF_002127325.2. Lineage (NCBI taxonomy): Eukaryota > Viridiplantae > Streptophyta > Magnoliopsida > Asterales > Asteraceae > Helianthus > Helianthus annuus. The sequence goes on from NC_035433.2 coordinate 75,234,436, forward strand.
AACGTTTAATTCTTGTGTGTAGTTCCGCCTTAACAATAGTAGCGCTATAGGAGTAATGCACCTCCCCGTTAGTCTTTGGGGTATTGTTAGGAGGAGACATATCAACCTCCCGTGAAACTTTGGGTTAGGTACTTTAACGCATTGGGAAACTTGGGCTATCACTTGGACTACGTAAACTAGCATGGTTGAAACTATTTTATTATGTTCATGTTGGATATGAGTTTTATTCTAATATGCTATGTAAACAAACTTGTATACTCGCTCTTTGCTTTTGCATTGAACTCTATTTTAATACATGTGGCAGGTTGATTATTGAAGTATGGATGAATGATGAAACAAGATTTAGGGTGGACTAGATACACACCTAGATTAATCTATCTTTTATTGTTATGTTACAATTTGAAACAATGTTGTTATTTCTATTTGAATCTTGTATGACAATTTAGTATTGCAATGAAATTTGAATTTAATTAAATATTGTCACATAGTGTTATGAAGTCTCTAGCAATCTATACACACTTCGTCTCATCCCGATGTTTCCGCCATCGGTTGGGGTGTGACAACGAAGAAGAAACCTCTTTGAACCTGTGAGACATTCTACCTCGCATAGCTCAACACCCTAATACCGTCATTCTTTTGGACCAGATTCGGAAAACAATCCCAATAACCCTCAACCATCCTTTATACCTCTCCTGCGATCTGCTTCGCACCGTTCTTATGGCGATCCTTCACCTTTCTTCGTAGGACAGTTTAACCCGGCGGATTATGTCCAAGAGCCAATAGGGTATAACCCTTTAGGACCAGAGGATCACTTTTCTGAAGATAATGCCGTAGATATGGACGAGGATACAGATCCCGTCGAGCCTGCAAGGGGTACTCCCAATCATCCGATCGAGATCTCTGATGGGTCATCCTTCCATGGAACACCCTATCAAGGTCCCGACAGCTACCAGGCGAGGTTTGACCAATGTAATTGGTACTTTACACCTTCACATCATTTCTCGCCTCATGACCAACAGCAACAACAGGATCCTTCTGAGGATTCGCGGTTCGTGGCCGTTACACCACTGCCACCACCACCGGTTCAACCAGTAATTCCAGATCCGCCAAGGCGTAGAAGATCAGGCGCACGGATGTCCACCCGAGGAGGGGAATTCCATTTCAGCACCCTTCGCCACTCGAGTGCTAGTCACTTTCCGTCAGTGCCTGAAGAAGAACCACAATTAGGGGAACCTTCTGGTCACCCTGCAGAGGTGAATTCTGCACCAGTTGCACCACCTCCGCCACCATTCGGATATGACAATCCGATACCAGCTTACGCGGTTCCACCGCGTACAATCCGTTTGAGCAACCGACTCACACGAACTACAACTATAACTATGATGCCGATCCATACGTGGTAGCGGCTAATTATAATGCCCTCCATGGAACCTCTTGGAGACCAGATTACTCAGCTCATGGGTATCCAATACCTCCTAGACCTCCGGTTCAACAACCGTCGCAGCAGCCACGTTTTTCTCCACCGGAGCAAGAAGAAATACTCCACCATCTAAACCGTGTGGAACGAGACTTCGAAAAAGAACGTAAGAGTAATCGTGGATTCCTCAAGGGCCTAGCAAACCTACTTAAAGGAAGGAAGAAGCGAGATCATTAGTCTCTTTATGTATTTACTAGTACAAGTTAGTCCCTGCGTGGACATTTATCGTGTTTAGTCCCTACGAGGACAATTGCATTTCAGTCCCTGCGTAGACTTATCTTTTTAGTCCCTGTGCGGACATCTATCTTGTGTTGGTCCCTGCGTGGACTTGTTTTTTTGTAAACCTCTGCGTAGGTATTTGTTTATTTAAAAAGTCCCGTTTAGGGCAGCGTGTAATCATATTTGAAATTTATGGAATGTTATGTTATGAATTTCAATTTTGTTATTATATATGAAATAAATCAGAAATCATTCCTTTTAAATTTAAATCTGCCTAAATAAAGAATCTTAAGAGTGAAACCTAGCCAGGTGTCTTTATAAGATCCGGCCAAGATGGTAAGACCTGATTAAAAGATTCAGGTTTCCAGTTAACCTCTGTAAACATGTTAACGTTCATGGCAGATGTGATTCGTTAAAATCGCACGCGTCATTCTTATAAAAATCCTTTTAAGGATTTCTAAGGCCCGAATTAATGATTTATAAATCATGGGTTAAATCGTCAATGAAGACGATAACTTATTTAAACATCCATTAGTGATGTAGTGCCTACGGGCCAAACTTATAAACATCCATTAGCGATGTAGTGCCTACGGGCCAAATTTATTAAACATCCATTAGAGATGTAATGCCTACGGGCCATAATTATTGTCATATAAGACAAAAGGCAGTGGTAGTCTATGACTCCCTGTCAGAAAAGGTAAAAGGACTATGGTTCAAACCTTCATGCCTTGATTCTCTGTAATCCCGGCTAATATTATAAAAACGTCCTCGTGACTAGGCTTTTATGCCAATAACAATATTGTTTATAATTAGGATAAGTGTGTTCAAATCCTAAATAAAAGTGAGTAACAAATTAACCAGATATGGTCTCTGTTTACCATGGTTAATGAATTGCCATAAAAGACAATTCCATAATAAACTCCTAAATAAAAATTTTCGTTATCTTCTGTAGCAGATTCAAGTTACCATGGCTGATCCAAGTGGGGAGAATAGTCATTCGAAAGAAGACGAATACAATAACGCCCAGGTTCATTTGACGGGCGCTGAATTAAAAGCTCTTGTCGACAATGCTGTTAAGGCAGCCCTGGACCGACAATACGAGGAGTATACTGAATCCCGGAGCAGAACCATATCTAAACCACACTCAAAGCCGAAAACCCACTCAAAATCTCACAGCAAACCACCGTTCAAGCCTAAAAAGGACGATGATAATCACTCGTCCAATGAAAACAGTGTCCGTCCAGAAAAAGTGTATACTGATGCATCTCGCGCCAGGGGCTGCACCTACAAGTATTTCGTATCATGCAAACCCCGAGACTTCACTGGAGAGAAAGTGTCACACCCCGATTTCCACGTGTCTCACCAGTGGGCCCGGTGGGGGATTACCGTGACGATGTTGGCAACAATATAGTCAAACCACACAATTATATAATGCACAGCGGAAGCTTAAAGATAAATATATACTTCAACCTCTGGTTGTAATATCAAATGTATTATAGAAGTCGAATATATCCACAGCGGATCAAAATAATAATAAAATATTGTTCCATTAGATACTGCAATCAAGCTTGCGAGACTTATCACGACGCTAGGGAGCTAATACCAGCCAATTTACGTTTAGGTACCTGCACTTAATCTTTTTGGGGAAAATACGTCAGTTTACACTGGTAAATACATTCAACTGACACATTTGGAAATGTTTATTTAAAATTGATTTGAATGCACAAGGCACAAAATATTTTGACACGTTGATTAAAATGCCCAAAGGCAAAATTAATCTTTTATACTTGGGACAATTTTTGTTAATAAAAATCTTGTATCCGATTTACATGGTTGTCCAACATTTAGGGCCGGTGATTATACAATACAAGCCGGACAAGATTAATCGACACACCACAAATATAATCTCACAAGAAGAATACTCTCACGAGTGAGTATACGTTATACATATGCAACAGGAGGTGTTTTGCCTACACCTTGTGCTTACGTCGTGGCCATTCACTTTTTAAAATGAGCCAAGGATATCCAGGACACGGTCATTAATCCCCAACGTTATTTGTTATCAATCAATACAGATTAAAACGGGATTATGCAATTTAATCATCTCCGATTAAAAGGTTTCTACACCCGACCAAGCGGTATTTTTAAAATACCGTATCCCAAGCCCGTATAAGGGAAAATAAGTTAAAAGTATTTACCTTTGCAATGTATATTCCTTAATCAATTAAATCACCGATATCTTTTACTGGGGCTCCTTATTCTGGAACGAAGGTTTTCAAAATAACCTATTAGAATCCTAACGGGTCTTTATATTAGCCGTAGCCTAGACCGGTTGGTTTCAAAAGATAGATACGGTTTAATCGCGCGGAAAGGCGAAAACCGTGAATGGAATGTGATTCCGACCCAACAAGTCTGGAGACTTGTTTTATATGGGTTTAATATTCACATTCTGGATTTCGGGGTCGAAATGATATGGTTTGACCCGTATCGGCTAATTTATGTAAACTAGTTACATAAGCCGAACCGTGCACGCAATAGGCGTAACGGGTAACCGTGAGAGTCCTACGCTTGCTTCCTAAGTCAATATACCTTAAAGAGGTTGCGGTATCATTAGGATACCTTCCGTGATGCCCGTAACGAGTTTAAGTTAACATTATGCCCCGTAGGGGTTTTTCGGTCATTTTAGAGACTTTTAAAGAGCTTTTCGAGTTCTACAGGAAATCTGAGTTTCCCGAACAGTTTATAAAGTCTAAAATACTTTATTTATTATTTAAAATTAGTAGCAACTGGAATCGGGTCAAAAGACCTTGTAGAACTCATTTTATGGCCAAAAAGGGCATATTCGGTATTTACCGAACCGTAGCCATAACCGCAGGTTATGAGCGAGGTAAAATTTATTAAAAATCTTTAAAATTCCCAAAATATTATTTTAATACAGTGGGTAGAAGTTTTGGTGACGAAATCTTGGTTTAGATAGGTGTTATGCTAATTGCGCCGTTTATCACAATAGTTTATTTTTATTGCGCTATTTAGCATAACTCCTATTCTAGACCTCGGATTGACGTGAGACTTTAAGGACATGCTTATAATTTAGTGAGCAAGGTTATGGTCCGTTCACGTGTCCGAAATACTCGTTTTATTTTAAAAGGGCGTTACGGTCAACTTTTAGGCGATTAACGGAAATGCGTAAAAGACTCGGACAAATGATGAACCGGTCACAGAGGGTTATACCATCACGTGACCTGGTCCTAAGAGAGTCCTAAGGCATACCTATACTTTACTAAAACGGGTCAGAACTGAAGTCAATGCAAAAGTCAAACTTTTGCGACATTCGGCTCCGAACCGGGTTAATATAGCAAATGGTCGATTCAAACGAGCGCAAACAAGTTTATATACTTAATATCATGTTTTATGATCATCAAAACAGGTTCCATAGTATATACATTACAGATTATGCAAGATTCGTCAAAACGACATTCTGTTGACTTTTTGGGTGCACGTTTGACTCGACATTTGACATAGTTAGAGTGGTGATCAGTGGGAACCCTTTTAGAGGTTTATTACCCACATAATTACCAACAAATAACCATTCTTGATTCGACAATTCACTGAATCATCTGTGAGTTATCGCTAAGTCGACCGTTAGTTAGGACGGATCGACTTTTAAGCTAAAACTAAGTTAAAGCTCAAATGGGAAATGAGTGGAACACTTACTGAGGTCCTATGCACCAAGTGTGACCACTTGAGAGGAAGTTGGAGCTCCAGAAATGACCAAATGATGCAGATGATGGGGTGTGAACTTATGGTTGCAACTTAGGCTTTATATAGTGGTTTCAAGCACCACAATTTATTGACAACAAAGTCTAGCACACACCACAACTGATCAACACTTGTCCTTAGTGTTAGGGGTCGTTTAGGGGTCATTTGGAGGTGTTTAAATGCAGATCATGGCTCTTGGAAGGCTGAACAGCCAAGTTAAGCATGTTTCTGCATCTGGGCGCCTGACGCGGCCCGCATGGGGGAATCCATGCTTTTGTACGCGGGCCGCCTGAGTTTTAAAAATCAGGCGAGAAAAAGAGGAGGCTCGCGGCCCGCCTCAACTTAACCCAAAACTTCACGCGGGCCGCCTGAGGTTAGAATTTCAGGATTTTTAAATCTTTTTGTAATGATGACAAAATCTGGTAATTAATAACGAAATCTTTCGTAATGATTTACCTAACCTTTCGGGTTTGAAGGGGTAACTTTGTGGTTTGGCCCTCGGTTAATTACAACTAGGGACCTCGTGATATTTACCCGCGTTATTAAGTCCCCGGTTAGTTTATTAATTATTCAGAAAGCCTTAACTTTCATTATTGACGCTTTTAACCCTTCTCATACGAATTTGAGTATAACTCTCTCGTTTTAAAACGGAACTTCGCGGAATTTTTACAGTATATTCTAGTGAGCGTATAATACTGTTACGAAGCCTTGGGAACGTTAAAGGGTCACTCAGAGGTATAATTAAACATGTTGACACAGTTAACCCCTGTGGTTTGTAATTTCTCACTTTCTTCTGCGTTCCGCTTCCGTACGATCCGTGATTTATTCGTTTGAAGGTACGAGCATCGTTTAGGGATACTATACAGTATATTTATCTTTGTTTGACATTTATAACCCTCGAATTTATATACTTTCAAGGTTTGTCAACATTAGTCCTTTATTTAATATTAATGCCACGTGTAAACTTAGGACACGTGTCGGCACATTATTGGACGCAAAAATTTCGAGGTGTTACATCCTCACCCCCTTAAAATAAATCTCGACCCGAGATTTACTCAAATAAATAGGGGTATTTTTTCTTTCATTGTAGCTTCGACTTCCCACGTATGTTCGGGACCTCTACGAGCATCCTATTTGACTTTTACAATCGGTACGTGCTTTCTGCGAAGCTTCTTCACCTATCGATCTTCAATCGACATAGGTTTTTCTATGAACTTTAAGCTCTCATCTATATGCACATCTGTGTGTGGAATCAACAACGACTCGTCGGCGAAGCACTTTTTGAGATTGCAGATGTGGAACACATTGTGAATTCCATTGAGCTCTTCAGGCAAGTTCAACTTATAGGCGACTGATCCGACTCGTTCAATGACCTCAAAAGGTCCTATGTATCTCGGACTCAGTTTGCCTTTCTTGCCGAAACGCATCATCCCCTTCCAGGGTGATACCTTAAGTAATAACTTTTCACCCACTTCGAAGTGAAAATCCTTACGCTTTGGATCAGCGTAGCTCTTCTGCCTATCACGGGCAGCCTTGAGACGTTCCCGGACCTGGACAATCTTGTCCGTTGTCTGGAAAACAATCTCTGGTCCTGATAATTGAACCTATCCTACTTCCGCCCAACAAACAGGCGACCTGCATTTCCTACCATATAATGCCTCAAAAGGCGCAGCCTTTATGCTGGTGTGGTAGCTATTATTGTAGGAGAATTCGATCAGGGGTAGGTTTTTATCCCAGTTACCACCTAAATCGACCGCACATGCACGAAGCATGTCTTCTAGCGTTTGGATAGTACGCTCACTTTGACCGTCCGTCTGTGGATGGTAAGCCGTACTAAAGTTTAAACGCGTGCCCAAAGATTCCTGGAAACTTTTCCAGAAATGAGATGTGTATCTAGTATCCCTGTCGGAGATAATAGACACAGGTATGCCGTGTAAGGCTACAATCTTATCAACATAAAGTTGGGCTAACATATCGGAGCTATACGTCTCCTTGATGGGTAGAAAATGAGCTGATTTAGTTAGCCTATCGACTATGACCCATATTGTATTGTTTCCTTTCCTGGTTTTGGGTAACTTGGTTATGAAGTCCATAGTTACGCATTCCCACTTCCATTCGGGAAGTTCAGGCTGTTGTAGCAAGCCAGATGGCTTTTGGTGCTCGGCCTTGACTTGAGCACAAGTCAAGCACTTTGCTACATGGGCGGCTACAGACTTTTTCAAGCCTATCCACCAATAAATTGCCTTTAGATCCTGGGCATCTTATGGCAATTCTCAGTTTTTTGCTTAATTAGGGTTGCGGTCACTAATATATAAGCAATATGAACCGTCTTTCTTATTTAATAACATAAAACTTTCTGAATATTGAGTCAGGCTATATGAGCCTATATCTCAAATCCTACTTAATCAAGGTTTCGATTGTTTTATAAGCATTATGGAGTTTTCGTAATACTCCAGCCCACAGCGGGATGTTAAAATTAATTCTACCTGCCTTCCAGGAGGTAAGCAGGGAAAACTTAAGAGAAGATAATCTAGATACAGGGAGACTACCGAGATTTTTCATATCTCAGGCTCCAGTTCATTCATTATTGTTTGTGCCAAACAAGTGACACATATTTATGTTATGAGTCCTCATATTCCGTTACTAGGGAATATTTATTTAGATAACTATATTTTGGATATCTTCCTTGAATACTACTAGTCGACTCTAGTACAATATAACCATTGGGATATCTCAGGGGTTCCATGTATTAAACCTCCATACTGATCAGGCATGGAAATAATCTATGGGACACATTAGTATACGCCAATCCTCATATGGTACTTTTATCAAACATAGTTTGGCATTCGCAGGCGATAGAAAAGAGAAAAATGAAGGAAGAAAATAAAAATAACATATGTTGTACTCTATGCGAAGAAAGAGGACTCTTAGATTTTTCGGAAGGATTCCTTGTCGATACTAGAAGAATAGGTTACTAAGGTTTTCTCGATGATTTATACCTTGTGGCTAATATAAAAGTTCTTCTAAGATTACTGTTTATGAAGAATTTACTGGTATCCGAACCAAAATAAACTCTTAGTATTTAAATTACTGATAAAATGCCAAGGAATATACCTGTTGCCATTATTTATGGACTAGCTCAGGCATTTTAGGCGTCTTCAATTTTAGGCTTTAATTCCTCCGCCGCATTTCCTTTGACATTTTTAGGGCACGTAGTCTTGATGTGCCCTTTCTCATTACAGCCGAAACAGACGGCATTCTTCATGTCCTTGCAGTCCAACGTTTTATGTCCCTTAGACTTGCAGATTCCACAAGTCCTGGGCTGTGATTTAGATTTTGGTTCGAACCTGCATTTTCCATAATGGCGCTTCTTGCAGGTCTCACATTCTGGTTTCTGGTCGGACTTTTGTTTGTTCTTTTTCTTGGAACTCTGGGAGTTGTCTACGTCCCTTTTCCTTTTTAGTTCATCCTTTGTATCAGAGGCATGAACAAGATCCTCCTTAGGAGTAAGGAAAGGTGGTCCTAGGTAAAACTTGGACCGAGCCCCAAGGGGCTCCTCTAACTTTTTCACAGCCTTCTTCACAGCTTTTCTAACGGCTGCGTCTATCATGGTCTGAAGAACATCCTTGGAAATTCTAAGGCTTACAATTTCAGCATCATTAGCATGCGTCGCGTCATCAATGGCGCGATTGACTGTTGTCTTATCCGAGTTTGCCATACTCGATGTGGGTTCCTAATACCAATAAAACAATTTCTTAGTCGCAATCCAACAACTGCTATTCTTCATCCTGATGGCCTTAACATATACTAACCATGGCATTTATGGACCATATTGGTTAATATAGTACTAACATTCTCAATGAATGTTATTAAATATATATTCATTATGTTTAGCCTAGGTCACGAGGGACCATTAACGGCATTTAAGGTTTGGGCCTAATTCATCATCTTGTTGACAGGGGATCAAAATGTCACATCCGTCTTTGTTATATTGATGAATTTTGGATAGCTCGAAAGCTTGCCATAAGGATATTAGAAAAGAGCGATTCCTAATAGATACAGACATCAATCTAGGATTCGTTGGAGTGTTTTCTTAAGTATTAACGACAAATTTTTCATCTCGGATTAAACGATAGGAGTTCTATCAGACGGAGACAATAATTCTCAACAATCATTATTCATTATAGAGTTATATGTGCCAGTGGTAATTAATTTCTGCATACTGTTTGATAAGGAAGGTACCTGCTATATATATATCATACTGCATTATCCCCTGGGCGTTCATCCTGAAGATTCATGCGTTTATTTTCCTGGCCTCTCCCGGCTTCTTTATAAGCTCTGGGCAGCTGGTTTTGATGTGCCCTTCCTCGTTGCAATTGTAACATGTGGCGTTCTTTAACCCCTTGCAATCTAAGGTTTTGTGACCCTTGGTCTTGCAAATTCCACACAATTTAGCACGTGGGTTGATTGTACATTTTCCAAAATGTTGCTTTTTGCAGTTACTGCATTTGGGTTTGTTATCAGGCGGACTCGAGTTCTTTCCAAACTCAGAATCTTTCCCACGCTCCGAGCTTCCCTTCTTCTTCTTGTTAGTTTGATGAGAGTTCTCCCCCTCTCTTTCTCTTCTTCTCTCGTTAGAAGCCTTAACAGACTTAAATCTGATTGCATCTAAGGTGAGAGATAGGGATAAGTCCACCACGGACCTATATGTGGTTGGCCTAGATGCTTTAACATTTCCTTTTATCTCTGGTGCTAGGCCTCCAATGAAACGCGCTATGCGTTTAGGTTCAGGGGTGACTAAATAAGGGACTAGGCGGGACATAGTGTTGAAACTTGTCACGTATGCCTGACAGTTCAAATTTTCCATGACCAACGTCAGGAAGTCCGATTCTATCTTTTCTACTTCATGCTGAGGGCAATAGTTTTCTTTGATTAATGCAACAAATTGGCCCCAAGATAAGTTGTAGAGTAGAATCTTCCCCGTGGCGTGGAGTAATGACTTCCACCATGCCAACGCTTCTCCTTTAAATGATTGTGACACAAATTTCACAACATCTTGCTCCGCACAATCGCTGATGTCAACAACAGCGTCCATTTCATCAAGCCATGTCATGCAATCGATGGCCCCATTTTCTCCTGTAAAGTCTCTGGGCTTGCAGGAGACAAAATATTTATATGAACAGGTCTTAACTGGTGCCTCTTGATGAAACACAACTTGTCTAGACGGAATACTCCCTTGATTTGACAAGTCATGGACATCGTCCTCCCTTGACTTATGCGTTTTAGGAGTGGGCTTATTACAAGCCATAGATAGAGTCTTGGAGTGGGTATCATTTGGTTCATCATACTGTCGATCAAGAGCTCGAGTAACAGCATAATCTATTATTGCCTGCAGTTCTGCTCCAGTTACATTAATTCTGGTAGCATCATTGTTGCCCTTCAAGTGACTGTTAGCTTCATCTAATCCAGCCATGTAGCTTGATTGCTACATAAATATTAACAATGATTTATTCAGAGATTATTATGGAATCATCATCTTTGCCGATTTATCAACCATGGTAATGTAAACCATATTGGTTAACTTGTTAGTTATATTTAATTAGTATTTTCCATTTTAATTTATCCTAGTTATAAAACATTAAGGATATTGAAGTGGCGCATAAGGCCTAGTCACAAGGACAATTCTAAATTTTGTAAGCCATGATTTCAGAGAATCGAGGCATTTAAGGTTTGAATCACGTTCATTACCTTCTCTTGACAGGGAGTTGTAGACTTCAACTGTCTTTTGTCTTTTTAGGACAATAGGTATAGCCCGTGGGCATTTCCCTTCTGAGGGATGGTTATAATATGATCATCTTCTCAGATGCTATTAGTCGAGATCGTATGGATCCTACCGACCATTATGCTTGGACCTGGTCCAACACTTTCAGACAGGAGGTCACAGACCACCACTGTCGTTGTCTTATCGGACAACAAGTTTAGCCCGTAGGCACTTCATCACTATTGGATGTTTATAACGTGATCATTCTATAGGATGACACAAGCCATGATCTCAAGATCACTAGACTAGATAAGAAAATTGGAAGAATCCAATATAAGGATGACTGCTGTGATTTTATCGAGTCACATTTGTCAGGAGTGCTAACACGTTTTTAGGTGTTAACAAGGGTTTGAATCTCTTGGGTAGGTTTCACCCTCTTGGCCGCGTAGGCTAGATTTCACCTTTAAGATTCCTTTTAAAAATGCCTACTGGCAGGGAAGGAAGGATATTTATTTTTATTTAGGATTTTATCATAAATCCTAATTTATAATTTAATATTAGCACAAATGGCCTAGTCGCGTAGACAAGTTTTATAAGCCATGATTGTCTGGGATCGAGGCATTTAGTAGTAGCACAAAAGGCTTAGTCACACGGACAAGTTTAATTTATAAGTCATGATCGTCTGGGATCGAGGCATTTAGTAATAGCACAAAAGGCTTAGTCTCGTGGACAAGTTTAATTTATAAGCCATGATCGTCTGGGATCGAGGCATTTAATAATAGCACAAAAGGCTTAGTCTCGTGGACAAGTTTAATTTATAAGCCATGATCGTCTGGGATCGAGGCATTTAATAATAGCACAAAAGGCTTAGTCACACGGACATATATAATTTATATGTTATGATTTCAGAGAATCAAAGTATTTGAGGTTTGAACCTAGTTCATTACCTTTTTCTGACAGGGAGTCATAGACCACCACTGCCTTTTGTCTTATATGAAAATTTGCATGGCCCGTAAGGACTGAAGGATAATTATGTCCTTATAGGGACTAATAAGAAAACGATTTTTAATAAGAGGAGTTTCTTCTTTATTATTATTTTTTACTGCATTCTCCTCGGGTGTTCGTTTCATTTTTGTCGCGGTACGAAGCTCAGCATCTCAGGACCCCGGGTGTGGAGAACTCCTATTACGGCTTCTTCTCTTGGCGACGTATCCAATATATAAAAATAATTGGAAGCAATAAATTTCAGATTAGAGTCGGGAGTAATCCTATGTTAAGTCTAGACTCAAGTATGTGCAATTGTGTCACTGAGATTAAACACATTAGGATAGTGTTTAATTCACTCAATGTTGGCTCTGATACCAACCTGTCACACCCCGATTTCCACGTGTCTCACCAGTGGGCCCGGTGGGGGATTACCGTGACGATGTTGGCAACAATATAGTCAAACCACACAATTATATAATGCACAGCGGAAGCTTAAAGATAAATATATACTTCAACCTCTGGTTGTAATATCAAATGTATTACAGAAGTCGAATATATCCACAGCGGATCAAAATAATAATAAAATATTGTTCCATCAGATACTGCAATCAAGCTTGCGAGACTTATCACGACGCTAGGGAGCTAATACCAGCCAATTTACGTTTAGGTACCTGCACTTAATCTTTTTGGGGAAAATACGTCAGTTTACACTGGTAAATACATTCAACTGACACATTTGGAAATGTTTATTTAAAATTGATTTGAATGCACAAGGCACAAAATATTTTGACACGTTGATTAAAATGCCCAAAGGCAAAATTAATCTTTTATACTTGGGACAATTTTTGTTAATAAAAATCTTGTATCCGATTTACATGGTTGTCCAACATTTAGGGCCGGTGATTATACAATACAAGCCGGACAAGATTAATCGACACACCACAAATATAATCTCACAAGAAGAATACTCTCACGAGTGAGTATACGTTATACATATGCAACAGGAGGTGTTTTGCCTACACCTTGTGCTTACGTCGTGGCCATTCACTTTTTAAAATGAGCCAAGGATATCCAGGACACGGTCATTAATCCCCAACGTTATTTGTTATCAATCAATACAGATTAAAACGGGATTATGCAATTTAATCATCTCCGATTAAAAGGTTTCTACACCCGACCAAGCGGTATTTTTAAAATACCGTATCCCAAGCCCGTATAAGGGAAAATAAGTTAAAAGTATTTACCTTTGCAATGTATATTCCTTAATCAATTAAATCACCGATATCTTTTACTGGGGCTCCTTATTCTGGAACGAAGGTTTTCAAAATAACCTATTAGAATCCTAACGGGTCTTTATATTAGCCGTAGCCTAGACCGGTTGGTTTCAAAAGATAGATACGGTTTAATCGCGCGGAAAGGCGAAAACCGTGAATGGAATGTGATTCCGACCCAACAAGTCTGGAGACTTGTTTTATATGGGTTTAATATTCACATTCTGGATTTCGGGGTCGAAATGATATGGTTTGACCCGTATCGGCTAATTTATGTAAACTAGTTACATAAGCCGAACCGTGCACGCAATAGGCGTAACGGGTAACCGTGAGAGTCCTACGCTTGCTTCCTAAGTCAATATACCTTAAAGAGGTTGCGGTATCATTAGGATACCTTCCGTGATGCCCGTAACGAGTTTAAGTTAACATTATGCCCCGTAGGGGTTTTTCGGTCATTTTAGAGACTTTTAAAGAGCTTTTCGAGTTCTACAGGAAATCTGAGTTTCCCGAACAGTTTATAAAGTCTAAAATACTTTATTTATTATTTAAAATTAGTAGCAACTGGAATCGGGTCAAAAGACCTTGTAGAACTCATTTTATGGCCAAAAAGGGCATATTCAGTATTTACCGAACCGTAGCCATAACCGCAGGTTATGAGCGAGGTAAAATTTATTAAAAATCTTTAAAATTCCCAAAATATTATTTTAATACAGTGGGTAGAAGTTTTGGTGACGAAATCTTGGTTTAGATAGGTGTTATGCTAATTGCGCCGTTTATCACAATAGTTTATTTTTATTGCGCTATTTAGCATAACTCCTATTCTAGACCTCGGATTGACGTGAGACTTTAAGGACATGCTTATAATTTAGTGAGCAAGGTTATGGTCCGTTCACGTGTCCGAAATACTCGTTTTATTTTAAAAGGGCGTTACGGTCAACTTTTAGGCGATTAACGGAAATGCGTAAAAGACTCGGACAAATGATGAACCGGTCACAGAGGGTTATACCATCACGTGACCTGGTCCTAAGAGAGTCCTAAGGCATACCTATACTTTACTAAAACGGGTCAGAACTGAAGTCAATGCAAAAGTCAAACTTTTGCGACATTCGGCTCCGAACCGGGTTAATATAGCAAATGGTCGATTCAAACGAGCGCAAACAAGTTTATATACTTAATATCATGTTTTATGATCATCAAAACAGGTTCCATAGTATATACATTACAGATTATGCAAGATTCGTCAAAACGACATTCTGTTGACTTTTTGGGTGCACGTTTGACTCGACATTTGACATAGTTAGAGTGGTGATCAGTGGGAACCCTTTTAGAGGTTTATTACCCACATAATTACCAACAAATAACCATTCTTGATTCGACAATTCACTGAATCATCTGTGAGTTATCGCTAAGTCGACCGTTAGTTACGACGGATCGACTTTTAAGCTAAAACTAAGTTAAAGCTCAAATGGGAAATGAGTGGAACACTTACTGAGGTCCTATGCACCAAGTGTGACCACTTGAGAGGAAGTTGGAGCTCCAGAAATGACCAAATGATGCAGATGATGGGGTGTGAACTTATGGTTGCAACTTAGGCTTTATATAGTGGTTTCAAGCACCACAATTTATTGACAACAAAGTCTAGCACACACCACAACTGATCAACACTTGTCCTTAGTGTTAGGGGTCGTTTAGGGGTCATTTGGAGGTGTTTAAATGCAGATCATGGCTCTTGGAAGGCTGAACAGCCAAGTTAAGCATGTTTCTGCATCTGGGCGCCTGACGCGGCCCGCATGGGGGAATCCATGCTTTTGTACGCGGGCCGCCTGAGTTTTAAAAATCAGGCGAGAAAAAGAGGAGGCTCGCGGCCCGCCTCAACTTAACCCAAAACTTCACGCGGGCCGCCTGAGGTTAGAATTTCAGGATTTTTAAATCTTTTTGTAATGATGACAAAATCTGGTAATTAATAACGAAATCTTTCGTAATGATTTACCTAACCTTTCGGGTTTGAAGGGGTAACTTTGCGGTTTGGCCCTCGGTTAATTACAACTAGGGACCTCGTGATATTTACCCGCGTTATTAAGTCCCCGGTTAGTTTATTAATTATTCAGAAAGCCTTAACTTTCATTATTGACGCTTTTAACCCTTCTCATACGAATTTGAGTATAACTCTCTCGTTTTAAAACGGAACTTCGCGGAATTTTTACAGTATATTCTAGTGAGCGTATAATACTGTTACGAAGCCTTGGGAACGTTAAAGGGTCACTCAGAGGTATAATTAAACATGTTGACACAGTTAACCCCTGTGGTTTGTAATTTCTCACTTTCTTCTGCGTTCCGCTTCCGTACGATCCGTGATTTATTCGTTTGAAGGTACGAGCATCGTTTAGGGATACTATACAGTATATTTATCTTTGTTTGACATTTATAACCCTCAAATTTATATACTTTCAAGGTTTGTCAACATTAGTCCTTTATTTAATATTAATGCCACGTGTAAACTTAGGACACGTGTCGGTACATTATTGGACGCAAAAATTTCGAGGTGTTACAGAAAGGCGCGGTTGATTGTATGACGTGGCTAGACGAGATGGACACCGTGGTGGACATCAGTGGGTGCGCAGAGAAAGATGTGGCAAAGTTTGTTTCACAATCATTCAAGGGCGAGGCCCTGGCTTGGTGGAGGTCTTTGGTTCAGGCCTCGGGAAAGGCTGTTCTATACAGCATGACATGGGAGGAATTCATTTCTCTCATCAAGGCGAATTACTGCCCTCAACATGAGGTTGAAAAGATCGAGACCGACTTTCTATCATTGGTTATGACGAACCTTGAGTGTCAAGCTTACCTCACGAGCTTCAACACAATGTCCCGGTTGGTTCCGTATCTGGTAACCCCGGAACCAAAGAGGATAGCTCGTTTTATCGGTGGTTTAGCCCCCGAGATAAAGGCAAGCGTAAAGGCTTCTCGGCCAGCGACCTTTAGATCTGTAGTTGACATTTCTTTGTCCCTCACTCTGGATGCGGTCCGACAAAGATCGCTGAGGAACAAAGAGGCTGAGAAGAGAAAGCGTGAAGATGATACTTCACGAAGGTCGGGCAAGAAGCACCGTGGAAACGGTGACAACAAGAGGGGGTCTGAGTCAAGGAAGGATGGGCAACAATCTGGTGAGAAGCCCAAGTGCAAGAATTGCAAGAGACATCACTTTGGAAAGTGTAGACTCGAATCAAACTCGCAGACTCAGTCGAAGTCGTATGCTTGCGGGTTATGCAAGTCCAAGGACCACAAGACCATGGATTGCAAGAAGATAAAGGATGCAACTTGCTACAGTTGCAACGAGAAGGGGCACATTAGAACCAACTGCCCTAAAAATGCCAAGAAGCCGGAAGAGGCCAAGAAGACCAATGCAAGAGTCTTCAGGATGGAGGCGAAAGAAGCAGTGCTAGACGATAACGTGATCACAGGTACTTTCCTCGTAAATGATATCTTTGCAAGAGTACTTTTTGATTCGGGCGCTGATAAGTCTTTCGTAGATCATAAATTTTGCAAATTGCTGAATATGCCTGTCAAAACCTTAAATGTGAATTACGAGGTAGAGCTAGCAGATGGCACCATAGAAACTGTCTCCACTGTGTTAGATGGATGTGTGATATCCATTAAGAACCACTCTTTTCCTCTATCTCTTCTTCCCTTTAAATTGGCCGGTTTTGACCTAGTTCTGGGTATGGACTGGTTATCTCACAACCAGGCCCAAATCGTTTGCAACAGAAAGCAAGTGGTGATAAAGACTCCGTCTAGTGAATCGCTTACCATTCGAGGAGATACCCAGTACGGATTGCCTGAGCAAGTGACTATGCTCAAGGCTTCAAAATGTCTAAAGAAGGGTTGTGTCATCTACATGGCACAGGTGATTTTTGAAGAGCCTAAACCGAAGATAGAAGACATTCCCGTCATTTCGGAATATCCAGAAGTTTTCCCTGAAGATCTACCTGGTCTGCCACCGGATAGGCAAGTGGAATTCAGGATTGATATCATCCCTGGAGCAGCACCTATTTCTAGAGCACCTTACAAGCTAGCACCAACCGAAATGAAGGAGTTGAGGACCCAGCTGGATGAATTGCTAGCTAAAGGTTTCATCAAACCTAGTTCATCCCCCTGGGGAGCACCTGTCCTGTTTGTCAAGAAGAAGGACGGATCGATGCGTCTGTGCATCGATTATCGCGAGCTTAATAAGGTCACGATAAAGAATAGATATCCCTTGCCGAGGATCAAGATTTGTTCGATCAGTTACAAGGGGCAAGTTATTTCTCGAAGATTGGCTTGAGGTCAGGCTACCATCAACTGAAAGTCAGAGATGAAGACGTACATAAAACCGCGTTTAGGACTCGATATGGTCATTATGAGTTCCTAGTGATGCCTTTGGGGCTCACTAATGCACCGGCTGCGTTCATGGATCTCATGAATCGCGTCTGCAAGCCGTACTTAGACAAATTCGTCATCGTTTTCATCGATGACATTCTTATCTACTCGAAGAACCGAGCTGACCATGAGAAACACCTTCGTTGTATTCTCAAACTCCTGCATCACGAGAAACTCTATGCCAAATTCTCTAAGTGCGAATTCTGGCTTCGAGAAGTCCAATTTCTTGGACATGTTGTCAGCGAGCGTGGTATCTAAGTGGATCCCGCTAAAGTTGAAGCTGTCATGAATTGGCAAGAGCCAAAGACGCCTACATAAATTCGTAGTTTCCTGGGGTTAGCAGGATATTACAGGCGATTCATTGAAAACTTTTCAAGGACTGTTGCGCCCTTAACTCCCCTGACCAAGAAGAAAGTAAAGTTCGTTTGGGGCCCTAAGCAGCAAGAGTCCTTTGATATTCTGAAGCAAAGGTTGAGCAACGCTCCTGTGCTGACATTACCTGAAGGTACAGAGGAGTTCGTAGTTTACTGCGACGCATCACACATTGGCATGGGATGTGTGCTCATGCAGAAAGGCAAGGTTATTGCCTATGCTTCGAGACAGTTAAAGGTGCATGAGAAGAATTACACCACCCATGACTTGGAGCTGGGTGCCGTTGTGTTCGCACTAAAACTGTGGAGGCATTACCTGTATGGTATCAAGTTTGTGATCTATTCGGATCACAAGAGCCTTCAACATTTGTTTAATCAGAAGGAGTTAAACATGAGGCAACGCCGTTGGATGGAGACTTTAAATGATTACGATTGTGAAATCAGATATCATCCCGGCAAGGCGAATGTAGTCGCTGATGCCTTAAGTAGAAAGGAAAGGGTGAAACCCATCCGAATCAATGCCAAGAGCATTGAAGTGAAGAATAATTTGATTGAAAGGTTGTTAGCTGCACAGAGAGAAGCTGTGTTGGAAGCTAACTATCCTAAAGAGAAGCAGGGAGTAACTGAGGAGCAGTTAACTCTTAGCAAGGACGGAATCTTACGATTAAATGGACGAATATGGGTTCCAATTTATGGAGGACTACGAGATGTTATCCTCCAGGAAGCCCATAGTTCCAAATATTCTGTTCACCCGGGAGCTGATAAGATGTATCAGGATCCAAAGGCAAATTATTGGTGGATAGGCTTGAAAAAGTCTGTAGCCGCTTATGTAGCCAAATGCTTGACTTGTGCGCAAGTCAAAGCTGAGCATCAAAAGCCATCTGGCTTGCTACAACAGCCTGAACTTCCCGAATGGAAGTGGGAATGTGTAACTATGGATTTTATTACCAAGTTACCCAAGACGAGGAAAGGAAATGATACAATATGGGTTATAGTTGATAGACTGACCAAGTCAGCTCATTTCTTACCCATCAAGGAGACTTATAGCTCCGACATGTTAGCCCAGTTATACGTTGATAAGATTGTAGCCTTACATGGCATACCTGTGTCTATTATCTCCGACAGAGATACTAGATACACGTCTCATTTCTGGAAAAGCTTCCAGCAATCTTTGGGTACACGTTTGAATTTTAGTACGGCTTACCATCCTCAGACAGACGGTCAGAGTGAGCGTACTATTCAAACGTTGGAAGACATGCTACGTGCATGTGCTATCGATTTGGGTGGGAGTTGGGATAAGAACCTACCATTAATCGAATTCTCCTACAACAATAGCTACCATACCAGCATAAAGGCTGCGCCTTTCGAGGCATTATACGGTAGAAAGTGTAGATCGCCTGTTTGTTGGGCGGAAGTTGGAGATGTCCAATTATCAGGACCAGAGATAGTCTTCGAGACGACGGACAAGATTGTCCAGATTCGAGACCGTCTCAAAGCTGCCCGAGATAGGTAGAAGAGTTACGCGGATCCAAAGCGTAAGGATTTTCACTTCGAAGTAGGTGAAAAAGTGTTACTTAAAGTATCACCCTGGAAGGGAGTGATGCGTTTCGGTAAGAAAGGCTAACTAAGCCCCAGATACATAGGACCTTTCGAGGTTATCGAACGTGTCGGGTCAGTTGCCTATAATTTAAACTTACCAGAGAGCTCAATGGAATTCACAATGTGTTCCACATCTGCAATCTGAAAAAGTGCTTCGCTGACGAATCACTGGTAATACCCCATACAGATGTGCATATAGATGAGAGCTTGAAATTTGTGGAGAAGCCTTTGTCGATTGAAGATCGACAGGTAAAGAAGCTTCGAAGGAAGCATGTACCTATTGTTAAGGTCAAATGGGATGCCCGTAGAGGTCCCGAATTCACGTGGGAGGTTGAATCCACGATGAAAGAGAAATACCCTTATTTATTTCAGTAAATCTCGGGTCGAGATTTATTTTAAGGGGGTGACGATGTAACACCTCGAAATTTTGTGTCCAATAATGTGTTGACACGTGTCATGAGTTTACACGTGGCATTAAATACTAAATAAAGGACTAAAGTTGACAAACCTTGAAAGTATGTAAATTCTAGGGTTAAAAATGGGGTAAATATACCATATAGTAACCCTAAATGATGCCCGTACCTTCAAACGAATAAATCATGGATCGTACGGAGCGAAACGCGGAAGAAAGTGAGAGATTACAAGCTACAGGGGTTAATCGTGTCAACATGTTTAATTTAAACCTCTGAGTGACCCTTTGACAAACCCGAGGCTTTGTAACAGTAAAATACGCTCACTAGAATATACTATATAAATTTCGCGAAATTCCGTTTTAAAACGAGAAAATTATGATCAAATTCGTATGCGAGGGGTTAAAAGCGTCAACAATAAAAGATAAGGCTTTTCGGATAGTAATTAAACTAACCGGGGACTTAACAATGTGGGTAAAAGTCACGAGGCTCTTAACGGTAAATAATCGAGGGCTAAATCACAAAGTTACCCCTACGAAACCGAAAGGTCAGGTTAATCATTACAAAAGATTTGAAAATCTTGGAAATCAGGTCTAATGCGGGCCGCGTTGAAGATATGCATGAGTTGATGCGGGCCGCGAGCCACCTGTGGATTCGTTTGCTGACATTAAGATTCAGGCAGCCCGCGTGAGCCAAGCCTGAATCCTAATGCGGGCCGCGTACGAGTCCCAGATGCAGAAACTTTGGACAGATTCAATGTTTGAGCTTGTGAACGATCATTTGAGCATTAATGGAAGTATGGGCGCACTCTACATGTCCCCTAGCACCTTAGGACACCTGCTGATCATCCATGAGCAATTCTAGAGTGAGTTGTAATGATCTTAAGCATGGAAATTCACTATAAAAGCCAATGCATTGTGCACAATTGAAACACACCTCAAATATGCATTCTAATCCACCTCTGGAGCTCTAAACCATTCTTCTATCATCCCTAGTCGTGCACCAAGCTTCTGTAAGTGTGTCTACCCTTTTGTGGCTTTGTTTTTGCTTAGTTTAGCTTAAAAGTCAATCCGTCGTAATTAACGATTGACTTTGTGATAAATCACAAATGGTCCAGTGGTTTGTCGAATCAAAGATAACATATGATGGTAATCATGTGGGCTTTAAACCCCTAAAAGGGCACCCTCTGATTCCCACTCTAACTAGTCCAAATATCGAGTCAAACGTGCTTAGAAAAAGTCAACAGAAATGCCATTTTGCGATTTAATGCATAATCAGTAATGTAGATGATGTGTAACCTGTTTGAACACTCATAAAACATGATAATAAGTATATTAACTAGTCTAAGCTTGTTTGATCCGACCATTTACTGTTTTGACCCGGTTCAGAGCCGAGAGTCGCAAAGCTTTGACTTTTGCATTGACTTCAGTTCTGACCCGTTAAAGTATGATTTAGATATGCCTTAGGACTCTCTTAGGACCAGGTTACATGATGGTATAACCCTCTGTGACCGGGTCGTAGTTTGTCCGAGTCTTTTACACATTCCCGTTAAATGTTTAAAAGTTGACCGTAACGCCCTTTTTAAATTAAAACGAGAATTTCGGACATGTGAAAAAACCATAACCTTAGTTACTGATTTCTAAGCATGTCCCTAAAATTTCACGACAATCCGAGGTCCAGAATAGGAGTTATGCTAAATAGCGCAAATTACGGAAACTTTAGTAATTTAATATCGCAATTAGCATAACGCCTATCTAAACCCAGATTTCGACACCAAACCTTTTACACACTGATGTAAAATAATATTTTGGGATTTTTAAAGATTTTTAATTATTTTTAACCTGCTCATAACCTGCGGTTATGGCAACGGTTCGGTAAATACCGAATATACCCTTTTCGGCCATAACTTGAGTTCTACAAGGTCTTTTGACCCGATTTCAGTTGCTACTGATTTTAAATAATAAATAAAGTATTTTAGACTTTATAAACTGTTCGGGAAACTCAGATTTCCTGTAGAACTCAGAAACCTCTTTTATAATCTTTAAAAAGACAGAAATACCCCTACGGGGCATAAAATGGATTTAAACTCGTTACGGGCATTATGGAAAGTATCCTACTGATACCGCAACCTATTTAAAGCATATTGACTTAGGAAAACAGTGTAGGACTCTTACGGTTACCCGTTACACCTTTTGTGCGCACGGTTCGGCTTATGTAACTAGTTTACATAAATTAGCCGAAACGGGTCAAACCATATTGTTTTGACCCCAAAATCCAGAGTGTGATTATTATACCCATATAAACAAGTCTTCAAACTTGTTGGGTCAAAATCACATTCCATTCACGGTTTTCGCCTTCCACGCAATTAAACCGTAACTATCCTTTGAAACTGACCGGTCTAAGCTACGGCTGAATTAAGGACCCGTTATGATTCTAATAGGTTAATTTAAACCTTCGTTCCAGATTAGGGGACCAATAAAAGCTATCTGCAATTTATTTTGATTAAGGATTTATACTTGCAAAGGTAAATACTTTTAACTTATTTTCCGTTATACGGGCTTGGGTTACGGTACATAGTATACCGCTTGATCGGGCATCAAATTCTCCACCGATTGAGTGGGTAATTGAATAAATTTGATCGGCTCGTTTAAACAGTCTTGTTACTTAAAAGCCTTTGGGGGGTTAATGACCATGTCCTGGATATCCCTGGCATCATTTTACGAAATGGCCACGACCTAAGCGCGGAGTGTAGGCGTACACTCGTCAGTGCATAAATAGTCGTTGTGATGTGTCTATTGATCTTTAACCCGGACTTGATCCGGGCTACTGAACGCATAAGGAACATGTAATTCGTTCACAAGATTATATATTTAAATAATTCTCCCAAGTTATAAAAGAGTTTGTGCCTCGTGCATTCAAATCAATTTTTAATAAACATTTTTCAAAAGTGTCGGTTGAATGTATTTACTAGTGTAAACTGACGTATTTTCCCAAAAAGACTAAATGCAGGTACTATGCGTAATTGGCTGGATATTCTCCTTAGCATCATAAAGAGTCTCGCAAGCTTAAGATGCCTTCGTCTGTTGAACAAAACTTATATTTTTATTTGATCCCATGTGGATACTTTTCGACTATTCGTAATACATTTGATATTACAAACAATGGTTGAAATATAATTATCCTTATGCTTCCGCTGTGCATTCATATATTGTGTGGTTTGACTATATTGTTGCCAACTACGTCACGGTAATCCCCCACCGGGCCCACCGGTGAGACACGTGGAAATCAGGGTGTGACACCTATGCTCAATAAGTCGGTAATTGTATTTATCGATGACATTTTAGTATATTCGAAGAATGAAGCTGAGCATGTGCATCATTTGCAAGAAGTGTTAGAGACACTCCGACGAGAAAAGCTCTATGCAAAATTCACAAAGTGCGCCTTCTGGCTACGAGAGGTGCATTTTCTTGAGCATATCATTAGTGCCGATGGGGTATTAGTGGATCCGTCAAAAGTAGAAGTTGTGTCAAAATGGAACAGTCCAAGGAATCCCTTAGAAATCCGAAGCTTTTTAGGGCTCACGGGATATTATCGGAGATTCATACAAGATTTCTCCAAAATTGCTTTACCTTTGACTAAATTGACTTGCAAGGAGGAAAAGTTTGTATGGGGCATCGAACAGGAGGAAGCCTTCTAAACGCTCAAAGAAAAGTTATCTCACGCTCTGGTGTTAACATTACCGGAAGGAGTTGATGATATGGTGGTTTACTCGGATGCGTCGCATTCAGGGCTCGGATGTGTTTTAATGCAACGAGGTAAGGTCATCGCCTACGCCTCGAGGCAATTGAAGAACCATGAAAAGAAATACCCGACTCACGACTTGGAATTGGCGGCAGTGGTGTTTGCTTTAAAAATATGGAGGCATTACTTATATGGAGTAAAATGTAAAATCTTTACCGACCATAAAAGTTTGAAATATTTTTTTAGATCAGAAGGAATTAAGCATGAGACAAAGGCGGTGGTTGGAAACGGTCAAGGATTATGACTATGAAATAAACTACCACCCTGGAAAAGCTAATGTAGTGGCTGATGCGTTGAGCCGAAGGGCGGATTGCGCCCCGATACGAGTGCAATCATTGCAGCTTATTGTGGCCTCGGGTTTACTTGAACGAATTCGAGGAGCACAAAACGAAGCAGTAAAGACGGAAAACTGGAGAAAGGAAAGAATTGTTGGCCAGGTTAAGGATCTCGAAGAAGGTAACCACGGTTTGAAAACACGCTTCAATAGAATTTGGGTTCCTAACACATGTGGAGTTAAGAAGCTTCTACTCGATGAAGCTCACAAGTCCTGTTATTCCATTCATCCGGGAGCGACCAAGATGTATAACGACCTAAAACAAAACTATTGGTGGCCCGGAATGAAAAGAGATGTTGCGAAATACGTGAAGAAATGCTTGACATGTCTACAAGTCAAGGCGGAGCACCAAAAACCATATGGCAAACTTCAACCATTAGAAATCCCGGTTTGGAAATGGGAACACATTACGATGGACCTATTAACCAAACTACCAAGGACGAGCCGCGGTTTTGATGCTATATGGGTAGTTGTTGACAGACTAACCAAGAATGCTCATTTTATCCCGATACGTGAAACTTATGCATCCGAAAAGATGTCTGAAGTTTACACTAATGAGATTGTAGCACGCCATGGAGTACCGGTATCCATCGTGTCTGACAGAGATGCCCGGTTCACTTCAAATTTCTGGCGAGATTTCCAAGAACAAATGGGGACCAAATTGTTCATCAGCACTGCATACCATCCTCAGACGGATGGACAAAGTGAAAGAACAATACAAACGTTGGAAGACATGCTTCGGGCATGTATAATCGACTTTGGAGGTAGTTGGGATGTCTATCTACCATTAGTCGAGTTTTCGTATAATAACAGCTACCATGCTAGTATTGGAATGGCACCGTTTGAAATGCTCTATGGTAGGAAATGCCAGACCCCGGTATGTTGGGGTGAAGTGGGTCCACGTGAACTCGCCCACGAAGATATAATTCGAGCCACTAATGAAAAGATTGGTGTGGTTCGGGCACACTTGAAAGCGGCACAAGATAGACAAAAATCGTATGCAGATAAGAGGAGGAGAACGATTGAGTTCCAGGTTGGTGATAAAGTCATGCTTAAAGTAACCCCGTGGAAGGGGGTTATTCGGTTCAGAAAGAGAGGGAAATTGAGCCCAAGATTTATCGGGCCGTTTACGATTGTTGAACGGGTAGGAAAGGTAGCTTACCGCCTTGAACTACCGGGGGAATTAAGCGGAATTCATAGCCTTGAAGTGTTCACTGATTCATTACTAGTCTCCAGTCAAGTAAACGATAGCTACGTTGCCAAAGAAATGAAGGTCCAGAGCCTTAAAGTGTTCACTGATTCATTACTGGTCTCCAGTCAAGTAAACGATAGCTACGTTGCCAAAGAGCCCAACATGAGAAGACACAAAGAAAAATCCAAAGAATTAATGAACACCTTCCAAATGTGTACAATCAAGCAGATTCCAAGGTCCCAAAACAAGAAGGCAGATGCCTTAAGCAAGCTTGCTTCTCTTACTTTTGCTCACCTAACAAAGAAGGTGTTAGTAGAAGTGTTAAAAGCTCCATCAATTGATGAGTTGGAAATTCAAGACGTAGTCACTGATGAAGATCCAAATTGGATGACTCCAATCAAGAAGTTCCTTAAAAATGGTGAACTACCCAATGATCAAGTAGAAGCTGAAAGGGTTAAAATCAAGACAAGGCAGTACGTACTACAAGAAGGAACTCTTTACAAAAAGGGTTACCTTGCTCCCTTGCTAAGATGTGTTGGTCCTGAGCAAAGTCAGTATTTGATTAAAGAAATTCACGAAGGCATATGCCGAGCCCATTTTGGAGCTAGGTCGGTGGTTGCAAAACTCATGAACCTTGGGTATTTCTGGCCCTCAATGCATCATGACACCGCTGAGCAATTAAGAAAATGTGATGCTTGCCAGATTCATGCACCAATCCCAAAAAGTCCTAAGCATGACCTTGTCCCAATAACCTCGGCATGGTCATTCCATAAATGGGGAATGGACATTGTTGGTCCATTTCCCCCAAGCAAAGGAGGAGTAAAATTCTTGCTGGTAGCAGTAGATTATTTTACAAAGTGGCCCGAGGTTAAACCACTTGCAAAGATTACAGGCAAACAGGTCATTGACTTTGTTTGGGAAAACATTATTTGCCGCTATGGATTGCCGGGGGTACTCGTCATCGATAATGGGGAGCAATTTGCTGAGAAGCCTTTCAGCAGTTGGTGTAAAGAGTACAGGATCAATCAAGTCTTCAGCTCAGTGGCTTACCCGCAATCAAATGGTCAGGTCGAAAGGACAAATCGAAGCATAGTGGAAGGTATCAAAACAAGATTGGGAAGGTACAAAAGCAACTGGCTTGATGAATTGCCTAGTGTTCTATGGGCCATAAGAACAACCGAAAAACAAGTCATAGGAGAACACCATATAGCTTGGTATTCGGATCCGAGGCTGTGATCCCAGCCGAGGTAGGAGTTGTAACACAACGAGTTGTCAACATGGATCCCGAAACAAACCAAAAAGAGACCATGTTGAACTTACAACTCCTTGAAGAAGCACGAGATCAAGCCGCAATACAAGAAGCCAAGTACAAGCAACGAATGGAAGCCTATTACAACAAGAAAGTCAAGAATGAACGTTTCAAGCCAGGGGACCTGGTCCTTAGAAACAATGAAGCTAGCAAGAAAGAAAATCAGGGAAAGCTTGGTCCAAAATGGGAGGGTCCATACACCATCCTTGAAGTACACAAGGGTGGATCTTACAAGCTAGCTGACCCAGAAGGTAAAAGGCTTCCAAGGCACTGGAATGGAAAAACCTTGAAAAGGTTTCATGTCTAAACGGGAAAGATTGGTTTGTATTTTGAAATGTTGCATTTCAAGAGTTGAACTATGAAAACCTTTTGTAAAAAAAAATCTCTTGAATGAATGAAGTTATTTTATCAAATTTGTCTTTCTATCCTAAGAACAGGTTGAGAACCTAGCAAGAAACTCCATGGTTGTAATAGCCCAGAAATATAAAACCTTATAATTAGAATTATAAATTATATAATCAATTAACCAGGAATTTATAACCTAGTTAAATACAAGACTTGAGGTGGCATATAATAAGGTTAAATCACTTAGATTATAAATTAAACAAGGTTTAGGGACCAATCTTGCCAAACTTGAAACTTAATTACTAGTTAGTAAACAATCACTCCCAAACACACACTGGTGTGTGCTTGGATCGAACAGAAGGCAGGGGCGACCAGGGGTTTCTTTCAAACCCTAGTTTTCACATAAAATCCCTAAATTGAAGCCTCAAATCTGCCCTAAATCAAGTCTTGAACTCAAATTAGTGATCACCTCGTTGTAGGGATCAAAAGGTATGTAAAAAATTTGGTATTTTGTTTCATCTTGAATTCTAGGTTAAATGTGAGAAACTGAAATTGAGCTTAAATATGTGATGCATGAATGAATCTGAAGTCATATGATGTCTAGAGTTAAACCCTAGATGATTTCTTGTAAAATCTTTGCATGATACTTGAGAAGTTTATAATCACCATTGTAGGTGATTAATGAAATTGTAGAAACTAGATAAACACTAGGATTATGATTTCTATTCTAGTGAAGACTGAATTTATATGATAAATTTCAGTAACTTGATGTTAAAAGTGTGTAAATTGCTTAATTGAAGTGAATTTAGGTGTAAATAACATGTCAAGAACCTAGCAATGATTATGTAGAAATCTGACCCGCTAGGTGTTCGTAGAAACGCCTAAGTGAAGATCAAAGTATTAATAATCGGACAAAAATGCAGATTAGATTACCGTAATAAATTGTCCGTTATTGATTATAAAAGAGTTCTAAATTGATTTCGAATGGAACTCTTTAGGTAAAGAATCCGGGTCGTCAAGTGGACAAGCCGGGGGTGATACGCTTAAAGGGTGCGCTTTGAAGGTACGAAATTTACCGTTTCGTTACATTAAGTTTAATTGTTAGTTTTATGTTGTCATGTTGAAACATGGTAAACAAGATAAACCAATATGTCACGAAAGTGACTACGTGCTTTAAACAAGTAGAACGGGTCAAAACAAGTTGAAGAGTAAACTTTGATGTTGGTTACCATCACTTGATGATTGGTTATAAACAAAGCGTAAGCCGTGTAGCGGACACGCTAAACTAGTTGAGAAATTTAACCCCTAATACAGGAGTTAAAGTTCAAAAGTGAAGCATGTCAAGTAGCATAAAAAGGCAAGTTCGAATCCTTGGAAACAAGCATGTAAGTTAGTGCGTATGCAATCCCTCGAGAGGGAAGCGAGACGTGATAGTTGGAAAAATCTAGATATGAGTAATTAGCCTTGGTCATGTGAAAAACGTGTTCCTAATTAAATTACGATGATGTAGGAAATGAATCGGCAAAACTGCAAAGACAAAAATGAATGTACAGTAGCTACCGTAAGTTACGGTGGCTACCGTAACTTACGGTAGCCAGTGAATTGTTACGGTGGTTTCCTACTGAGTTACGGCAGACCTTTGTTACCCAGGGGCCACCGTAACTTACGGTGGCTACCGTAA
The DNA here is from genome assembly GCF_002127325.2 of Helianthus annuus. Taxonomy (NCBI): domain Eukaryota; kingdom Viridiplantae; phylum Streptophyta; class Magnoliopsida; order Asterales; family Asteraceae; genus Helianthus; species Helianthus annuus. The sequence continues at coordinate 75,263,365 of NC_035433.2, forward strand.
GTTACGGTAGCACCCAGCCTTAAATGCTGAATTTTCATATTTCCGGTTTCTCAAATCTGTTATGGACATAGTTTCGATTATGTTAATTTCCAAGAACTTTAATACTAATGTTTGTTTCAATTTTTCAATTTCTAGGTAATACATGTAAGGGGGATGATGATCAAGCAAAAAGAAGTCGAACCGAACACACAAATCAACGCTTCCGCACTTGATCTTTTTTGTTTTAAGTTTATGTGAACACTTGTAGTTCTGTTTTGAATATTGTTTAGTAGGATTATAACATGAAAGTTTTTGTAAACTCTAAATCTAGGTATTAAATGCAAAGTTTTATATCATTAATCTAGTATTTTAAACTGGGTCTAACAATGGCAAGGGCCATGTAAGGGGTTGAGCTCCCAGGCCACATCGCTCAATAGGTTCAAGGGTTGAATGGACCTAAATAAGGGGTGAGTTCCTAGATCAATAAAACTCCATGAGACTTATTAGCAATAACAAAAAGTCTCATAGACAGGTTTGGACAGCCTACACCAAATGTTCCTTAAGCCTTAAAATCAACAAACATGCTTACAAAAACAAGAAAATAAATAGGATAGGTGCTATGCCTTCTTGTTAAAAATACCAAGGCTAAGTGACTGCAGCACTGAACCCTTTAAGGTATAAAAAACATAAGGACAATGCAAACTCAACAAAGACAAAGTCATAAAAATAATGTAGCCTGAATAAAAATCCTAAGAAACATAAACAAAATCAAACAAAAACACCATGAAGTCTTCAAGACTTCAAACCCTCGAGATAACAGCTCAAAACCTCAAAGGCTTTAATCTATCTATAGATAGCCAAAAGGGTTAAAGGCTTAAAAGCTTACAACCAACTAAGTTGCCCTAACAAAATAAGCACATGTATAAGAACATAACACAAAAAAAAAGTTAAGCATAATATCATAACCAAGAAAGCCCTGAAGGACTTTCAACCATTCAAAAGCAAGTTAAATCAAGCCCTAGTGACTTGAAAGTTAAAGATATTGTTCAAATGGCCACACAGGCCTAACACAACCAACAGGAACCTTAAGGGTTCCTAAAAGCCTAATATTGTTTAAAGATAACATCACAAACCATAAAATTGTTTTTAAAGTGCTAAGAAAGCTACGAATATCCATTAAGCATCGGCAGAAGGCTTGGAGACCCCGGAACCTTCGCCCTTAACTTTCTTTGCTTTCTTCAGCTTCTTCGCCTTTACACCACCATCACCACCCACTGCTGAAGCCTCCAAGCTTGCATCCTTCGAAGCATCTGGTTCTCCTGAAGGGGTGTCATCACTGTCCCCAGAATAGGACCTCTTCCTCGAAACAGAATCCAAGACTTCAGAACATACTTTTTCATTAAGGCCTTCGGGTTTCAAATCTTGCAAAACAGTCAGAGGCTTACCAAAACAAGCAGAAACTTGATGGATATAAGGATAAGTCAGCCTCTCCATCTGTTCAACGGAACCCTTGAAAACATTAGAAGCCTCAGGACGAAATAAAGGAGACTTCTCCAAAGGTTGTCCAGACTCATGAAGCTTGTACCCGGCAATGAGGCCCTGATGTTTCCCCAAGTTAAGTAATTTTGTGTAAACTTCGCCAAGTGCGGAATTAAACTCCTTGGAGTGGAGAAGGTAGGTAACAACCTGTTGAAAACCTTGCTCAATCAACCACTGATTATCACTGGTGGTTCGAGCAACTGCAGCCTTTAAACCTTCCTTCTCCGCATCAAAAGCCCTCTGTTGAACAAACAAAGCTTCCCTGTTTGCCTTCAGCTTCTCTCGATCAGCCTCAAAGCTCTTCTTAAAATCACTCATCTCAATCTCATGCTGCTTAGACAAATCATCAACCTTCTTCGACCATGCTTCTTCCTTCTCAGCAAAACAAGCTATCTCCTTCTTTATCGCGGCAATCGAAGCTTTCATTTTATCCTTTTTCTTGGAAGATTCTTCATATTCTTGCATCCCTTTAGCAAAACGAGTGACACCTTCAGCCAAAAAGGCAGAAAGGTTGCAAGAACTGAGCATCATCCTAGAAATAAAATGATCAGCTTCCATCTCAGATATGGCGCTTCGAACGCCGGGAGGAGCAAAATGAGCAAGAGCTTCAGCACAAATAGCGGGATCTTTAAAATTATCACCAACCTTAACCCCCCAGTTGGGCACATAAATGTCTTGACCCTCTGAACCTTCGAAGCTCTCAACGCTTTTGACTGACGAACCTTGAATAGCAGGAGTGGCACCTTTCTTGATTAATTTCTTCTTCTTGCTCGAAACAATCAACTCCTTCTCCTTACCCTTGTCAACATCCATAGATTGATCCGTTGATACCTCAATATCATCACTAACATCGATAGGCTCTGAACCAGAAGGCTGCTCAACACCTTTCAGATGACGTTGAGAGCGACGAGTGGAACCTTTGGAAGCAGTTGCCTTGGTAAAGCCTTTGACATTCGGAACATTCACATACCCAGAACCCTCAAACCTATAATCAGAGCCCTTAACAACCACATTCTCACTGGGAGTAGCAGCAACATCATCAAAGCCAACATCAGAGGTATCATCGCTTTTAATGAAATCAAGAGCAGACATAAGTGCAAGACAAATAAAAAAGCACATGAGCAAACAACGAAAAAAGGAGTAAAAAGAGCAAGCAAAGAATAAACGCATTTTTCCCATCTCTAATAAGCACCGGATCCCGGTTGGCCTTTTCCCACAGTTTACTTATACCCAACAACACCAACAAATGCTCAGGAAAGGGGCGAAGCCTCGAAGGGCACTCCCTAAGAGTTTCTAAAAAATGAATGTTTATGTCAGAAGCAACAGGCTCCGGTTCGTTCAGAACGGCATCTGGGTGTCTCCAAACAAGTTTGAAAGGAACAATCTCCTCCGACACCCAGAAAAACCGGTCCTTCCAGACCCCAAGTGTAGAAACCATGGAGGAAATTAAACAAGTATCAACTTGACTGGTCTCAAAGGTGAACCAATCACCATTTTTAGCAAGCCGGAAGAAGCGACGGAAAGACAACAGAGATGGGTCATACCCGGTGGCCCGACACAAAATTTCAAAATGTAAAACCCTAGCCATACCTAGGGGGTGAATCTGACCAAAAGATACTCGGTAATACTCCAGAATATTCAAAACAAAGTTGGAAAAAGGGTAGCGAAGATTGGAGAACTCAAAATGTCGACAATATAAGGCAATCATACCAGAAGGACATTCATTGATAGATTTATCACAGGTCGGGGCAACCGGTCTATACTTCGTCCCTATACCCCATTCCATAGAAAACAAATCGACTTCCTCTTGGGTCAGTCGAGAAAAGGATTTTGCCATATCCTTACGAGCACCCATGATATGAACAAATTAACAAGAAAATAACCAAAGCAAACTGACCTGATATGAAAAGGGGGAAAACTTGAGAGAAAAATGAGCAAGTGATAATCTTCTAATACAAATATATAAACAAATGAGATAAAAGATAATTATTAAAGCGCGGAATTAATAACCGCCGCCTGACAAACTGCCACGGGTCTTGTCAACTGTCTAGTCAAAATTTTGAAATTCAAAAACACTAATCGTTTCCAACCTTCAAACCTTTAAACCTCTGAAGCCCTTGGACAGTAAAAATACACGTATAAAAGTCAGACGTCTTTGAAGCAATTCCCCAAAAACCTCTGACTTGGGGGGCTGATGACGGGGGTAGCTCAAGACAAAATAAAATGACTAAAATACTTGAGTACTCAAAGGGTTAAAGAGTTCGAAGGTTGAAAAATGGATGAGGTGAAGTAAAGCAGTGTGAGAACAGTAAATAGTCACATCCTCGAAATCACTTCACCAACCCAGCCGCAAAAGCAATGCAGGTCTGCAGAGCACACTCTATTATCCAGGGGTCAAAAGGCTTTAACCCCCGAAAGGGTAAGCCCCTCACTGCAAGCAGGGTCACTAGTCAAATGCATTCCTCTTTGTGAGATGCCTTCTCCTATATATGAGACACTTCATTTACTTCCGGGGACATTCCAGGCCAGCCTTGATTTCCCGAAATCTCTGGCCATACATCATCAGTACTTGCTTCTTGCAAGATACTTTCCTTCACTTCTAACACACACATTCTGTTTGCTCTTTCATCCAAATCTGAACACGTTTCAGAAGAGGACCCATAGCAAACAACAAGAACAAACTAGTGAACCTCCTTCCACGTCTTGCAAACGTGGGGGGACCCCACGACCTGCGTTAGGCAATATTGAACCTTTCAACCCTTTTGCCTAACCAGCCTGGCTACTATCCTTGGTCTATTATTTGTTGCATCAACAGTATATAAAATTTATTTATTCAATCCCGTGTAATACACGGGTTTATAACCTAGTTAGATAATATAATAATAGAATAATATAAAAAGCTACCTAGGTGAATTTCATTAGCTAACTTTTTTATTGGTTTGAAGCAATTTCCCTCACGAGTGTGAAGGCAACCACGCTAGCCCCATCTCTATCAAAGGTCCCGGCTTAGATGAGGGATCCATTCAATTTGCCAAAAATTCCGTTTGTTTCAAATGGTGGTGTGAGCCACAATCCAGGCAAGCATAATATCCAAAGTTATTTTCACTTATTAGCAAAATCTAATTGTGTTCTATTTTTTTTTTTATCTCTCAAAACATTTTGGTTTGTAACAACTGAAATTAGTGAAAAACAAGGAAAAGTCAATGGCTGAAAATCTTGTATTTGTATACTTGGGTCCAACAATTTAGGGGTTTTTGGGTTAGCTTATTTTGGAGCAAATTATGACTTATTGACTTATAAAAGTTAATAAGTTGTTTTTTGAGTGTTTGAGTTATAGTTTATTTTGAAGGATTTTGTGTGTTGAGAAGTCATTTTTAAAAAATCAGAATTTTTAACTTCTCATTTATTACTTATATAAGTTAATAAGTCTTTTTAAAGGAATCCCAAACACCCCTTACTCATACATTCTAAACTATCTTAAACCCAAAGTCAATGGGGTTTTCCATCGACTTTGGTTAGCCTCTCTACTTTCATATTTGCAATTTTAGCCCCTACTATTTTACAAGTTCCATTCACTTCAGCAATTAGCAATTTAGCACATACTCTTTCACGATTGAGAGTTTTAGCTTCTACTCTATTTTACAAGTCCCAACCATTTTAGCAATCGGCTATTTTACCCCGACTCCATTTTAAAAAGTTTACAATCTAACTCTTACGATTTCTAGTGTTTCAACTTTACCCATGTACTTTTTTAACCTATAAAGTTTTTTACTATAATTTTCTAGCAATAACTTTAACTTTTCTTCATTAATATCTTTTTTAAATAACTAATGTATCATTGCGTTTAAAAACTTTGTTAAATATCATTTTGACTTTTTTTATTCAAAAAAAAAAATCATTTTGACCCTCTTAAGTTTCTAAAGTTCCAAGTTTAACCTTTTCAATCTTTCCATTTTACATGCTTATTTTATATTATATTTTATACTCGTGTGAGTAGAATTTCTGTTTGGTTTACATTTCAACTAACTTTTTTATGTGAGTAATTAAAAAAACATATTTTTGAAAACTACTCAGGTTGGATAACAACATAGAACGATTAAAACTTTATTATATATTAAACCTTTCGACTTTGGTCTCTATCATTTTTATCCATTTTAATCATGTCAACTTTTACTATATAAACGTTTATGGTTCTACGTTTCATATCACATCTATATAAACGTTTCATTGTTTTACGTTTCAAATCATATAATAACATTTGGCCCAGTCCATTTGACATTTGCAAGAGGCACACAGATTAATTAACCGAAACCAATTAACATTAAACAGTTGGTTGTTAATATTAACTGCCGTTAGTAACCAATTTTTAACCAAAAACCCCTAAAAAATTCAACAAAAAAAGTATAAACCATCTCAACTTTTTTCATACACAATTTTCATTACCCTTCATTCACTTTCCGGGTACAATTTCAACCTCAAAAAATCAAGATTTTAATCAAACTAAATATATAATAATAAGTTAAAAACAGCAAAAAGAAATATAGCTTCGTTTACTGAACCTTGTCCGTCATGAAAAAAAATCAAGAGGTTCACCCAATAACGATGCCCACTCTATTTCCCTGACGTTTACGGGAGACCGATTCACAAAGGCAATCGATCCCTGCTTTTATACATCAGGTTCTTTTAATAATATATTCAATTTTGTTAATTCAACCAATTATTTTAAACAAATAAATAAATAAAAAAGGAAGTGTAGGTCTAATCCAGGCCCCCAAATCAGAGAAATTCAGAGGGAGCAGACATGACGACCTAAATGTTACTTAATCTCCGTGCACATTACCATGCTTCCTTCATTACTTATTATTATCCAGAGCATCGGCTTATTGTACACGGATCGAATCATTCTTCGATTAAATAAACCAACAAAGTAAAACTCAAAATAAACGGAAATTAGAAGCTGAAAAAGAAAACATAGTTTCGGTTTCTTTGAACAAACATTAGAAAATGGTTAAAGAGGAGAGATGAATGTTTGAAGAAATGGAGGCTTGAATATATATAAGCAGGATGATGATGATGTGTGATTAGGGTTTGTTATATTCTAGCAGAAAATAGTCTTCGGTGGGCTTTGGTAGTCTTATAGTGCAAGCCCATAATGTATATATGGCCCATAAATTTAGAAATTCAAAGTAAGAGAAAAAGACATATTTTAAGTTGAAAGAACCGAGACTTGGAGTCGTTGGAAAACTCGACTTAGTGTTTCTTTTAACGGCAAATGTTACTTATTTACACCAATTAATTTGAAAGAACCGAGACTTGGAGTCGTTGCCAAACTCGACTTGTGTTTTTCTTTAACGGCAAATCTTACTTATTTACACCAATAATTCTACATTTTTCCTCCTTGCTCAAATTTTAACCTAAGATCTCTCTTTTAAAAAAACATGTGACTCTACCAACACATAAATAAGTGTTTTTACTTATTTATTTTGTCAACATGTAAATTATGTCATAAAACGTTTTTACAATTTAACAAAACAATACAATGGAGGTTAAAATCCGGTTCAAAGCCACAAACTTTTGAATAAAAATTGAACAATTTGGTTTGTAATTTTTTAAATCCATAGTTATTGGGTTAGCCTGTATTTTTTGCAAAAGAAAATTTACAACCCATATTGTTTTGGTATAAATGTTAATAGTTGAGAACCATAATTTCGAAAATATTTCTTCTACCCCCTTATTAAGTGAATAAGTGGCATTTTAATCCCGTGGGTTTTGAGCTCTACATGTCACATTTGGATAAACCACAAGAACGTAGATGACACTTATTAAAAAAAATCAGGAAGCATGAAAACTTATGTAGGTGGACTGCCACGTGTCACATAATGCCTAAGGGTGAGAGCATTATTCATATGTACCACTACACATGGTCTTAATCTTCGTGCACATTACCATGCTTCCTTCATTACTTATTTATTATCCAGAGCACTTTGTACGTGAACTTAACCCTACTAAATTATTCTCATTTGGCTAAGTTTGAACCTGAAACATCACCTTTAAAAAGCATGTGCATCTACCAAGTGGACTACTCCACATTGACAAATTCAACTTGTGTTAGCGATGAAACTTGAAACCAATGGTCTGATACCAAGTGGACTATTCCACATTGACAAATTAAACTTGTGTTACCGATGAAACTTGAAACCGATGGTCTAAGCAGAAGTGACCATTGAATTTTGTTCACTTATTTATTTTGTCAACATGTAAATTATGTCATGAATTTTGTTCACTTATTTATTTTGTCAACATGTAAATTATGTCATAAAGCACTTTTACTATTTGACAAAACAATACAATGGAGGTTAAAACCCAGTTCAAAGCAACAAACTTTTTGAATCAACTTATTATTTGACTGCTATATAAAATTTGAACAATTTGGTTTGTTATTTTTTAAAACCGTAATTAATGGTTTAGCCTGTAATTTTTGGGAAAAACAGTACAACCCATATTGTTTTGACAAAGGTTTGGTTTAATTAGATTGATTCGACAAAGGTTGAACCTCTTTTGTGACCAAATTCAAGAAAAATCACTGCTTCTATTTTAAATTCATGGTTTTGTGAACAAACATAAGAAGAATCAATACTTCTATTTTGTAACCATCTATGATGCAATTTGTAAAGAACATATGTTTGTATAAAAAAATAGAAAGTAAACATGGAACACTAAAAAACAATGAAACTAACAAACCATTGATTTGTTACGGGCTATATGAATAACTTAAATTACTCTTACATTGTTCATCTAATGAAAAAAAAAGATCCGCAACGAAGCGCGCAAGGTCATCAACTAGTTTATATTTTGATATACAATGAATAATGAATGAAATAATTGTATCATATGAATTAGCATGTTCAGGAGTCGTCACAATCTCCAATGGAGGTAGCCACATTGTCAAGAGCATTGTTGTAGTAGGAGACCATATCATCCTTGAGCTTTAGCAAGTATACCTTTAGCCGAGACAAAGCGGTCGAGAAACATGACTTCGAGGACATGTTGGATGGTCCTTTAACCATGACTCAATACACCCATCATGGAATGGAACTGGACCACATGCTCGCAATTGGTGAGCCTTTTGGACCCATTATCTCCTGGTGGTACTTTACAAAGACACACCACACAGTCATATAGAATAGGCACACAAGCATCAGTATCAATCATCACAGAGGTCGGACACATCGTGTTGTTGTGATGTTACCGTAACTATGTTGTCATTTCGATTGTTTAACATCCTTGATGTAAGATGCGACAACCAGTTCGGGTGTAGGCAGGAACACCACTTTGCCGAGATCATACCACCTACTGCCTCTGCCATGGCAAGTTTTTTATCATTAGATGTTATTTGTAGTTCTGCCATTTAACCACAAAACTTTCTTAGTGTCTTCACGTAATGCTTAATTTTTGATTGGGTATAAAAGGTGAAGGTCATATTGTCTATAAATATATAGTTATATAATGATGAATGTGACAAAAATATAGATTCTTCAACCATTGATCATAATAGAAGTGTATCTTCATGTTCAAAGTTCGAACTTTGACCAAACTTCTACTTATGTGGAATGTGTTTTTTATTATAAAAGAATTACGATACTTGTTTGAGATTTGCTTAATAGATTTTTTTTCTCGTAATTTTGAAGTATAAAACTAGTAAAATTTTCCGCAGATTGCGGCGGAAATTTAGTTGTTTCTGGTTTGGTTCATTATGGTATTGTCACTCACTATAGCAACCAAAAGAGAACAAACTAAAGTTGTGATATGCGAAAAAAATATTAACACTTGTTTACATCGATCAAAAACTATAACATCAGTAGTACCGGTACGGTACCAACATTCATATAGATTAAAGTCATGATACGCGGTTGCTTTTAAATATTTTTTTCTCACCATGCCGATATAAATTATATTTGAAAAAAGAGTTTTTTTTTTCTCTTGAAAGATTGGTACAATGACGAACATAGTTGATATAGTGATATTTATAATGGTTTTATTACACAAAAGTTGTGTGATGTAACTCAAAAAATAAAAGTCGTGTTTTACATCAACTGAAATCATAAAAGCGAATACCGATACCGAATTTAATAACACTAACACCGAAGTTGTTTGGTTGGTACTGACTCAATTCGTCACCGTACAATTGTTTTGAATACAACTCTATTTTAAATAAAATTTATAACCGAATGTAGAGAAAAAATTAGCGCAACCGCGTTAAGTTTTTATAAACAAAAAACTAACGGACGAAAGTAATAAAAAAAGTAAAATGATTTGGTTAAAAATGTATACTATTTATAGTATATGGTGTGTAATTGAAATTTAAAAAATAGAAATTAAAAAAGAAAGTCAAGACAACTATTAATTGAAACTTAAAAAAAAAGAGTCAAGACAGCTATTTGAAAAAGAGTTGGGTTTGAAATAATGGTAAGGCAACGAATCGAGTCGGTATTGTAATATTTACAATGATTTTATTACACAAAAGTTATATCATGTAACTCAAAACATAAATTCGTGTTTTACATATATAAAAAAAAACTTAAAAAGGAGACAAGGGACAATAAAAACACAAATGAAACTAATGACCTATTGATTTGTTACGGGCTATATGAATACTCTAAATTACTCTTTACATTGTTCATCCATTGAAAAAAAACATGATTCGCGCGAAGCGCGCGAGGTCATCAACTAGTTTATATTTTAATATACAATGAATGAATGAAATAATTGTAACATATGAATTAACATGTTCAGGAGTCGGCACAATCTCCAATGGAGGTAGCCACATTGTCAAGAGCATTATTGCAGTAGGAGACCATATCATCCTTGAGCTTTAATAAGTATGCCTTTAGCCGGAGACAAACCGGTCGAGAAACATGACTCCGACACAAGGGACATGTTGGATGGTTCTTTAACCATGACTCAATGCACACATCATGGAACTGGACTCCATGCTCACAGTTGGTGAGCCTTTTGGACCCGCTATCTTCTGGTGCTACTTCACAAAGACATACCATACATTCATATGGAATCGGCTCACGAGCATCACAATTATCACCGTCCGACACATCTTTTTTTTTGTGACAGCACCGTCACTATGTTGTCATTTCGGTTGTTTAACAACCTTGATTTAACATGCGACAAACGGTTCGAGCGTAGGCGGGAACACCACTTTGCTGAGGTCAAACCACCGGCGACCACAGCCATGGTAAGTTTTTTATCATTAGAAGTTATTTGTAGTTCCGCCATTTAACCACAAAACTTTCTTAATCTCTTCACCTAATGCTAGACTTTTGTTTTAGTATAAATGATGAAGGTTATATTGTGTATATATATATATATTTAGGTATACAGTGATGTATGTGAGTATCTTCATGTTCAAAGTTTGATCTTGATAGAAGTGTATCTTCATGTTCAAAGTTTGACTTTTGACTAAACTTCTACTTACGTGGAATTTGGATGCTTCTCATTATTTTTGTATAAAATATTTACAATACTTGTTTGAGATCCGTTTAATAGATTCTTTTTCTGGTAAATGAAGTATTAAAACTTTTCACATGTCACTGTCTGTACCAACTTTAAAAATTGCATTATGTAGTAAACTTGTAAAATTTTCAGAGCGTTGCGGTAGAAATTCAGTTGGTACTCGTTTAATTCATTATGGTATTGATACTCGTTTACTATGGTACCGACACTCCTTATAGTAACCAAACAAGAAAACCTAAAAAATAAAGTTGTGATATGCCAAAAAGATATCGACACTTGTTTTACATATATTGAAAACTAAAATATAGATACCGTTACGGTATCAACATCTGTATAGAATAAAGTCATGATATGTTGTACATGGTTGCTTTTGAAAAAAATTCTTGCCTTGCGGATATAAGTTTTATTTGAAAAAGAATTGTTTCCGAAATATCGGTATGGAGCCGAACCGGGTTGATATAGTGATATTAACAATGTTTTTTTACATGAAAGTTGTGTGATGTAACTCAAAACATTAAAGTCGTGTTTTAAATCGATAGAAAACCATAAAAGCGAATACCGATACCGAATCCGATAATCGGTATGAAAGTTGTTCGGTCAGTGGCGACTCAGTTCATCACAGTACCATTATTTCGAATACAACTTTATTATTAATAAGATTTATTTCGGAATGTCGAGAAAATTTTTTAGTGCAACCGTGTAATTTGTTTTTATTTAACAAAAACTAACAAACGAAAGTTATAAAAAAAGTAAAACTATTGGGTTAATTGAAACTTAAAAATTAGAAATGAAAAAGAAAACTCAAGAGAACTGTTAATTGAAACTTTAAAAAAGGCAAGACAAATGTGTTCATGTAAATTTTATTTGGAAAAAAAAGTTGTATTCGAATAACGGTAAGTTGGCAAACAAAGTCCATATAGTAATATTTACTGTGGTTTTATTACACAAAAGTTCTAAGATGTAATTAAAAAATAAAGTCATATTTTACATGTATTAAAAACTTAGAAAGTAGACACAAAAAATTAAAAAAATCCATAGATGAAACTAATGAACCAGTGATTTGTTAGAGACTATACGAATGACCTAAATTCTCTTTACATTGCTCATCCACCGAAAAAAAGTATGATATGCCACTAAACACGAGGTCATCTGACTAGTTTATATTTTAAATTACATTGAATGAATGAAATAATCGTAACATATCAATTAGCGTGGTTAGGAGTCGTCACAAACCCTAATGGAGATAGCCACATTCTCAAGAGCATTGTTGTGGTAGGAGACCATATCATCCCTGAGCTTTAACAAGTATGCCCTTAGCTGGAGACAAACCGACCGAGAAAATGAATTCGACACAAGGGACATGTTGGATGGTCCTCTAACCATGACTCAATGCACCCATCATGGAACTAGACTCCATGCTCATAGTTGGCGAGCGTTTTGAACCCACTATCTTCTGGTGCTACTTCACAAAGACACATCACACAATCATATAGAATCAGAACACGAGCATCACAATAATCACCGGCGTCGGACCCATCATCTTGTTGTTATGGCACCGTCACTGTGTAGTTATTTCGGTTATTTAACACCCTTGATTTAGCATGCGACAACTAGTTCGAGTGTAGGTAGGAACACCACTTTGCAGAGGTCATACCACCGACGGTCTCCGCCATGACAAGTTTTTTTTATCATTAGATGTTATTTGTAGTTCTGCCATTTAACCACAAAACTTTCTTAGTGTCTTCACCTAATGCTTGATTTTTTATTAGGACTAAAAGGTGAAGGTGATATTGTCTATAATTATATAGTTGTATAATGATGAATGTGACAAAATATAGATTCTTCAACCATTGATCATGATAGAAGTGTATCTTCATGTTCAAAGTTTGACCTTTGACCAAACTTCTACTTATGCGGAATGTGGATGCTTATCTTTATTATAAAAGAATTACAATACTTGTTTGAGATTCGTTTAATAGATTTTTTTCTCGTAATTTTGAAGTGTTAAACTAGTTAAATTTTCGGGGAATTGCAACGGGAATTGTTGGACCTACAAAAGAACAGATGATATCCAAAAGCCAAGACATGACTATCAGATCAAGAAATAAACAGTCAATGAAGCAATTATCTCCCCAAAGATAGTGAATCCTGAACATATGTTCAAGAGCATGGCTAACATCTGATGAAGTCTTGGAATCGTTGTTCAAGAGTACCAACAATTGTTGAAGGCTAGCATCTGTTTGAAGACCAAAGCTCTGATCAAGGAAAAGTCTGATGTAGAAGGCCAAACATCTGTTAGGTCAAATAGTTGTTTGGACAACTACAACAGAGGATAACTTAGACAGTGTTTTCTTAATGTTGTTATTTCATTAATGTTTAGCATAGCCTAGATCAAAGGATAAGATTAACTCAGATGTTTCAAAACATTTCAAAACATCTGAGAATCTTTTCTGTTAGGAATGTTAGATGTTATTATCAGGGTGACGTCAGCACGTCACGAACATAGCTTTAGTACTTGTATAAATAGATCACACCTGTTAGTGATCTATTCATCCCTTCACATACATTCTATTTTGTACGAATAGCTCTAGTGAGTGATTGGCGAGATTGTAAAATCATTACTATAAAACTTTTGAGTAATTGAATCAATAGAAAACAGTTTATGATAATATCTCTCTATTTGTGAATTGTATTGTGATAATCATTATTAGTTTGCAAATATCAAACTCAGATCTTAACAGGAATTTAGTGTTACTGGTTTGTTTCATTATGGTACCGACACTCGCTATAGCAACCGAAAGAGAAAACATAAAAACTAAAGTTGTGATATGCCAAAAAATATTGAAACTTGTTTTACATCAATCGAACACTATTATATCAGTGATACCAACAGTCATACAGATTAAAGTCGTGATACGCGGTGTCTTTTATTTGTTTTCTCACCATGCTGGTATAAATTTAATTTGAAATAAGAGTTTTTTCCGAAATACTGGTATGGTGACGAACTAAGGGTATGTTTGGCAAAAATAGCTGGTGGCTGGTGGCTAGGGGCGTGAATTTTCGACACGACACAAAAACCCGACACGAACCTAACACGACTTTTTTGGGTTTGGGTTTACCCTAAACGGGTTCGGGTCAGTTTCAGGTTGAACCCGCGAACCCGTTTAGCTAAACAGGTCAGGTTCGGGTCAAACCCGTCGGGTTCGCGGGTTGACCCATTTATTATATATATATAAAGTTTAGAATCTGCCAATATAAAAAGTTGAGGATTTGTTTAATTAGTTAAAACTTTATTGTAAACAGATCATCATATATTTGATTGGGCATTTAGGGCGGCGTATTTCAGATTTGCTTCATTCCAAGATAGAAGATGAAACGATTTGTGATTCAGGCGCCAATTTCAATTCTCAATTGTCTAAACCCTTTGCCAAAAGTCCAATATATAATCTTAAAGTCTGGCACTTCAAAAATACAGAGCACTATCGTTCTTTAATGGCAGATCCTAAATTATTCCTTTGTTTACTGTTGTTATCTAAATATAATATTCAAAATCATTATAGTAATCGACAATGTAAAGTTATGCTTAAATAAGCATATTAGATGTAAGGATTGTGAAGTTTGAGGGTTATTTAACCTGAATATAACTTGATTTTTTTCATATTTTAGGTGTAAGGTCTTATATATGCTTATTTTTTGCCGCAGGTTCTAATCTTCTAATAGACAATGAAGAAAAACATAAAAAAGCAAGGTATCTTTAAACATTTGTTTAGTTTTATGTATAGTAGATATTAGATATGTGAAAATCATAATAATGAACCGGTTATTGAATATTTTTTTTTGTAGATTTTGTGACGGATAATCATAACAGTGAACCGGTTATTGTCAACGATGATGATGAAGATATTGAATCTTTGAATTCTAATGTTCCATCCAAAGTTAGGGGGAAAAAGAGAAAGTTGATTTCAAAGGTATGGAACTATTTTGAAATACTAGATACAAAATCGGGAGAGTGTCTGATTGAAATACTAGATACACACCATTTCTTTGTTTTGCTTATGTCTAACTTTCTCTGCATAGTGTCTGATTGTCATTTATAATTTTGTAGGAGTTTGAAACATTTGATATTATTAATACAACTTCGAAAAAGAGGGAACTTGAGATGTATTTAGATGAACAAAGAATTGATTTATCTCAAAATGTCCAAGTTCTTGATTTTTGGAAAGCACATGCATATCGTTATCCAAATTTGTGTAGAATGGCAAGAGATGTTTTATCTATTCCAGTATCAACTGTTGCTTTAGAAGCTTCTTTTAGTATTGGTGGAAGAGTTCTTGATCAATATCGTAGCACATTGACCCCACAAATTGTTGAGTAACTGATATGTAGTCGGGATTGGCTTTTTGGAGATTCAGGTAATGTTGTATTTCCTTTTTTATCTCGTTGTACTATGTTGTTCAATGTTGAATGTCAGTGCATTTATTTTTTTGTCATAGGTTTGCAAAAAAAAAAAAAAAAAAAAAAAGAAAGGGAAGCAATGGATGCTATTATTGAAGATGTTATTTCTCAACAAAATGGTGGTGAAGATGGAATGGAAAGTGAAGATTGAAAACCAGCACATGTTATATTTTGTTGAAGCAACTTCATTTGTTTTTTAAATTTTATCATCTTTTGGTACTTTAAGTATTTTGGAGAATGTATTTTGTGATAATTTATAACTTTTGACATCCTATGATCTGTTGGTTCAAAAGAACTTATTGAAGGTTGTATTTTTGTGGTAAGTATTAATTTATGATGTTGGATTTTGTTTTACCTATGGTTATCAAATTTTAGAGCAAAAAAATAAATTTTCGGGTCAAGTGGGTCGTGTTTGGGTTAACCCGTGGAAAATCGAGTCGTGTTCGGGTTCGTATGTCAAGCAGATTTTTCGGGTTCGGGTCGTGTTAAGCACCCCTACTGATGGCTGGTAGCTAGTAGCTGTAGCTTTTTTGATAAATTTGGTGTTTGGCAGAGTAGCTGGATCTTTTAATAAAATATATAAAATGACCAAAATGGACATGACTAAAAATTTAAAAGCTTGTACATTAAAAAGTTCATTATCTTTAGAGGTTAAAATAGTCATTTTTTTCTAAAAACTTGTAGCTCTTTCTAAACGCTACTAGTAGGAGCATTCAACCAAAAGCTTCAAGCTCCTAACCTAAAAGCTTCAAGCTCCTTCAACCAAACAAGACTTTTTATTGAGTAGGAGCTTTTTCTTAAAAGCATAAAGATAGAAGCTCCTAAAAGATCCTAAAAGCTCCATGCCAGACATACCCTAAGGTGGTGTTTGTTTTTTGGTACAAGCACTTCAGAACCTCTTATGTCTGCGCCACGCAGACCACGCGCAGACATAAGGTCTGCAGCTTGTTTGTTTTCTCGTAGACCTTTCATTAAAAAAGGTCTGCAAGACCTCTGCTTCAAACAGATATGAACCCATGTCTTCTAAGGTCTGCACAACCTCTTCTCCCTCTTCTCCCTGTTCTCCCTCCACTCCAGCAGACACCACCACATCCTCTGCCACCACCTCCACTCCGCCACCACCTCCCACCCTCACCTGCCTCCACTCCAGTAGTGGTGACGGTGGTGGCGGCGGTGGTAGATGAAGGCAAATAAAACCCCCAAATCGAAACCCTCTTTCCCGTTCATCTCCTCCCTTGATCTCTCTCTCCTCCCTCGATCTCTCTCCCTCGATCCTTCCGGTGACGGTGGTGGCAGTGGGTGTTCGGTGGTGGTGGTGGTTGCGACGGGGGTGGGTGGTTGTGGTGGTGGTTGCGACGGGGGTGGGTGGTTGTGGTGGTGGTGGTGGTTGTTGCGACGGGGGTGGGTGTTTGTGACACTCTAGGTTTTTCCGAGCGAACATTTTGTATTATCATTGTGTATATATATATTATTAAATGGAAACGTGACTTTTTGCATGATATGTGTTGTATGTATGTATTATATATATTTTTTTATGCGAATATACTAGTGAGTCGAGACCATGACTCGAGTGGGCCACTCGGTCTCGATTGGGCCTCTTGAGCCAAAATCGTTTGGGCCGAAACCCCCAAGCCCAACTCGAGATCCCTTATATATAAATCCCAACTTCCCCTCATTCTTCATTCATCAGTTACCAACACACACACACCTTTCTCTCTCACTAGAAACCCCAAACAACACCCCATTCTCTTCCAACTCTCGGTTCAAGCTCGGATCTCACAAGAAACACGGTCAAGATCATCATCACTCAGACACTTCATTTTCTCGGTTCCTTTCCTTTGTTTCGGCACCTTCTTCACAACCGGTTAGTAATGTAAAATGTGTAGATCATATGTGTTTGATGAACTAAAAGAATAATAGTTAGAAATCTTTTGCATGATTTGTATGAATTGTGAATGGTTGTGGGTGTATGAACCTTTCCATGTTGATGTCTTGCAAAATGATCAAAATAAATAAAAGAATGATATTTTAGGGATGTTTAAACCAATCAAGACATGTTTAAGGTTACAAAATGTATGTTTCTTTGTTCTTGCATGATGATCTTGTTAAAATATGTGATTTTGGTTCATAAAAATGTATGATCATGTTAAAGTGAAAACCCTAAAATGATGAACTTGTTATGAACATGATTGAATGATAGTTGAATATGTGAAAACCCTTATGATTTGATCCATAATTGATTAATAGATAGTTTGGGTAAGTTGTTAGTTAAATCCTATTGGTTGTTTCCTGATTTGGGCCTGATGCTTAGTACCATTAGGCTGACTATATCTGAATCTGCACGTGAACAAGACAAGGACAGCATTGCGACTCGAGACCGCAACGGTTGCGACTCGAGACCACAACGGTTGCGACTCGAAACCACAGCGTGACAACTCGAGACCGCAACGGTTGCGACTCGAGACCACAACGGTTGCGACTCGAAACCACAGCGTGACAACTCGAGACCGCAACGGTTGCGACTCGAGACCAGACTCGGAACCTCTGAGGTTGCGAGTCAAGCCTGCACCACTCGAAACCAGCCAGCACAAGCCGAGACCTCCTGGTTGCGACTCGAGACCACCTTGTTGCGACTGGGCTGTCCACTTTGGTTATTGGGCCATAATGTGTTTAATATGGGCTACCTGTTGACTGGACTATGTGTTGCTGTTTGATTGTGTAAATATTAGGGCCGGCCCAATAACCCCATGTCTGTTTGTTTGCATGCTACGTGTTAGTTATGCGTAGATTATACGTGAATGCTTGTATACCAAACCTGACCTACTGGTGACCATGCTAGGACGTGGTGACCAGCGTGTTTGACAAAGTAACCTAATCTGCCGAGCAACCCAAGGTGAGTTCACACACTAAAAGCATGCGTCCCGTGGAGGGACACGGACAAACTACCAACCTTGGGAAAAACACTTTCGAACCATTACTTCCGGGGGAAATCAGAATGGGTAACTACTATCTCCGGGGGAGATACGTTTGGATATTATTTATAAATCACAACTAGACATGCTAAACGAAACTCTATCACTTTAAGTCCCTGCTTACAGTACCGATTAATCGCCGGGGGCGAACGGGTTATTAGTTTATAGCGCTATTAGGTTTGACAACCTCACACCGTGACCGGGGGAGATCGGGCGTGAACTAGTAGACCTTGCATCTTGGTCAATGACGATAGACATTGACTCGGCGCACAACAACTTTCCGTCAACAGTTTCGGTATCTACAGTTTAGTGAGCTTACAGATGGGGTAGCTCCCCACAACGTGATTATAAATGCTTTATCTAAACAACTTAAGTTTTTGGTAAACTAAAACTGGACAACTAATGAACTCACTCAGCATTATTGTTGACCCCTTACTGCATGCTTTGCAGGTAACCAGTGACTGAGGAGCTGCTGCTTGGGGATGTGTAGTGTTCGTCAAAACCCGTGTGTTGGGTTTAATTATCTTGAACTAAGAACTATCTTTAAAACTATTTGGTTTATGCTTCCGCTGTTTTGTTAAACTAATTATCGAACTTAAACTACGATGTTGCTAACTACTTTGGATAGCAAATATTACTACTATTAAATCAATGCTCAGTATAACTGGTGGCTGGATCCTGGTCGGTCACGCCTCCAAGCGGTGGTGTTCCGCATGTGGTTTTTGGGGGTGTGACAGATTGGTATCAGAGCCATTGGTTATAGTGAACTTGGTTTTAAAAAAAAAAAGGGAAAATCTTTTTGGGAAAAACCAGACTATAACCTGTGACTCGCGACGACACTACACTCCAAGTGCAAGGCTCAACACATTAGACCTCATAGCTCGGACTAGTGTTTACTTGTTTGCTTACCTTATGTTTCCTGTTTTGCTATACGTACTAGTGTGCCTAACTAGATAGATACACCTCTCTCTTCTCTCTCATTCTCGCTACATTACGACATCACACTCATACTATGTTTTCTGATTATGAAGACAATGAGTGGACGCGGAAGAGGAAACATCAACATGACTCAGGCTCAATTCACTAACCTGCTTAACACGGTGGCTGCAGCTTTCGTAGCTCACCCTGGAGGTAAACTCGTATTCCTAGGATGCTTAGATCCTACCGCCACAACGCCTTTTATCCCTAAGTCAATACGCTTCGCTTCTCACGAACAGGTCAGCATGCACCTGCGCAACCACCCGTGTGTACTTTCAAAACTTTCATGGATTGCAAGCCTCTCCCTTTCAATGGCACTGAGGGTGCCATAGGTCTTCTGCACTGGATTGAGAAAGTTGAAGCTGTCTTTGCTGTCTGTGAGTGTCCCCCTGCGAATTGGGTGAAGTTTGCTACTGCTACGCTTGAAGGAAACGCGCTTTCCTGGTGGAAGGCGCAAATTCAGATGTTTGGATTGGAAACTGCTAATGCTACTGCGTGGGAGGATTTCAAGGACATGATTAAGGAGGAGTACTGTCACCGAGATGACATCCACAAACTTGAGAACGAGTACTATGCGCTTAAGATGGTTGGGTCAGAGATTGAAACCTACACCAAGCTGTCCAATGACTATGCTGCTCTTTGCCCAAACATGTCTCGGCCTATGTATCGAAGAATCGAATTGTACGTCAAGGGTTTGGCTCCAGAAATTCGAAGCCATGTGACTGCAGCCAACCTCACTACCATCCAGCCGACCGTTCGACTTGCTCACAAACTTACTGACCAGGCCGTAGAAGAGGGCAGGTTGCCCAAAAGGATCAGTGCTACTGTCGGAACTTCTAGTGACAACAAGCGTAAGTGGGAAGGAAATCAAAGCAAGGATGCTAACCCCACTCAGGCCCCAGCACAGCAAAGGAAAACTGAAAACAACAAGGGCACTCAACAACAGGGTGGCTATCGCGGTAACCACCCCAAGTGCAACAAGTGCAATCGACATCACAGTGGGCCTTGTGGGAAAAGTCAGTGTCAGCGATGTAACAAGATGGGGCATGAGGCCAAGGACTGTAGGAGTCCACGTCCCGTGGGGCAGAACCAGCAGCAACAACATCACGGGAACGCCAAGGGTTGTTTCCAGTGTGGAGCTGAGGGGCACTTTAAGAAGAATTGCCCTGAACTGAACCAGAACCGCAACAACAATCAGGGAGCTGGAAACAACGATCAGAACAACAATGCTGGGAATGGTGCTAGGGGAAGGGCTTTTGTGATTGGAGTTGGAGAAGCGAGGAATGACCCCAATGTCGTGGCGGGTAAGTTCCTACTCGATGATTGTTATGTTTCTGTATTATTTGATTCTGGAGCCGATGCTAGTTATGTGTCCCTACGTATTAGTAAGAAGCTTAAGCGTCCGCTTTCGTTACTAAGTTCTCATCATATCGTCGAGTTAGCTAATGGTAGAAACATCGAGGCCTCACATGTTATCAAAGGCTGCAAACTAGAACTGTCTGGTCAGACGTTTAGCATCGATCTTTTCCCTGTTACACTTGGAAGCTTCGACGTCGTCATCGGTATGGATTGGTTATCCAAGCATCGCGCTGAGATCCTCTGTCAAGAGAAAGCAGTTCGTATTCCCCGCCGTTCTGGCAAACCCCTCGTTATACAAGGTGGCAAAGGCGGAGAAATCTCAGGCGTTATCTCATTCTTGAAGGCCCAGAAGTGTTTACGAAAAGGGCACACCGCTATCTTAGCACTTGTCACCAACACGCAGGAAAAGGAAAGGAGGATTGAAGATTTTCCAGTGGTGCGTGACTACCCCGAGGTTTTTCCTGAAGAACTACCTGGACTCCCTCCCCACCGTCAGGTCGAATTCCAAATCGAGCTAGCTCCCGGAGCAGCGCCCATAGCTCGTGCGCCTTATCGACTAGCCCCCGCAGAATTGAAGGAACTCTCTACTCAACTACAGGAACTATTGGATAAAGGGTTTATCCGCCCTAGTTCATCACCCTGGGGAGCACCGGTACTCTTTGTTAAGAAGAAGGATGGCACGTTCCGAATGTGCATCGACTACCGTGAACTGAACAAGGTTACCATCAAGAATCGTTACCCTCTCCCGCGAATCGACGACCTATTCGATCAGATGCAAGGATCGAGCTACTACTCTAAGATCGACTTACGATCGGGCTATCATCAGCTAAGAGTCCGTAATGAAGACATCTCCAAAACTGCATTCAGAACTCGTTATGGTCACTATGAATTCCTTGTCATGCCCTTTGGAATGACCAACGCGCCCGCGGTATTCATGGATCTCATGAACCGAGTGTGCAAACCTTACCTCGACAAATTCGTGATTGTGTTTATCGACGACATCCTGATCTACTCGAAAAGTCAAGAAGAGCATGAACAGCACCTACGCCTTATCCTCGAACTCCTTCGCAATGAGCAACTGTATGCCAAGTTCTCGAAATGCGACTTCTGGCTTCGAGAAGTCCATTTCCTTGGGAACGTGGTTAACAAGGATGGAATTCACGTCGACCCAACTAAGATCGACTCAATAAAGAATTGGCCTACCCCTAAGACTCCGACCGAAGTCCGCCAATTCTTGGGACTAGCGGGATACTGTCGAAGATTTATCATGGGATTCTCAAAGATCGCTCAGCCTCTCACGGCTCTTACTCAGAAGGGTATGGTTTATAGATGGAGTGAAGCTCAGGAAACCGCATTTCAGAAGCTAAAGGATAACCTTTGTAGTGCTCCTATTCTCTCGTTGCCTGAAGGCGCTGACGACTTTGTGGTTTACTGCGATGCGTCCATCCATGGGCTCGGTTGTGTGTTAATGCAACGCGACAAAGTTATTGCTTACGCTTCTCGACAACTTAAGACGCACGAAAGGAACTACACTACGCACGACTTGGAACTAGGAGCAGTGATCTTTGCGCTTAAGATATGGAGACATTACCTGTACGGTACCAAGTGCACCATTTACACCGATCACAGGAGTCTTGAGCATATCTTCAAGCAAAAGGAATTAAACATGCGACAACGTCGATGGGTCGAACTCCTGAATGATTATGAATGCGCCATCAAGTACCATCCGGGCAAGGCCAATGTTGTGGCAGACGCCCTCAGCCGAAAAGACACTACACCCAAGCGCGTGCGAGCGTTACAACTTACCATCCAGTCTAACCTCCCCACCCAGATTCGAAATGCTCAGACTGAAGCTCTGAAACCGGAAAACATCAGGGCTGAGTCCCTGCGAGGATCGAGGCAACGACTAGAACAAAAAGAAGACGGTGCTTACTATGTGGCAGGGCGCATTTGGGTCCCACTTTACGGAGATCTACGAGAGCTTGTGATGGACGAAGCCCATAAGTCCCGTTATTCAGTACATCCTGGTTCAGATAAGATGTACCACGACTTAAGGACCACTTACTGGTGGCCTGGCATGAAAGCCCACATAGCAGCATACGTTAGCAAATGTTTGACCTGCGCAAGAGTCAAGACTGAGTATCAGAAACCAGCAGGCCTACTCCAGCAACCAGAAATCCCGAAGTGGAAATGGGAACAAATTTCCATGGATTTTGTTACGGGGCTACCTAGGTCCCAACGCGGAAATGATACTATTTGGGTGATAGTAGACCGATTGACTAAGTCTGCACACTTTCTGGCCATTAAGGAAACAGACAAGTTTTCTACCTTGGCAGAAATCTATTTAAAGGAAGTAGTCTCGAGACACGGGGTGCCAACTTCCATTATTTCCGACCGAGACGCTCGTTTTACTTCCGAGTTGTGGCAAGCTATGCACAAATCCTTTGGCTCACGTTTGGACATGAGCACCGCTTATCACCCACAAACGGATGGGCAGTCTAAACGCACCATCCAAACCTTGGAAGACATGCTTAGAGCATGTGTGATCGATTTTGGCAAGAATTGGGACAAGCATCTACCGCTGGTGGAATTCTCCTACAATAACAGCTACCACACTAGCATTCAGGCGGCACCTTTTGAGGCATTGTACGGTCGTAAATGCCGATCACCTCTTTGCTGGGCGGAAGTCAGTGACAGTCAAATCACAGGCCCAGAACTGGTGGTAGATACGACGGAAAAGATTGCCCAGATCAGGCAACGCATGGCGGAAGCTCGTGACCGTCAGAAAAGCTACGCTGATAAGCGTAGGAAACCGCTAGAATTCCAGGTCGGGGACCGGGTTCTACTTAAAGTCTCACCCTGGAAGGGTGTGGTTCGTTTCGGTAAACGGGGCAAGCTGAACCCGCGATATGTTGGACCATTCGAAATTACCGAGAAAATCGGTAAGGTTGCTTATAGATTGAACCTGCCTGCAGAGCTGAGTGCAGTGCACAATGTTTTTCACGTGTCTAATCTGAAGAAGTGTCTGTCAGATGAAACACTCATAATTCCCTTCAAGGAACTCACTATTGATGAACAGCTACACTTTACTGAGGAGCCGATTGAGATCACGGATCGAGAGATCAAAACCCTCAAACGTAGCCAAATACCTCTCGTGCGAGTTCGTTGGAACTCACGACGTGGCCCAGAGTTTACCTGGGAGCGGGAAGAGCAGATGAAGTGCAAGTATCCCCAGTTGTTCCCAAACGAAACCCCCAGCACTGAAGCTACAACCGAATTTCGGGACGAAATTCCAAACTAACGGGGGGATGATGTGACACCCCGTTGAAACACACTAGCTTGACAGTGGCTGCCTTAACCTTCGGGACGAAAGTTCTTAAAACTTGGGGATAATGTGACACTCTAGGTTTTTCCGAGCGAACATTTTGTATTATCATTGTGTATATATATATTATTAAATGGAAACGTGACTTTTTGCATGATATGTGTTGTATGTATGTATTATATATATTTTTTTATGCGAATATACTAGTGAGTCGAGACCATGACTCGAGTGGGCCACTCGGTCTCGAGTGGGCCTCTTGAGCCGAAACCGTTTGGGCCGAAACCCCCAAGCCCAACTCGAGATCCCTTATATATAAATCCCAACTTCCCCTCATTCTTCATTCATTAGTTACCAACACACACACACCTTTCTCTCTCACTAGAAACCCCAAACAACACCCCATTCTCTTCCAACTCTCGGTTCAAGCTCGGATCTCACAAGAAACACGGTCAAGATCATCATCACTCGGACACTTCATTTTCTCGGTTCCTTTCCTTTGTTTCGGCACCTTCTTCACAACCGGTTAGTAATGTAAAATGTGTAGATCATATGTGTTTGATGAACTAAAAGAATAATAGTTAGAAATCTTTTGCATGATTTGTATGAATTGTGAATGGTTGTGGGTGTATGAACCTTTCCATGTTGCTGTCTTGCAAAATGATCAAAATAAATAAAAGAATGATATTTTAGGGATGTTTAAACCAATCAAGACATGTTTAAGGTTACAAAATGTATGTTTCTTTGTTCTTGCATGATGATCTTGTTAAAATATGTGATTTTGGTTCATAAAAATGTATGATCATGTTAAAGTGAAAACCCTAAAATGATGAACTTGTTATGAACATGATTGAATGATACTTGAATATGTGAAAACCCTTATGATTTGATCCATAATTGATTAATAGATAGTTTGGGTAAGTTGTTAGTTAAATCCTATTGGTTGTTTCCTGATTTGGGCCTGATGCTTAGTACCATTAGGCTGACTATATCTGAATCTGCACGTGAACAAGACAAGGACAGCATTGCGACTCGAGACCGCAACGGTTGCGACTCGAGACCACAACGGTTGCGACTCGAAACCACAGCGTGACAACTCGAGACCGCAACGGTTGCGACTCGAGACCACAACGGTTGCGACTCGAAACCACAGCGTGACAACTCGAGACCGCAACGGTTGCGACTCGAGACCATACTCGGAACCTCTGAGGTTGCGAGTCAAGCCTGCACCACTCGAAACCAGCCAGCACAAGCCGAGACCTCCTGGTTGCGACTCGAGACCACCTTGTTGCGACTGGGCTGTCCACTTTGGTTATTGGGCCATAATGTGTTTAATATGGGCTACCTGTTGACTGGACTATGTGTTGCTGTTTGATTGTGTAAATATTAGGGCCGGCCCAATAACCCCATGTCTGTTTGTTTGCATGCTACGTGTTAGTTATGCGTAGATTATACGTGAATGCTTGTATACCAAACCTGACCTACTGGTGACCATGCTAGGACGTGGTGACCAGCGTGTTTGACAAAGTAACCTAATCTGCCGAGCAACCCAAGGTGAGTTCACACACTAAAAGCATGTGTCCCGTGGAGGGACACGGACAAACTACCAACCTTGGGAAAAACACTTTCGAACCATTACTTCCGGGGGAAATCAGAATGGGTAACTACTATCTCCGGGGGAGATACGTTTGGATATTATTTATAAATCACAACTAGCCATGCTAAACGAAACTCTATCACTTTAAGTCCCTGCTTACAGTACCGATTAATCGCCGGGGGCGAACGGGTTATTAGTTGATAGCGCTATTAGGTTTGACAACCTCACACCGTGACCGGGGGAGATCGGGCGTGAACTAGTAGACCTTGCATCTTGGTCAATGACGATAGACATTGACTCGGGGCACAACAACTTTCCGTCAACAGTTTCGGTATCTACAGTTTAGTGAGCTTACAGATGGGGTAGCTCCCCACAACGTGATTATAAATGCTTTATCTAAACAACTTAAGTTTTTGGTAAACTAAAACTGGACAACTAGTGAACTCACTCAGCATTATTGTTGACCCCTTACTGCATGCTTTGCAGGTAACCAGTGACTGAGGAGCTGCTGCTTGGGGATGTGTAGTGTTCGTCAAAACCCGTGTGTTGGGTTTAATTATCTTGAACTAAGAACCATCTTTAAAACTATTTGGTTTATGCTTCCGCTGTTTTGTTAAACTAATTATCGAACTTAAACTACGATGTTGCTAACTACTTTGGATAGCAAATATTACTACTATTAAATCAATGCTCAGTATAATTGGTGGCTGGATCCTGGTCGGTCACGCCTCCAAGCGGTGGTGTTCCGCATGTGGTTTTTGGGGGTGTGACAGTGTTCGGTGGTGATGGTGGTTGTGACGGTTGTGGTGGTGGTGGTAGATGAGGTGGTGGCGGTGGTTGTGGTGGTGGTAGATGAAAGGCAGAGAGAGAGATGAGGTGTTGTGTGTGTTTATGTGTGTGAGAAGAGAAGAGAAGAGAAGGGTTATATGTAAAACAAACACTCTTCTCCTTGCAGACTGCAGACCTTTGGTCCACCTCTTCTCCTGCAGATGCCTGCAGATGTGGTCCGCAGACTGCAGCCCTTTTCCTGCAGAAAAAACAAACAGCACCTAAGTCGATATAGTGATATTTACAATGGTTTTATTACATAAAATTTGTGTGATGTAACTTAAAAAATAAAAGTCGTGTTTTACATCGATCGAAAACATAAAAGCAAATACTGACACCCAATTTGATAACACTGATACCGATACCGGTGGTGTTCCGTCGATACCGATTCAGTTTGTCACCATACCATTATTTCGAATACAACTCTTTTTTACATAAAATTTATATCGGAATGTAGAGAAAAAAATTAGCGCAACCGCGTATTTGGTTTTTACAAACGAAAAACTAAACTAACGGACGAAAGTAATAAAAAACTATTTGATTAAAAACGTGTATTATTTGTAGTATAAGGTGTGTAACTAAAACTTAAAACTTAGAATTTAAAAAAGAAAGTCAAGACAACTGTTAATTGAAACTTAAAAAAGTCAAGACAACTCTGTTCAGGAAGTATATATAATTTTTATTTGAAAAAGAGTTGTATTTGAAATAATGCTAACTTAATGAATGGAGTCGGTATAGTAATATTTACAATGGTTTTATTACACAAAAGTTATATCATGCGACTCAAAAAATAAAATCATGTTTTACATATATAAAAAAACTTAAAAGTAGACATGGGACAATGAAAAACACAAATGAAACTAATGAACCATTGATTTGTTACGGACTGTATGAATAAACTAAATTACTCTTTACATCGTTCATCCATTAAAAATAGCATGTCTGCAATGAAGTGCGCGAGGTCATCAACTAGTTTATGTATTTTAATTTACAATGAATGAATGAAACAATCGTAACATATGAATTAGCATATTCAGGAGTCATCACAATCTCCAATGGAGGTAGAGACATTGTCAAGAGCATTGTTGTAGTCGGAGACCATATCATCCTTGAGCTTTAACTAGTATGTCTTTAACTCGAGACAAATTGGTCGAGAAACATGACTCCGGGACAAGGGGCATGTTGGATGGTTCTTTAAGCATGACTCAATGCATCCATCATGGAACCGGACCCCATGCTCACAATTGGTGAGGCTTTTGGACCATTATCTTCTGGTGCTACTTCACAAAGACACACCACGCAGTCATATATAATCGGCATACGAGTATCACAATTATCACCAGCGTTGGACCCAACGTCTTGTTGTGATGGCACCATCACTATGTTGTCATTTCGGTTATTTAATGCCCTTGATTTAGCATGACAACCAGTTCGAGTGTAGGCGGGAACATCTCTTTGCCGAGGTCATACCACCGACTGCCTTTGCCATGGAAAGTTTTTTTATTCATTAGATGTTATCTGTAGTTTTGCCATTTAACCACAAAACTTTCTTAGTGTCTTCACCTAGTGCTTGATTTTTGATTGGGTATAAAAGGTGAATGTCATATTGTCTACAAATATATAGTTGTATAATGATGAATGTGACAAAATATAGATTCTTCAACCATTGACCATGATAGAAGTGTATCTTCATGTTCAAAGTTTGACCTTTGACCAAATTTCTACTTATGCGGAATGTGGCTGCTTATTTTTTATTATAAAAGAATTACAATACTATTCGTTTAATAGATTTTTTTCCACGTAATTTTGAAGTATTAAACTTTTTTCTCATAATTTTGAAGTATTAAATTAGTATAACTTTCCGCGGATTGCAGCAGAAATCTAGTTGTTATTGGTTTGGTTTTTTACGGTACCGGTACTCGATATAGCAACCGAAAGAGAACAAACTAAAGTTATGATATGCCAAAAAGATATTGACATTAGTTTAGATTCATCAAAAACTATATTATCAGTATCGGTACGGTACCAACAATTGCATAGATTAAAGTCATGATACGCGGTTGCTTTTGATTTTTTTTCCCGCCATGCTGATATAAATTTTATTTGAAAAAGAGTTTTTTTTTTCCAAATATTGGTGCCGTGACCTAACTGAGTCGATATAGTGATATTTACAATGGTTTTATTACACAAAAGTTGTATGATGTAACTCAAAAATTAAAAGTTGTTTTTATATCGATCGAAAACATAAAAGCAAATATTGATACCGAATTTAATAACACTGATACAAGTACCGATCTTGTTTCCTCAGTACCGACTCAGTTCCTCACTATAGCGTTATTTTGAATACAACTCCGTTTTAAATAAAATTTATATCGGAATGTAGAGAAAAAAATTTAACACAACCGCGTATTTAGTTTTTATAAACAAAAAACTAACGGATGATAGTAATAAAAAAAGTAAAACCATTTAGTTACAAACGTATCTTATATGTAGTATAAGGTGTGTAATTGAAACTTAAAAGTTAGAAAGTAAAAAAGAAACTCAAGACAACTATTAATTGAATTAAAAAAATAACTCTGATCATGAAGTATATATAATTTATATTCGAAGAGAGTTGTATTTGAAATAACGGTAACAAATGAAGTTGGTATAATAATATTTACAATGGTTTTATTACACAAAAGTTATATCATGCGACTCAAAAAATAAAATCGTGTTTTACGTGTATAAAAAAAACCTTAAAAAGTAGACATGGGACAATAAAAAAAACACAAATGAAACTAATGAACCATTGAATTGTTACGAACTATATGAATAAACTAAATTACTCTTTACATTGTTCACCCATTAAAAATAGCATAATCTGCAATGAAGTGTGAGGTCATCAACTACTTATGTCTTTTAATTTACAATGAATAAATGAAATAATTGCAACATGTGAATTAGCATGTTTAGGACTCGTCACAATCTCCAATGAACGTAGCCACATTGTCAAGAGCATTGTTGCAATAGCAGACCATATCATCCCCGAGCTTTAACAAGTATGCCTTTAGCCGGAGATGAACCGGTCGAGAAACATGACTCCGACACAAGGGACATGTTGGATGGTCCTTCAACCATGATTTAATGCACCCATCATGGAACTGGACTCCATGCTCACAGTTGGTGAGCCTTTTGGACCCACTATCTTCTGGTGCTACTTCACAAAGACACACGACACAATCATATAAAATAGGGATACAAGCATCACAATTATCACCGGATTCGGACCCATCATCTTGTTGTGATGGCACCATCACCATATTGTCATTTCGATTGTTTAACACCCTAGATTTAGCATGTGAGAACCAGTTCGAGTGTAGGTGGGAACACCACTTTGCCGAGGTCGTACCAACGACAACCTCCGCCCTGGTAAGTTTTTTATCATTAGAAGTTATTTGTAGTTCTGCCATTTAACCACAAAACTTTCTTAGCTTCTTCACCTAATGTTTGATTTTTGATTAGGTATAAAAAGTGATGGTCATGTTGTCTATCAATATATAGTTGTATAGTGATGAATGTGACAAACCCTTGATCATGATAGAAGTGTATTATTTTGTTCAAAGTTTGACTTTTGACCAAATTCAAACTTCTACGTGGAATGTGGGTGTTTAATTTTTTTAACAAAATAATTATAATATTTGTTTGAGATTCCTTTAATGAATGTTTTGTTTTCTTAATGAAGTATTAAAACTTTTCACAAGTCATTGTCCATACCAGTTTTAAAAACTGCTATGTAAAAAACTAGTACATTTTTCCGTGGGTTGCGACGGAAATTCAATTGGTATTGGTATTGGTTTGGCTCATTATGGTACTGGTACTCGCTATAGTAACAAAAGAGAAAACCTAAAAATTTAAGTTGCAATATGCCTAAAAGATATTGACACTTGTTTTACGTGGATCGAAAACTACAATATCGCTACATGTTTGGCACGAACACTCGTATAGGTTAAACTAGTGATACATGTTTGCTTTTAATTATTTTTCTCGTTGTTCTGAAATAAATTGTATTTAAAATTAAGTTGTATTCGAGATATTGGTATGGTGACGAACCGGGTCGATATAGTAGTATTTACAATGGTTTATTACACAAAAGTTAATTGATGTAACTTAAAAAATATAATTCGTATTTTACATCGATTAAAAACCATAAAAATGAACAACGATACCAGTATTAATGTTGGTTACTCGGTACTGGGTCAGTTCGTCACCATACCATTATTTTGAATACAACTCCACTTTAAATAAAATTTGTATAATGTAGGTAAAAACTTTAATACAACCGCGTATTTAGTTTTTATAAAAAAAACTAACGAATGAAAGTTATAAGACCAGACAGTGTGGCTCAGTGCCCCGTGCCACCTCACCATCGTTGGCGCCCCATGGCGCCCCTAACCCATTTCCTGGGCGCTAGGGGAGGGGGTATCCATCGTATCGTTAGCCACATAATAGGTGTGACGAGCAGAAATCAAAGAAGATGGGTCAAAGATGACCGTTTCCCATCATATGTTAAAAAAATTAAAATTTTTATTTTATATATACATATATTACTCAAACCAATCACAAACTTCATTCACTATAACCTACAAATTCCCTCCAATCATTTTATAAAAATATCATCAGACTCTTTTTATCCGATTCGTCTGGCTCTTCGTCAGAGGGAGTGATCGACGATATAGAAATCGCAGTGACTCAGGAGGCGATTCAGTATTTGCGAGAAGAAGCCGAATCGTCTACAACATGTGTAGACAAACGCCTCTTGAACGAGATCGGTTAGGTGCTCATGATCATTTAATGAATGATTATTTTGGTATTACAAAAAAAAACATGAGTCGGCAAGAAAAGTTGTCGAGCGGGCTTTTGGTGTATTAAAAAGAGATGATCTATCATTGCTCAACCATCGAGGATACTTGAAAAGAGTAAAATGAGAAACATCATGTATACGTGCATCATCTTGCATAACACGATATTCGAGGACTCAGTCAGAACCTTTTGTGTCGAGTATGATGAAGGTAACCAACTGACGAACCCACTACTAACCTACGCTCAGAAAAAAGCTGTCCGAGCGAGGATACGTGACAGGGACACACATCATAACCTTCGAGCTGATCTGACCGAGCACCTATTAGCGAAAGCCGATATCATTATCGTCATCGTATTCGTGTGTGTGTTTGTACAGAGGGTATACAAAAGAATTGGAATGATATTATGAATATCTTCTTGGTACCGAAATCAGTTTGTCGGTTAATACATATATATACATATGAGGATGACGGTTGTAGGATTTGGCGGGAATAACCGTTATATAAAACGGTGCCACTAATTCGTCATCTCGGTTTGATAATAAGTTACGTAATAAACTAAACATCCTAATAAATACAAGTATACAATAATAATTAAGTTTATAATTCTAATACACACCCCTAAACTTAATTAGGTTTAGAGTAATGTATTGGTTTACTGTTGCGTGCTTCCTCCACAGCCTTCTTGACTTGTTTAAAATCAAATTTGCGCCGCTTGTGATGCTTTTCCATTCCCTTCCAGTCATTGCCTTCATAATATGCATAATGTTCTCCTTCATGTTCAGCAGCACTGTCACTCCTTGTGTTCCTCTCCGTTTGATCCGCAACAGTGCCTTGGATTTCATCATCTTGACTTCGGCTTTTTCTCGGATCCATCACCTTCTTCATTATCTCTTTCTCATGCACTCTTGTCTGAGTAAATTTAAACTTATAGTAATAAACTAAAACATTTAAATATATTGCATACATCAGCCTCATAAATTCCCATTTCATTGCTAATCGTCCTTCTGTCGTGTAAAATCCTTCTTCTGTCACTAAAGCCTTCCTTTCTTTGTCGCTAAAGTGTATCACTGAGTCTCTATTTCTTTTTTTTGGATGCATGAATACATTCTCCATAATAGAGACTTGCAATTCATGATTGTTTTCTTCAGTTTCTTGTTCTCTAATTCTTGATTTGATCTTATTCCTTTTATTCAGAACATCTTCACAGGCTATCTCATTTCTTTCGGGATCGTCTTCTTCTTTATCCTGTTTTTCGAATTCAATTTCTTGTAACATTGATTATCTTCTATCCGTGTTATTACTTCGCCTGCATCTTCGTTATCTTCGTGACGTCCCGATTCGCATTCCAGTAATGAAATTTCGTATTGCAATTCCATTATTGAAATCTCTCGTTTCAGGATTGCACTCGCGCGTAATCGCAGACTTATATAATCGGGATCGTTGTTAATTTCTCGCCCGTTTCCTTGTCCGCTGTTCATCTTTATCAGCCGTCTATTCTCGGGATGTTGTAATTCTGATCGTAATTCTCCGATTTCCAACCATTCCCGTTCTCGTTCCATTAACTCGATTTCGCGTTCTTCGTCTCCGTCTCCGTATCCTCTGTTTTTGTTCTTCATCCGGATGTGCCCGGAATCGTATGATATCAATCGATCTTCATCGATTTCCCACCGTGGCTCTGATACCACTATATTAGCGAAAGCCGATATCATCATCGTCATCGTATTCGTGTGTGTGTTTGTACAGAGGGTATACAAAAGAATTGGAATGATATTATGAATATCTTCTTGGTACCGAAATCAGTTTGTCGGTTAATACATATATATACATATGAGGATGACGGTTGTAGGATTTGGCGGGAATAACCGTTATATAAAACGGTGCCACCAATTCGTCATCTCGGTTCGATAATAAGTTACGTAATAAACTAAACATCCTAATAAATACAAATATACAATAATAATTAAGTTTATAATTCTAATTGCACCTATGGTTAATCGTGGACAGGGAGACGATGACGAGTGAAGATTTAGTTTTAAGTTTAAAATTTAGTTAATTTTTAGGTTTGTATTTTTTAAGTAACTTTGTATTTTTTTAAGTGACATTGTACATTTTTTGTATTAAAATTATGTTTGTTATATTTTATTTGTGTTATTTAAATTTAAATTAACAATGTTTAAATTAAATTAAAAAAATAATTAGGTAATGATGACAGGGCTTTAAACCATTGCAAAGATGTTAAAGGAAGGGGCTTTAAAGCCACCTATATGATGTGGCGCTAGCGTGGCGGTATAAACACCACCCAGCATAAGAAATAAGTAAAACTAATAGGTTAAATACGTATATTATTTGTAGGATAAGTTGTGTAATTGAAACTAAAAAAAATTAGAAAATAGAAAGGAAGTTAAGACAGTTGTTAAAACTTTAAAAAAAGTTAAGAAGACTCTTCTTGAAGTTAATATAAATTTTATTTGAAAAAGAGTTGTATTCGAAATAACGGTAAGGTGACGAACCGAGTTGGTATAAATATTTACAATGATTTATTACCCAAAAGTTGTTGATGTAACTCAAAAAAAAAGTCGTGTTTTACTTCTATTTAAAACCATAAAAATGAATATCGATACCCGCTTTGATAACACCGATACCGGGTGTTGGGTTGTTCGGTTGGTACCAACTCATTTTATCATCATACCACTATTTAGAATACATTTTCGTTTTAAATAAAACTTATATCGGAATATGAAGATTTTTTTAACGCAATTGCATATTTAGGTATTATAAAAAAAACTAACGAGCAACAGTTTTAAAAAAATAGGGTTGGCCTTGCGTAGTCACAAACAGTTTTTGGATTGGAAAGCATGCATGTGAAAGTGGAGGAGATAATTTTTAAATGTTAATAATAACTTTACGAAATCAAATTAAGAAACTACAAGTGACTTAAAGTTAGCTTAACCCAATCACGAAATTTCTTTTATGGCTAAAGTAGAAATCATTTATTTTAGTCTCAAACATGTAGAAAAACGATCGTGCGGTACATTGTTTCATCAGAGTTCCACATGATCAAATATTAATGTAAAATCATCGATTATATTTCTATTTGAGATAACTTTAGACAATAGCTAACATGTCATGTTTCTGTGGTGTAGTGGTTATCACGTTTGCTTTACACGCAAAAGGTCTCCGGTTCGATCCCGGGCAGGAACATTAATTGTTTTTATATTTTTGCTGTTATTAAAAGCTAATGCACCAAAATATTTTCATCAGCTAATAACAGACATAAGATGTTTCTGTGGTGTAGTGGTTATCACGTTTGCTTTACACGCAAAAGGTCTCCGGTTCGATCCCGGGCAGGAACATCTAGAAATACTTTTTTTGTTTTTGCTGTTACAAAAAAAAGCTATTGCACCAACTTCAGTTATCGACAGAAGCAGAAAAACAAACTACTAAACAAAAATATGCAGACATCTGATCTTATGTGATTGCATACAGATTCGATATAGATTTTAAATATTTCATTTTGAAACTACGGTTTTGGGGAAGACAACCACCGGAGAAGTCGATTAAACACAAATTTGGACCATTTATCGATTTATGGGTGTTATCCTTGTGGAAGGGCCATGCTAATCTTCTATGTATGGTTCCGAAGGAACGATAACCATTGCTCAGCTCGGCTATACATAGAAGCCGGAAGTTCATTAAAAAAAGAGATTAGTTTTGAAAAAAAAAATTGGACCATTTCTCAATCCGTGAACCCAGTATAACAATAGGGTGCTCACAACAGTGTCGATGGAAACATGACGAAGAAGTATGAAACGAGAAAAAGAAGAAAAAAATTTGGACCATTTCTCGATTTGTGCGTGTCATCCTTGCGCAGGGGCCATGCTAATCTTCTCTGTATCGTTCCAATTTTATCAGATGTCCCCTAGGGGACAGAAAAGTCTGCTCAGCCTGGTTATACATACCGGCCACAACTTCATCTCTGGGCCGATGTGGGACGAACTGAGTCAGACGTGATATTTTTATGTGAGCTTAATTGCGTCTCTTTAAATCAAACTGCATGTATGATGGAAATGCTTCAATGTTGAAACAACAGACTGACGAGAAAGAGGCCAGTTAGAGTAAGTAGGATAAAATGATTGATAATGAAACATTATGTTATTGTTCAGACATAGTTCTGAAATCATATTCAACACATAATTGCTAAGCAAAATAAATAACAATTCCGTAAATACCTT
Source organism: Helianthus annuus (assembly GCF_002127325.2). Lineage (NCBI taxonomy): Eukaryota > Viridiplantae > Streptophyta > Magnoliopsida > Asterales > Asteraceae > Helianthus > Helianthus annuus. The sequence continues at coordinate 75,298,995 of NC_035433.2, forward strand.
ATATTTTCAGCAAATGACTTTATAAAGCATATTTGACACAATTTTTTGTTAAAAGAAAATTATTGATTCAATCAGATTGCCAGACCCGTTTAACCTGCTTTGACCCATTACCAAACCCCTCATTTTGTCACGAGTGCATGAACTAGCTAGAAGTTTCCGTCCTAGTTCGTGTAACACAAGTCGACCTGACAGCATCTCGTTAAGCAGTCTAATCAACAATTCTGTATTTACCATAAATTTATCATAACAGTTACCTAGTGTACAAAAGCATGCAATCTGACATGAACAAATGTAACCTAAAGCATAAGTAAATAAGGGTGTTCAGTTTGGAATTCAACCAGATATCATGGCAATTGCTTATAATCATCATTGTTGTTACGCATTTTTTAATCATAATTATTGTAAGTCATTTTAAGCATCATAATTTGTTACTAAGCAAATAAATTGGCCAGATTTATTACTTGAAATATAGTTAACAGAATAGAATAGCTAGTATGATGTCACAATAATAAACTATAAAATTGAAACACAGATTTTACATACCTTTTAAATATTAATTTTTCATAAATACCTCCTCAAAATGCAACCATGGCTGCTTCACTAGAATTTTGTTAACTTACATTTTAAAACAGATGGCTGCTAATAATAGACATAAGATGTTTCTGTGGTGTAGTGGTTATCACGTTTGCGGAGGCTAATATTTGACCGGATTCATTCAAATAAATCATCATAAGATCCAGAAAAAGGAATTGCACCCAGATTCAATACAGTTCTCAAAGACTGAAATTTCTTATCAACATATTTACAACCCATCAACTAATCTGATCTGTTCAAATAAGTGTGTTATGCCTTAGATAGGTCATGCTCGGGTTATACGATTTTAAGTGTGTCCCAGTTAGGGGTTATGTTGGCATGTATCAATATATGATCATGTTTGGGCTCATTACGTTAAATCAGCCAACCTGACATAATTACAACCCTAGTTTTCCCCTCCAAAAATTCACCTCAACCCATAATTTTTTTTTTTTTTTTTTGCCAATTTCACCTACGTCTACACTCCATAAAGCTTTTATGTGGTCTGTGGAATGCAGAATATAATATGTTTATCTTACGTAGGATTTTGATGTGTGCCATGAAACATTGAAACCCACGTAGTGGCCCATCATGCATTTACATTATTTAAGTTTACTTATATCTGCATGTATTACTTTTATTTGTTAGTTTAGTAGTAGATAATGGGTTAGTGGGTGGTTAGATTATTTACTAGTTTTATCAACTTATGTACAGCCTATATAATGGCAGTAGGTGTTTTGAGATTATTAGGAATGAAATTGATAAGTTGAATCTCTTCTAAAAGTCTATCAATTCTCTCAAACTTCTACCTTTTTTTCTTGGACCATTTGAAAAACGATTCGGTTCGTATCAGATTTTGACTCTTCCTATACAAAACTTATGGAGTCAAGGAGTATGAGAGTTGCCAGAATTGGCGGATATAAACTCAAAACAGATGAAGAATCAATAAAAATGCGATCCATGAACCCGTGTAACAATAGGTGCTCACAACAGTGCCGCTGACGTACCAAACGAGAAAACGATTGGGAAAAAAATTTGGACCATTTCTCGATTTGTGCGTGTCATCCTTGCGCAGGGGCCATGCTAATCTTCTCTGTATCGTTCCAATTTTATCGGATGTCCCCGAAGGGACGATAAACATTGCTCAGCCCGGCTATACATACCATCCACAGCTTCATCTTTCAGCCGATGTGGGACGAATCGTTATATTCTGTTTTGGGTATGATTATTATTATTTTGAGTTATTTTCTGAGTGGTTGTTTAAGCTCCAGCCTGGAAATGATGCATCATTTTGATTTTTGAGCATGATGCTTCAAACATATAATCTGGTAAAATAGCAGTGCAATGCATTTTGTAATCTGTTTCATCAAATAGTACGTAAGAAGAGTGTGTTACATGGGCATGTTTGTGGGTTGACAGTTTAAATCTAACATGTTTTCGGAAACTCTACCTGAACCCACATATGATACAAATTCAAAAATTGTGTTAAGACACATGAACACGACCCAAGTATTTGCGGGTTGAACTGAACATGCTCCTTAAATATGAAAAGCAGTTTATTTTATTAGGCTATCAACACTCTAAATTGCAAATTTGCAAATACAAATATGTATAAAACAGGTATGCTAACTATAAAGCAAACTTTATAAACTCATTAACCTGTGAAGCTGGCCTAATTAGTTTGATTAACTAAACGTGTTTATGAGTTCCACCCGAAACTAATCTGGACCCGTTTAGACTAAGTTCAGTAACCAAAAAGTTAGAAATGCTCAGATTCGCTCCATTATTCGAAAGATCGAACAGGCGTGATGACCCAACATCACAACGAGCGCAACTTCTTCATTGCAAAGATGCACCAGCCGGGAATCGAACCCGGGTCTGTACCGTGGCAGGGTACTATTCTACCACTAGACCACTGGTGCTTCATGCATACTCATTGAGTGATTATTTTTATGATTATTTTCTTAAGTTCCAGTTTGTAAATGATGCATCATTTTGAGCATGATGCTGCTACATATTCCGCAAGTGATTATTGAATTCTGCTCCGTCCAAAATGTAAGATATTCCAAAATTACAGGAAGAAGGTTTTAAGAGAAAAATCGGAAGCCACGTAAGCTAAACAATAATCGCTTCACTCGGATTGAATGTAAAAATGTTATGGCGGTTTGTAACATAAACAAAGTAGCCCTCCTTGTTCAGAAGGGATGTTTAAAAAGATGTATAACTGACTTAAGCTAAAACGGTTCGTTTGGTCAGGTGAATAGTAATACGGTTCAGTTTATAGTTTAAAACCGGTCAGGTGAATAGTAATACGGTTGAGTTTATAGTTTAAAACCAGTTTTCACGGCTGGGTTTACAATTTGGACTGGTTGGGTAAACAAACCCGTAATTTAGCCATGAGTGCATGAACTAACTAGAAGTTTCGTCCTAATCCGTGTAACACAAGTCGACCTGACAGACCCTCATTATGCATTAAGTCATTTTAAGCATCATAATAAGCAAAAAAATTAAAAAAATATGCCCACATTCATTATTACTTGAAGGCAAAAGATCAAATACAAATAATCTTAACATACTAAACATACAAATTGAAGGAAAACCCAAAAAGACAAGGTGGCATTTTTGTAATCACCACCAACTATCAAAGTTACAACCAAAAATACCTAAAAAAACACAAATTTTTTTTTTAACATTTTTTATTAAAAAATCGCTACATTTCGTTAGCAAAAAAAAAAAAAATTTTTTTTTTTGGCTGCTACTAAAAGTAGCGATTTTTTTAATAAAAAATGTTAAAAAAATAAAATAAAATAATTTGTGTTTTTTTTTTTTTTTAGATTTTTTTAGGTTTTTTAGGGGGTTTAGTTTTTAGCATTTTAGCTTGGGGGGGGGGGGGGGTTAGGTTTTTTTTTAGGTTTTTGGGGGTGGGGGGTTAGGTTTTTTTAGGTTTTTGGGGGGTGGGGGGGTAGGTTTTTTTTAGGTTTTTGGGGGGTGGGGGGGGGGGGTTTAGGTTTTTTTTGAGGGTGGGGGGAGTGGTTAGGTTTTTTTAGGTATATTTGTAGAGTAACTTTGATAGTTATTGATAATTACAAAAATGCCACCTTGTCTTTTTGAGTTTTCCTTCAATTTGTATGTTTAGTATGTTAAGATTATTTGTACAAGAACTTTACCCATTACTTGAAATATAGTTAACAGAACAGAATAGCTAGTATGATGTCACAATAGTAAACTGAAACACATAGATTTTACATACCTTTTAAATACTATTTTTTCATGAACACCTCCTCAAAATAAGACCATGGTCCATGGCAGCATCACTGGTATTTCATCAAGTTGCATGGTTAAAATTGTAATGATATAGCTAGTAGTTGACGTAAGTACATAAGATGTTTCTGTGGTGTGGTGGTTATCACGTTTGCTTTACACGCAAAAGGTCTCCCGTTCGATCCCAGGCAGGAACATTTTAACAGTTTTTTTTTGCTGTTAAAAGGTTTTTAATGCGCTAAAAATCTCTCAACAACTGCGGTGATAGAGGAGATCAAAGCCGAAACATACTGGTGGATGGAAAAAAGAACAAAAATTGTTGGCGGGGACATGGATAAATGGAGTAATTTTGAAGATTTCCAATTTGTTTAGCCTCTGTATGGTTCTGTCTTTTTTTGTTTAGGCCTTGTTTGGCATTAGTTATCATGTACTGTCCCTTTAAGCAGCTTGCTTGAGGGCTGGAGTTTTTGGTTTTAATGGATTCCCTTTTGCTGGCCTAGAAAAAAAGATATAGATTTTGAAGGTTTCACGGCAAAGAGTGATGATAAGTCATTTTAAGCATCATAATGTGTTACTAAGCAAAAAAATTGGCCAGATTCATTACTTGAAATGTAGTTAATGGCTAGTATGAAGTGACAATAATAAACTATAAAACTGAAACACATAGATTTTATGTATCTTTTTTTAAATATTTATTTTGATGAATTCCTCCTGAAAATACAACCATGGCTAAAACTGTCATGATTTGAGATTACTTTAGCGAAAAATAGACGTAAGATGTTTCTGTGGTGTAGTGGTTATCACGTTTCACGCAAAAGGTCTCCGGTTCAATCCCGGGCAGGAACAAGTAAGATGTATATTTTTTGCTCTTAATGCACCCAACTTGAGTTAACAACTTATGCAGAAAAACAAACTACTAAACCAAAATATGCAGACATCTGAACAAAACATACATCATTGCATATCGAACTAACAAACAACTCTTATCAAACCAATCTACATTTGTCAACAGTATCATACTATAGACCTTAACTCGCATGTAAACCAGCACACCGGAAACACAAACACGAGCCACATTTACTTCGTTCAACTAAAAACCTCGGAGAATTTCTCGATAACAACTACACCTGAATTGATCGACTCCAAAGGATCCTTCTTTAACATGTGTCTCAAATAATTTGGAATCACAACAGCAATATCTTCGGCTGTCACTTGATCTCTCCCCTTCAAAGCAGCGAACGCTTTCGCAGCCCGATTCGTCACAATATCGCCTCTCAATCCATCCACATTCAATTCAGCACAAACTTTCAAGATCTTGACCCGAAGTTAATGGTCAATTTGCACAGAAGAAAGCCGACTCCGGGCTGATGAAACACCAATTAACACCAAGGTTAACCGATGGGGTTATTTCTTTTATGGGTTCAACCTCTTTCCTTACTCGTGATAATAGCTCGAAACCTGCAAAACAGTAACCACCGTCAGTCTCGTTAAGAGGGGGAGAAAGGGGATTTCCCTCTTAACCAGGCTCCGGCGTGAGAATAAGTACTGTTCTGAGAGAAATAAACAGTGTGTGTATGGAGTGAGTATGGAGAGTAAAGATCCTGAACCTGAATGATGAAGGGTCCTATTTATAGCCGGAGGGTGAAGAAGGAAGGAGCAGCTGTGCCAGCTGTGGGCGCGTGCCAGCTGTCCGACCAAGGGGAATATCCTCTTGGTCTGCTCTGTCACGGCAGGTGTAGTGGTACACGTGGCGTTCTTTCATTTGCCCACGCTGGAGACCTCGTACCGGTGTTGTCAGCTCTGCTCCCTGATTTGCCAAAGGCCTATGTGGCGTCCTGCGAGTGGTGACACGTGTTGTCCTTTATGTCTAGTAGAGCATCTTTGGTGCCACCTGCGGATCTTCCAGAAGCTTCTAGAAGCTTCCGGGTTGTCTTGCTGATGTGGTCGCCAAGTATGCTCAAAAAGTGGTGTGGTCCCTGCCATGTAGGCAGGGAATTGGGACCATACCTCTTCAAGTCCCCCCACTCCAGTGTGCCTTCTAGTTGAGTTGATCGCCTAGGAGGGATTCTGGACTTATGAGAGTAGTGGTTTTTTGCAGCGCGTGGAGTTTGGTGATTTGAAAGAAAAATTTGAACCAAACCGACGCGCGGCGCATGGGTCTTGGCACTTTATAAAAAATGAGCCAAGTGGACGCATGGCGCATGGGTCTTGGCACTTTATAAAAAATGAGCCAAGTGGACACACGGCGCATGGGTCTTGGCCCTTTATAAAAAATGAGCCAAGTGGACGCATGGCGCATGGGTCTTGGCACTTTATAAAAAAAATGAGCCAAGTGGACGCATGGCGCATGGGTCTTGGCACTTTATAAAAAAAATGAGCCAAGTGGACGCATGGCGCATGGGTCTTGGCACTTTATAAAAAATGAGCCAAGTGGACGCATGGCGCATGGGTCTTGGCACTTTATAAAAAATGAGCCAAGTGGACGCACGACGCATGGGTCTTGACACTTTGTTAGAAAGTGAGCCAAATGAACGCATGGCGCATGGGTCTTGGCTCCTTGTTGTTTCCTTCTGATGGAAGTTTGGTGGTTTTTGGGGAAGTGTTTGATGTGACTATCTGACATCCCTGTCTTATCGGAGGCGGACAGGTGCTTTTCCAGTTACCTTCTGTCATGTCAGCCGGCTCTGTTGCCCATGCTTCCCGAAAAAAGAGCTGACGTCTTCTCTCTCTTCTGACGTGTCACTCCCTTATTGCTTGCTTTTCCTGTACTCTGACGGTCCACTACCCATCCCATTAAATGCGATGGGTATAAATAGGAGGCGGTTACTTCTTTCTCTCCACTTTTTCAAATTCGAAGTTCTTTTCTTCTATCTTCTCTGTTCATTCTCCTTTGTTTCAATAGTTTTCTTGAGTTCTTATTTCCGACTTCTCTTTATTTACACCATGTCTGGTACAAATCCTACCCAAAGGAAGAGAAAGTATAAGGGGAGGGCTCCTCCCGGTCCTGACCAGGCGGTCATTGGATGGAAAGAGGAGGAGTTCTTGAATCTTGTTCAGGGGATGGCTTTTCGCCCCGAGTGGGGAGCCCAGTATCCTCCTGCTGGTTCTACTGCCCTGGACGCTCCTCCGGGCTATATCACTCTATATGCTGCATTTTTTCGAGAAGGGAGTTTTAGACTACCGATTACGAAGTTTACTGCCGCCATCTTGAGGGGTTATGGGTTGCATATTTCACAGATTAATGCTATTGGGCTTCCACGCATTACTCATTTTGAGTATGTCTGTAGGGCTTACCGCATTGAGCCTACGTTTGAGATGTTCAACGTGTTTTATAGTGTTACCTATTCCAGTGGTTTTTATTCATTTCAAGCACGGACCGGTGTTGCTCCGGTGTGTTCCGTGCCGTTAAAGAGCCTGCACGACTGGAAGCAGAAATTCTTCTACATCCGTCGTGGTGTGATTCCGATAGATATGCCTTATCGGCAGGTGAGCCAAGGGATTCCGAAAGTCGATGTGATGGGAGATTATGCTGCACAGGATTGGTACAAAAAGATAACCCACAAAGCGACTGCCATTTCTCAGTTGGAGGAGATGGCTTTGGTTGGTGCCGGGATGAGTTTGCTGTGGGTGCCAAAGAATCCTCTGGGTCAACCTGTTTATAGTTATCAGGGCAAATGTGTGTTACTTTCATAAGTTACTTTTGAATTATTCTTCCTCATGTTTGTTATGCTTTTATGTGTTCTCTTATCTTCTTGTCCTTTTGCAGTTGGTTATAGCTTGATAAATGTTTTGGACCCGAGGGCGGCGGGTGCCATGGTTGAAGCTATTCAAGAGGATGGGAAACCCACATGGTTAGACCAAATCCGGGGTCGTTTCTTGCACCCATCTGATGAAAGCTTGAGTAGATATGCCAACGATGTGCTAGATGAAGATGTTGGGAATGACCCTGTCGACTCGGGTCGAGAGGAAGTCGTTGTTCTTTCAAGTGGGAGTTCTGACCAAACCCTTGAAGGTCTAACCACTCGTTGTGCGCGTGCAGGTACTGCGCCGGGTGTTGCGGCAGAACCTGTGCACGAGATTGTTGATGATGCTGCTGGTGCGGAGGAGCCTGTTGATCCTTCATCTCAGTTGGAGACAAGGAAAAAGGCGAGGACGGATAGATCTGGGAGTATAAGGGAAAATGCGGAGGGCAAAGCTGCTGGTTCTTCTCGTAAGCAACCCTCTACTCTTCCTTGTCTAGATTATGTGGTTGTCTCTGACACGTTGCATGGCCTAGGGGTTGGTGAGAAAATTCGAGAGTCGGATCCGGATGACAGTGCTACCTTGACTGAGCACATGAGGAAGAAAGCCCTTGAGGATCATAAGCGAAAGCTTGATGAGCAGTCCGCTGCTCTTCTTGCTTCCAAAAAAGCTAAACTTCATAAGGAGGCTCCTCCCGCGCCTTCCGAATCTGAGATTGATCTGGGTGTCTTTAGTGGGGGTCGTGGTAATCTTTTGGAGGAGATATATGCTGCGTCTGCTCCTCCTGCTGGTAATTGGCCTTTAGTTGTATATTGCGTTCGTGTTTCCCCGAGTTGCTTTTTAATTGTTGTTTTGTGACAGCTGTCAAAACTGGCAAGAAGCCTCGGATTGTGGATATTTCCCAGATCACGCCGCCTGCTTCCCCACCAACGAGGACGGTTGGTCTAACCCCTCCTCATGATGATGTTGAGGCAAACGTGGGTGAAGGTGGTGGTGATGCTGGAGGTGTTGGTGGTGAGGGTGGAGCTGATAAGGGTAAGGGTGTTGAGGTGGAGGTGGAGTCCAGTGAAGCTACTCCACGCGAAACCATTTATACCAAGCGTCCTTCTGGTGGGGACGGGGCCACTTCTGGTGTGATGCGTAGTCCGCAATTTGAACATAACCCTGCTGATTCTTGGGGTACCCAGAATCCTGCTTGTGACGACTTACCACACGCCCCTCGCTGGAACCTTACTCAGGGTTCCAGGATGAATGACGTGAACAATTGTCATGAATTCTTCTCTATGTCTCTTCCTCCTGCTGAAAGGATGTTCCAGAAGAACCGTAATCGGTTTGCTTTGTTGGACGACCATGTGCGTGCCGGAGTTAATTACTTTGCTACTTCTCAGGAAATTCTTCGTGAATGGCGGCTGATGGGAGAGGAAACTGCCGATTTTGAGAATGCAAAGAGGTTGATTACTGAGGAGAGGGAGAAGTTCAATGCAGAGAAGAAAGGGTTGCAGTGGAGGGTGTCCGATGCTGAACAGAAACTCGAGGAGCAAAAGCAAGTTAATGTTCAAAAACAAAAAGATTGGGAAGCGGCGTGCGAGCGTACTAATGTTGAGATGCAATCTCAGCGTGATGCGATCGTGCGGTTGTCCGGTGAAAAATCAGAACTTGCTGAAGAGGCTCAGCAGGCGCGCGTTGCGGCCGAGAAGAAAGAGAAAGAATATGTTGATCGGATTGATAAGCTGGAGGTTCTTGTGCAGAAGAAGGTGTCGGAGTGTGAAACTGCACAGCGCCTTCTTGACGACAAGACTGCTGAGTGTCGGGCTTCTGAACTCCTTGCCGAGGAGGCGTCTGCTGATAACAAGTGGTTACTTTCACGTGGTGTACCCCTGGTAATTTTCTACGTTTGCCTTGCTCCTTCCTTTTCTTTTATTTTTGTGACGTCTCATTCATTTAATCGCCCTTTTTTCGCAGCTTGCCGATCGTATTTTAAACTCACCTGAACTTGCAACATATATGTTTGAGTTGGGCCGGGCTGCTTACAATAGCGGTCGAAAGTTTGGGTATGCTGAGGGCAAAGCAGCGGCTATCGATAAAGAGAAAGATTATCATTTTGAGCTGTATAAGGAAGATTGTGACGGTGCATTTGCTGCTAAGCGTAAGGAGTTTTCGACCCTTGAGTTTGCTGTTGTTCGAGCTGCAGAGAAGTTGGCTCGCAAAGCGGATGGGGTTGCCTTACTGAAGAAGGCTCTTGGAGATGATGGTGGTGCGGCAGGAGGTGCTGGCACCAGTCGTACTTGATGGGTGGATTACGGCCTGTGCGCCGCGTATGGCCCTGAGTGGCCCTGTAATGTTGGTTGTTTGTTTAAACAATTTTATTTTTGTTTACCTGTTATGCGTGCGGGTATTTGAACGTGTTTGTCGGTGGATATTTTAACGTTGTTTTTTAGTTTATGCGAATTTTGCTATCGTCATAATATGTGCATGTGGAATTACTTTGATTAGGTGTCACGAATGAATGATGGCGTTGACAGGTGATGTTGTGTTAATACAACGTTTTATTCTGTCGTTTTTACGCGTACGTTGATTTGTGACTACGAAGTGATCGAGTTGCAGGTTATTGTGTGAGCTCAGCTTTGTTCAGCCTTGGGAGCATTACAATGTTTAGTTACCTTGCTATCGATATTTTCGTGTTTATGTGGGCACGAAGTTTTGTTTTGGCGTTTTGTAGGCTTTGGTTGTGTTTCCGTCCCGGCTGTGCACTTGGTTGTGACGAGCCTTGGAGGTCTACAACGTTTCCTATGGTCGAGCCATTCGATATTTTCGTGTACGCCCAAAGTAATAAATGCAGTTGTGACAAGAAATTTGCATGAAGTAAAAGTAGCCAAACACTTCTTGTATTATAGTAAATGTGTTGGCGATTCGGCCTTTGCGATTACATAATTGTTTTACATGTAGCACTTCCTAAGTTGCTGAGCGTTCCAGGTTCGCGGAACCTCCTTGTTGTTGATGGTGCGCAATTTGTAAGCTCCCTTGCCGAGTACTGCATCGATGATATATGGGACTTCCCACTTGGGGGCCAGTTTTCCGGGATTTTCTGCGTTGGAAGCTTCATTGTCTCTTAGGACGTAATCTCCCGGATTGAAAATGCAGACTCGGACTCTGGAGTTGTAGTATTTCTCCAGCTTTGTTTTGTACTTGGCCTCATTGATTGCTGCCATCTCTCTCCGTTCTTCTAGGAGGTCCAGATCGATCCTCCTTTCTTCCTCATTGTTGATTAAGTTCATTAAGAGCATTCGTGGAGATGGCAGCCCGATTTCTGCTGGAATGACTGCTTCAGACCCATAAACTAGGCTGAACGGTGTCTCACCGTTGCTTGTCTTTGCCATGGTCCTATGGGCCCACAATATGCTGGTATCTACCCAGCCTCTTCTTTTCTCGCCTAACCTTGCTTTGATACCATCAACGATACTTTTATTGACTGCCTCTACTTGACCGTTCCCTTGCGGGTGCGCAACCGAAGAGAAGGTGTGTTCGATGTGTAGTTCTTTGAACCATAGTTCGAGGTCGTCTGCAGCGAAGTTAGTTCCGTTATCGGTGATGATTCTGAGAGGTAGGCCGAAGCGACATATGATTTGTTCCCATATGAATCGCTTGACGACTGCTGATGTGGTTGATGCAAGTGCTTTCGCCTCTACCCATTTGGTGAAATAGTCGACTGCGACTATTATGAATTTGACCGCCCCTGGTGCTTCCGGGAAAGGACCTACCATGTCTATGCCCCATTGTTGAAAAGGCCATGCGGTTGTGACTGGTACTAGTTCATTTTTGGGGTGCATGGTCTTGGGCGCGTGTCTCTGGCATCCACTGCACTTCCTCAACTCTTTCACAGCATCTAGATGCATCCCGGGCCAGTAGTATCCGGCGTTCATCACTTTTGCCACCACCATTCGAGGCACGGCATGAATACCACAAATTCCTTCATGGACTTCCCGGATTAGGTAGTTTGCGTCTTCGGCGTCAACGCATCTCAGCAGTGGACCGAGGTATGACTTTCGGTACAGTATTCCATCTGTCATCTGATAATGTTCTGCTTTGTATTGGATCTTCCACGCCTCGGCTTTGTTTTCGGGAAGTATCCCTGACTGTAGGTACATGATTATCGGTGTCATCCAGGACGTTGTTCCTGTCTGGATGACGCTTACTTCTCTGAGTGGAACGGATGGGTTGCTTAAAACCTCTATGCGCACATCCTTTGCTAGGTGTTGGAAACTTGTTGATGCGAGCTTACTCAGCGCGTCTGCTGGCTTGTTCTCGCTTCTGTTTATGTGGTGCACCTTGTAGGAGTAGAAGGTTTGTAGCAATGTTTTTGCTTGGCTGAGATAGAGTGCCATTACATCCCCCTTGGCTTCGTATTGGCCGTTGATTTGCCCCGCTACTAGCATGGAGTCCACGTGCGCTTCGATGTGTCGGACCCCCATTTTGATCGCCAATCGTAAGCCAGCCAAGAAAGCTTCATACTCTGCTTCGTTGTTTGTGCTTTTAAAATCCAGGCGTATGGTGTACGTGAATTCATGTTTATCGGGGCTTACCAGCCTTAGCCCTGCGCCTGCTCCGTCTTCGTTAGACGCTCCGTCGGTGTATAACAACCATGGCTCTTCTGTTTGCTTTTTCTCAGCTTTTTCCATTGCCTTCCATTCTCTTTCTTTGTCATCTGGAACTTCTGTCATAAAATCTGCCAAGACTTGGCCTTTGATTGATGGTCGTGGTCTGAAAACCACATTGTGACCCCCCAGTTCTATCGCCCATTTGGCTAGCCTTCCTGATACTTCTGGCCTTGCAAGGATGTTGCCGATGTTGTAGTTTGTTAGCACATGGATGACGTGATTGGCAAAGTATCTGCGCAGCCGCCTTGAAACATGAATCAGTGCAAGGACTAACTTTTCCATGATTGCAACCGGGTTTCTGGGTCGGTCAAGGTTCGTGACACATAGTAAACTGGTGTCTGAGTACCTTGACGATCGACAAGTAATACTGCTCCGACTGCCCTATCGGAAGCTGATAGGTAGAGTACCAAAGGTTCTCCTTTGTTTGGTGCGGTTAATGTTGGCAGTTTGATGAGACAATCTTTCATCTCGCGGAACGCGCTTTCTGCTTCCGGAGTCCACTGAAACTGGCTTTTCTTCATATAATTGCGCAAGGTTTTGATGAACGGGAAGGATTTTGCAGCATGATTAGCTAGGAAACGATTGAGCGCGGCTAGTCGCCCAGCTAATTTTTGCATGTCTTTGATGTTTGACGGAGAAGGCATCCTTTCTATGGCTTGGACTTTTTCTGGATTCACCTTAAAACCATCTTTTGTGACGATGAAACCTAAGAACTTTCCTTCTTCCATTCCGAATGCGCACTTCGCTGGGTTCAGTTTGATACTCACGCTGCGTAGCGTGTTGAAAGTCTTTTGGATGTTAGCCAGCATCGCGCCTTCTTCTTTGCTCATAATCACCAGATCGTCCATATACACCTCTATGTACTTGCCGATGGCGTCGCTGAACGTTTCGTTCATTAATCTTTGGTAGGTCGCGCCCGCATTCTTCAAGCCGAAAGGCATCTTGGTGTAACAGTACAGCCCTGTCGGTGTGCGGAATGCGGTCTTATCTTCATCTTGGACAGCCATTTGAACCTGGTGATACCCCTTGTAGCAATCAAGAAAGCATTTCCACCTGAATGTTACCAGAGAATCGATTTTTTCGTCTATGTCTGGTAAGGCGTAGCAGTCGCGTGGACATGCCTTGTTTAGATCTTTGTAATCGACACACATTCTCCAGCTGCCGTTCGGTTTCTTTACCATCACTGGGCTTGCTACCCATGTTTGGTATCTGACTTCTCTGATGATGCCTGCATTCAGTAAATCCAGTACTTGCTCTTTCATGGCGTCGTGTTTTATATCGCCCAGGTGGCGCTTGGCGTGTACCACTGGCTTTGCGTCCTCTGAGACGTTTAAACGGTGCTCTGCAATGTGCCGTGGAACGCCAACCATGTCGACTGGTGTCCAGGCAAACATGTCCATGTTCTCGTGTAACAACTTCTTAAGCGCTGCGCGTGTTAAATCGGACATCGCCGGTCCTAGGGTAACTGTTTGTTCTGGGTGAGCGCTGTTTAGCACCCATTTTTCTGCCTCTGCGCGTGGCGCTGGTTTACTTGCTTTTGCAGGCCTCATTTCATCTGTTGCTAAGACTTCCTTGCTTACGTATATCAGTGCGACACCTGTTTCTGTTGGGAATCCAACGGCTGAATGTGGTGCAGAGCAAATCATACTGAAGTCTCCTTGGGATTCTCTTCCTAGAAGGATGTCGTGTCTTGAGTGTGCGGGTAGTACCATGAACGTGACTTCTTCTGTTCTTGAATTTCTTCCGTCCGAAAGTAACACCGGGAATGATATCTGTCCCAGGGGAAAGACGGCCTCGTTGCAGAAACCAGTTAATGGGTAGTCAACTGGCTCCAAGCGCGCCTTGTCCTCCTGATCAAATTGATTGAAGCATTGCTCATATATAATATCCGCGGTGCTCCCCGGATCGTTGAAGATGTAGTTTGTCTGGTAGTGACCGATCACTCCTGGAATAACTATTGGTCGTTTTTCCCTCGGGCCTCCTCTAACAACTGGGAAGATAACTTGCTTCTCACGCCATGAATCATCTTGCGTGCGCTTGTTGTAATTTTTCTTTGGTCTTCGTGGACCTCCCTGCACCATGTGGGTTTCCAACTTCCTGAGTTTTTTGTTATCTGGCCCTTCGTCTCTTCTTTGGATTTAGCGGTATTCGTGCTTTCCGCCCTTGGCCAGGTGAGTGAGCTTTCCATCTCTCAGGGCTCTTTCAATTTCTTGCTTCAGGCTAAAACAGTCATCAGTTAGGTGACCAGTGTCTTTATGGAATTCACAGTAGAGATTGGGATCTTGACCCCTTTTGTTGCGCATCTGTAGGGGTGGTTTGAATTGGTGATTTTCAGTGGCCAAGACCTCTGAAGGGGTCTTTGTCAATGACGTCCACTGCTTCTCTCTGTTTTCTCTCTTTACTTCTTTTCGGTGTGCTATCTGATTGATTGTGTGTCGCGCATCTTCTCTTGGTGGGCTTCTTTCTCTGTGACTGGAAGTCTTCCATGACTGGCTTCTGCCTTTTCTGCCGTGTCGGTCATTAGAGTTATGTGCGCGTTGACGGTGGTCGTCACCGGTCAACTATTTGTCTGTCTGTGCTATTGTTTTGGCAGCCTCAATGAAGGTTTCCCAGTCTTTGGGTCCTCCGTCTCTTCCTTTCACGCGTTTGATTAGATCATCACACTTGACTGCCCTCATGAAGTGTGCGCGCATCATCTTTTCACCTACGTCCCCAATCTCCAGACATTCCTTGTTATATCTTGTGATAAAATCTTCCACGCTTTCATGGTCTCGGCGCCATATGTTCAGACAATCTGCTGGGTCTCTGGCGTGTCGCCGCTGTTGAGAGAAGTGTGCCAGGAACTTCTCTCTGAAGTCGACCCATGACTTAATTTTCCCTGCTGGTAAGCTGTCGAACCAGACGCGCGCTGCGCCCACGAACGTTTGTGCGAACAGGTGACACCAAGTTGGTAGGTTCCACCCACCTGTTGCTCCTGCGCCTTTGAAAACCTGGAGGTGGTCATCTGGATCTGTCAGGCCGTTGTATTTGCCAACGTTGTGCGGCAGCTTGGTTTTGTCTATAGCGGCTGTGGCAATCTCCCTGATGAATTTTGAATCTTCAGCCATGTCGTCTGGACGATAGCTTAAGGTATAATCATGCTCTGCCTTTGGGTTGTACCCTGCGCGCTTTGCGGGCTTGTATGACGCGTGTTCCGGGTGTAACCTGCTGAACACTGTGCTTTCCTTGTATGTTGGGTCTTCCTCTTCGTCTTCCCACTCATTGTTCATGTTGCGCGCGCCCAGGCGGCTTTGAATCGGCTTACGTTGTAAGTTGGAGTGCTGCACATAGTTGCTTTCTGTTTCACCATAAGTGTCGCGCGTGTCGTGCGCACTAGGTTTTCTGATGTTTGTTGCAGGTCCTTTTTCTGGGCGTAAAGTCCACGCGTTAACCTGCTGAGTCGTATGTGTGCTCAGAGACCGTTGCGGTGGAGTAACGAACGCCGATTGGTTAGCCTGTGCTTGGAGCAGGGCTTGTTGCGTGCTCAGTTGTGTGTAAACCAGGTTTATGGATGCCACTTGTTCAGCGTACCAGGAAGCCAGAGTTTTTCCTTCGGGTAGTCCTAATAGTGCAGAGAAATTTAGTTGTGCTTGTTCCGATGGAGCTGAGGGGCCAGCTCCATGGCTTGATGTGTGTACCGGTGGAGGTGTTTGAACCAACCCGGACGGGGGTATTTGCTGGACTACCCCTTGTGGAGGTTGGAAAGTGGCTCCGTTTGTGGTCTGGGTGATTATCCTGGTGGGAGTTTGGAAAATGGGTGCAGTTGTGGTTTGGCTAGCGACCGTGGACGCACTTCCGAAACTGCTCGGAAAATCGTTGTTTGTTTGCCCTTCCTGGATGGTTTCGTTCCTCTGACCCCTTTGGACGTGTGCTGAGTCCGAAACGAGTTCAAAGGAAGAAACTTCTCCATCTACATGGTGTGAAGGGTTTTGCTCAGTCATTCTACGAGTGTTTCTTGAAAAGAAAAGAGATTAGATTGGTTTTGCAAAAAAGCGGATGGCGCCAATGATGAAACACTGATTAACACCAAGGTTAACCGATGGGGTTATTTCTTTTATGGGTTCAACCTCTTTCCTTACTCGTGATAATAGCTCGAAACCTGCAAAACAGTAACCACCGTCAGTCTCGTTAAAAGGGGGAGAAAGGGGATTTCCCTCTTAACCAGGCTCCGGCGTGAGAATAAGTACTGTTCTGAGAGAAATAAACAGTGTGTGTATGGAGTGAGTATGGAGAGTAAAGATCCTGAACCTGAATGATGAAGGGTCCTATTTATAGCCGGAGGGTGAAGAAGGAAGGAGCAGCTGTGCCAGCTGTGGGCGCGTGCCAACTGTCCGACCAAGGGGAATATCCTCTTGGTCTGCTCTGTCACGGCAGGTGTAGTGGTACACGTGGCGTTCTTTCATTTGCCCACGCTGGAGACCTCGTACCGGTGTTGTCAGCTCTGCTCCCTGATTTGCCGCAGGCCTATGTGGCGTCCTGCGAGTGGTGACACGTGTTGTCCTTTATGTCTAGTAGAGCATCTTTGGTGCCACCTGCGGATCTTCCAGAAGGTTCTAGAAGCTTCCGGGTTGTCTTGCTGATGTGGTCGTCAAGTATGCTCAAAAGTGGTGTGGTCCCTGCCATGTAGGCAGGGAATTGGGACCATACCTCTTCAGTTCTTGAAGTTTTTCTTGATCCGCTTTATAAGTGTCACAAAACTCTTTCGGGTTTTTTTTTTATCAAAACGGGCTCGTTCCTCCACGATTTTGACCCGAAGTTCAGCGTCCCGAACCGTACCCACTTGAGCATGCATCCCGAATCTATCGAGCAACTGCGGCCTGAGTTCACCTTCTTCCGGGTTTCTGGACCCGATAAGAATGAAACGGGCCGGGTGTGATATCGAAAATGGACTTGAAGTATTGATGGATCAATCGTTACTAAATTATATAAAAAAATCTATATTTTTTAATAAAGGAAAGGATTTTGAAGAGATTTTAATCGATCCGGTTTCCAAAATAATACCACCACATGCATGAAAATTCATTCAGTATAAATTAATAGCCAGTGAAGTCGGTTTTTGTTAGAACGGAATTGAAATTATTGGATCTTAAAGATGAAGATGCTTCAAAGTTTAGTTTCAATTATGTTAGGATGCAAATCCAAGTCAACCGCAAGAGAAACAATAATTCCGGCCCTTCTCCGTTGTGGAATGTGCAGCATCCCTATGTGGAGACAGACCTACCACCTGGTAATCTTCTTAATTTATTTATATTATCAATTAAGATAAGATGTATATATATTCTTTTCTTTTCTTAGCACGCTTTAATTTCTTTCTTTCTTATACACATACATACATGCATGCAGTGTAAGAACGGGCACGCCATATGCTCCTCTTGCTGTTCAAGGTTGGGCAGAATATGTACTTTATGCACCATGGGGAGTCTAGTCAAGAAAACAAAACGTAGTAAGAAATTAGCCCATCACCACGAAACAACAAGATGTTCTTGTCCCGTATGCGCCTTTGCTGACTATCCCAATAAGCTGTATGATCATGTTCGGGGGGCCCACCGCCTTCTAATTACTTCATTCACCTACGGCAGCCCCTTCTCTGTCCCCGCCCCTCTCGAACTAGGTCCGAGGCGCATGATTCTTCAAGAAGTGCATGAAGGTGTGATCTTCACCCTTAACCATCGTGTGCTTCAAGATCAATCCGCAAGACTTTTCAGTGTCGATTGCATTGGGCCACCGACGACGCTAAACAAAGCTTTTATCTACAAACTTACCGTGAGATGCAAAGAGGAGGGACATCGATTCTCAATCGAGTCTATACCCAAAGTCCACACAAAGCAGACCAAGCATACATCCAACAAAGGCCTTCTAATCATTCCATCCAGCATTAATGGTCGACTCCTTGTTGAAGTATGCATTCACAGGGTCGTCTAGAGGCTAGCTTCATGAATATGCACCCCTTACCATATCTCCCATTGAGTTATAATTGTTCATAGATTTGTTATCTAGCTATTATGGTCACAAATAACATGGCTATATTTTGATATTTTTATCATTATTTTAATTCTTATGCACCTCCATATATGTTTCCTGTAAAGTTTCTTGAATCAATTAATGAGTTTATCAGTCACCGGATCGATAGGGTTAATGTCGTGAACTCCAACCCTCACATCATCCAGCCAATTCAACTTTGTTTTTAATCTTTAAATGTTTTGTTTGTCTTTGTAATGGATATGCAGAAAGTTTAATTCATGAAATTCCCTCTTCAGGTTCTTCTAGTTTTTTTCTTATTTCTTTTGCCAAACAAGTAATTGTTGGAACCACATCATAGTTGCATTTGGAATTCTTATGGATGATAATTGATCAGTGTTGTTTAATCTGTTCAAAAAATTTCATCCTATAACAAAAGAATAAATAAGGTGACTTATGTTGCAACTTCTGTAGACTATTATAAATTTATTACCGACTTATTGGTTATCTGACTTAGCATCTTATGCTCCACAATACGATTAGTATTGGTCCTCATGATGCCGATGGAAACACGACGATGAACTCTGGAAAATGAAAGAAGGGGCAAACGAAGAAGAAAAAAATTTGGACCATTTTTCGATCTGTGAACACAGTGTAACAATAGGGCAATCATAGTAGTGTCGATTGAAACGTGACGATGAAGAACAAAACGATTAGTATTGGTCCTCATGATGCCGATGGAAACATGACGATGAACTCTGGAAAATGAAAGAAGGGGCAAATGAAGAAGAAAAAAATTTGGACCTTTTCTCGATCTGTGAACCCAGTGTAACATTAGGGTGATCACAACAGTGTTGATTGAAACATGACGATGCAGAACAAAACGAGAAGGGGAAGGGGAAAACAATGAAGAAAAAATTTGGACCATTTCTCGATTTGTATGTGTCATCCTTGCGCAAAGGCCATGCAAACCAACAACAAACTCTACTATTTAGAGCATCCCTATGTTCATCTCTATGTCGATGTGGGACGAACTGAGTAGACATGTGAACTTAGGGGTGAATAAATTAATTGCGATAACTGATAACCGAACCGCTATTAACCGATAACCGACATAACCGATGGTTATGGTTATGAAACTTTGTTTAACCGACTAATCGGTTATGGTTATGGTTATGAATTGGTTAACCGATATGACTGAAACTGAACCGAATTTGTAATGTTAAGTTTATATAACAGATTTATGTTTTACATAATCTTATTTTTTTTTTGCAAATTACCTTATTAAAAGAAATCTCACATCAGTAGTTTAACCAAAAAGTGTATTCTTGATTATCGTATAAAAAAGGCCCAAGCTAAGTCCAAACTATGCACACCCCTATTTATTTCAAACCTTGATTGGTTAAATAACCGATCTAACCAAAACCGAACCATAACTGACTTCATAACCGATTAACCATAACCAAAGTTAGGTTATGGTTATGATTAAGGAATTCCATAACCAAAACCAGTGGATATGGTTGATAGTAAAAACCAAACCAAACCGACCCATACACACCTATGTGAACTTAATCAAAGTGCATGTGGCAAATATGTTTCAGTGTTCAAACAACAAACAAATACCTGCAACTTGGAAATTGCATGTTTTCCCAATAATCAAATCTAAAAATTCTTACAAATTAATGTAGAAAAGACATGTAAGAATTTTGGAAATACCGATTATTCAAAAATGGTTCACATCCCGTGAACTTAATACATGTTGGAATGGATCCACCATGTTACTTTGATCTAAAAACACGTTTTGTCCACCCGCTACCCAACCTGCCTGACCCGTTACACGTAACTAATGCATTATATAATAAAATTAACTAAACTATTAACTTAATAGCCTGATGCTCAAAACCAAAGCATGATATCATTATCATCTATGCAATTAATTTCTTGGTCACCAGAATATCATGATTTAAGATTCTTGTGGCTAATATATGTACAAGATTCGTTATTATTAAGACCTAATCATATTTAAAACATAACTGTTTGTTAAAAGAAATTTATTGCTTCAATCAGCATCGCTGAGCCGGTTGACCCTGCTTTGACCCGTTAACCAACCCATAAATCATGATATATGTAGGTAACAAAAGTAGGTATTAAAACATATGTTCTCACCATATCATTACACTCAGTACTTTGACAGTCACCCTACATCCTTAGGCTTAACCTTCTTCTTTGCAGCCCTGCTTTCGAATAGCAATCACATCACATGCAACCCTATGTTCGAAGTTTCAAACCGCCACTGCCTACGCCATGCAAGTTTCATTTTAACTTTTTATGTACTTGTTTCATTTTTGAAGGAAATGAATGATTGATTTTATTTCCTTAGTATCTTGGTGTTTATTACGAACCTAATTGTTAACCAATTGATCTAAAGAAAATAGACAGAAGTTTGAAAGAATTTAGAGACTTTTGAAAGGGACTCAATTCATCATTTCATTCATACCAAATAATACGTACAAAGTAAATATATATAGAACTAAAATGCAGATTCAAACCTATTGAAACAACCCACTACTACATAACTTAATTGACTAAAAAGAAACTAAGAATTAAAGCCACAATAAACATCATGATTCGAGATAATATATCTACAAGAGTTGCAACGATAGCATCACAAACTCTATAACAACTTAATGTTTCACAAAAATGACTTGACATAAGATGTTTCTGTGGTGTAGTGGTTATCACGTTTGCTTTACACGCAAAAGGTCTCCGGTTCGATCCCGGGCAGGAACAGTTAATTGTTTTTATATTTTTGCTGTTATTAAAAGCTAATGCACCAAAATGTTTTCATCAGCTAACAATAGACATAAGATGTTTCTGTGGTGTAGTGGTTATCACGTTTGCTTTACACGCAAAAGGTCTCCGGTTCGATCCCGGGCAGGAACAATTTTTTTTTTTTGTTTTTGTTGAAAAAAAACTAATAATCAACACCCAATTTTGACCCAATCCTTTTTAGGCCATTGCCTAACACACCGGTTTAGAACTTACATATTTTCACCAGATTAAATCCCACAGTTCTTACAATCAATATAGAAAATAATTGTTCGAATTCAATAAATAGAATCTGGTATATATCGTAAAACAAATGGGTCAAATTTTGTAGTCTAAACTTCGGTTGAAATAAATCGACCATATTGATCTGAAAACACATTTTGAACAATTTTGAAGTTTTTACACATAACTAATGCGTTAAAGTTTTATATAATAGTCTAATGATCAAACCATAGCATAATATCATCTATGTTACTAATTCCTTAGTCACCAACATCATGACTTTGAGCACATGTTAGAGAGATCGAGCATAAAATTATCAAATATCTCAATTTAAGTTAAAACCGAAGTTCAAACACATGTTAAACACACCCGATCTAAGTATCAACTATCAAGTGTATAGACAACTAAAGTAAGTAACTGAAGTTAAACACAAACAAATATCATCAGTTTTAAGGAGACTTTAACATGTGACTATGAACACAAGTTTAGGAGACTTGAACTCATCAATTTTACTGCTTTTATGGTTAAAAAAAAAAAGAAGCATGGTTTTAATGAAAAGGGATTGGAAAAAAATTGGATCATTTGCTCTGTATCGTTCTAATTTTAGCTTGTATCCCGAAGGAAGGTTTACACTCACCGAGCTCCACCATTTCAACCAGCCATAGACTATTCACTTTTTACTTACAAAATCAGATTCCCATTTGTTTGCTATTAATCTTTCTTTAATCTTTCTTGTTGTTTCTAACTAGTAATAACACCTGCGCGCGTTGCGGCGTGAGAACATCGCAAACATCGAATGGATTAGTCCAAACGTCGTGTGATGCGTTAACCGTATGGAAACACACATTTTGACGTATCGAATTGAACCCGAAGTAACCTATATAAGCATTGTGAATGGATCAAAACGTAAAGTAAATCAAATTTGTATGTGACCCGACTCATACATAGAAAATAAACTACAATTTGACTCCACACGTTCGAAACAAAATTTATGAAACATACATAAAATACGCACGAATACATATTATATTTGTCCCGACTCATCCCCCAAATCGAAACGTAGACCAACTCAAATTTATAATACATAAAATTATGCACGTAATTTTTTTAATGAATAAGTATTATAGTTAACCTAAATCGTTTTTTAGAAAAAGTTTACGTCGAAACATAGAGCAAATCATATTTATACGGACACGTAAATAAAAATATGCACATAAAAATAGTTTTTTTAAGTAAAGGAAGTATAGGGGTAAACTCGAAACAAATTATAGGTAAAAAACTTAATAGGTTAAAAAGGTTCGTAAAACCGAACCAAGTAGCACCAATACAACACGATTGCCGGCGACTCCATCATTGAAAAATTTCGTAAAAATAAAATAAATAAAAAAGGAAAAAAATAACAACAAACGAAAAACAGACGTAAAATAGTTGAACCACGCACGCCCGTTGTTGTGTGTTAATGCGAAGAAATTAGACAGAAACGTAAAACGTAGAAAAAAATAACTAAGTCGAACGGGGAAAATAAACGTGTTGCGACAAACCTGTCAAATGGAAAAAAAAAATTGATCAAAAAACGGTGAACCCCACACACATGTTGTGGCATGTTAACTTGCAAAATTTAAAACGAAAGGTAAAACGAATAATTTGTGAAACATGAAACTTATAAGGGGCCAAAGATGAAAATAAAAAGTGTTAGGGTTAAATTATAAAAGAAGGAAAACATTGGGTTAGAAATGAAAAATCAACTTTTTTTTTTGAAAATCTCCCCATGCATGGGGTACAATTCTATAAAGCAACATTTAGTTGCTAATTTCTAGTTTATAACTAGTATTAAGTACCCTCGCGTTGCGGCGGGGGCGAGCACTAATGCCACACTACTGTCAGCGACCACCGACACTGAAGTTGCGGTGTTAATGCGAAGAAATTAAATCGAAACGTAAAACATAGAATAAAATAACTAAGTTGATCTAGGACTCGCACTTTACGATGAATCCGCGTCAATTTTTTCTCGTTTAACAGGTTCATCGTAATCTATATATAATATATATCATTACCACTATACAAATCATAATGCATACATTACAACAACCATTGCATCAATATGTTGCAAATTATATTTATACAAGATTTTGGCTAAATTAATTAGATTATTATAAATAATAATAATTTACAAATAAAACAACACAACTTTGAATGGATCAAACCGATTGAATATGTAAGATAATGAAACCATTATTTGAGTATGGTACAACCACTTAAGCACAATTTACAACCATACATGCATACAAAACAGATTGAATTTGGTAAGGTAATGAAACCATTATTATTTGATTAAGGTACAACCACTTAAGCACAACTTACAACATATATTTGATTAAGGTACAACCATTTAAACACACCTTACAACCAAATATGCACACAAATGTTTCAAATTAATAGTATATAAATATTCATTTTTAATTAAGAAAACGTTAAAGAGATTATTACGAGTCCCTTACTCTTGGTGCATTTATCTAGGAAGGGAAGTTTTATTTTAAATAATATTAATTTTTTTTTTGAAAGGCAAATGTTGCTTCTAATCTAACGCAAACCAACTATACTATAATACTCTATTTTTTCTAAGTTTGAACCTAGACCTCCTCTCTAAGAACCATGTAGAAAATCAGATAGCATTGATGACTGAAGTGGTGTGAAAATGAGATGGTATTAATTTATGATATAGAAGTATATACATAAAAAAAATCTTAATTGAAAACCTTTTTAATCTAGGCATTTATAGGTTTTTTAACAAATATAATGGCGGACCCTACCAAATAGTCTAGGTCCGCCACTAAACAAACACACTATTTATAGCGTATGCATAGTTGATTGAAAATAAGTTGATTAATAGTCAACGGCCTAAATCAATTATACCGTGAACAAGTGATCGTAAACCCTCGTCATACATAATCATCTTATAACGACCTAACCTTGATGCATATATAATATGAAAAGAGTTTTAGGGGCTGTTTGACAACTTCTGAATGGTTAAGTGCTGAACCAGTAAGATTTCTGAACCATTAAGTGTTGAACCAGTAAGAGTAAGAGGTCTGAACCATGAAGAGGCAGTATAATGCTTAACCCTTCAGAGGCAAATGTCTGACCAATTCAGATTAGAGATCTTAACCATTCAGACTTTGTATAATACTTAACCATTCAGAGGCAAATGTCTGAACCATTTAGACATCTGCTCACGAAACAAATAGTCTGAACCATTAAATGCTGAACCAGTAAGAGATTTGAAATCTTAAAAGTCCCATTAAAAAGTAAACAAACAACCCTTAGTGGATGTAAGCCACGAAGAGAAAAATCATCATACGGTTTTGTAACAAACACTATTTGCGGTTTTCTTTATATCACGTGTCATCCTTGTATGTATTGGGTAAGCAAAACATATGGTTACATATGTATAATAGATATTATTTGATTAATTTTTTTGATGTAGATGGTATTATTTCTTTAAGATATACAAATCAATCTTGCTTAGATCCTTTTATGGTTTCCAGTGGTCCTGACTCCTGTCTTATAACGAAGAACTAGGATTTATAGATTTTTCATGGTCCAATGTTAAATGTGTCATTACATATGTCATAAAATTGATATATAATATACAAGAATATTTTACTAAACATTTTGAAAAGAATTAAAATATGAAAATGTTTCGTAATTAGTTTTCTTTAACAGCATGGTTCATTATTTTTTTAAACTAACAAAAGAAACTTATCATTCTAGCAAAAAGTAGCAAGACGCTAGATACAACGTAAAAAACACCAAAAAAGAAAAGAAACTAACGAAAACACACCAAAAAACCCACCAAGCTAAGACTAAAGCACCACCACCACCTCAAAAGAAAACAACACGTAACGCAACAAAAACCGCCACTCAGAGCAACCTTGAGGAGCCCTATCGCATTATGGCGGATAAGAAGGAGGATATGTGAAAACCAGCCTAGGAGGAGCGGAAACGACACCCCACCAACATTCAAGCACTTGGGTTTTGATCCCTTTTTCTTCTTCCGAACGGGATTGCCAACACCTTTGCTACGTTTGTCTTTACTGTTAGAAGAGTCTATAGATATGTTAGGCACCTCCAATCCATCTAAAACCTTGATAGGTTGACGAACCATAGAAGGCCCCTGTTAACTTTTTGGGTGTTGTGAGGTTTAAGTGCCCACATAACTTGTATATCGGGGTTAAAATAATTTATTACAATGTTTAAAAAACATAATTGGACCCATCACTGAATAGTTTTATGTTTCCACTAGTATCATTCGAAAAACTAGATAACACAATAAATAATGTATTAATTAAAAAAATATAATAAATAAGTTAATTACTCGGATAATCCTGATGATTTGCGAATATTGCACCAATGCCTCCTAGGGGTGAGCAAGAAAACCGAAATAACCGAACCGTAACCGAATAACCGAAATAACCAAACCAAAAAAATCGAACCGAAACAAAAACCGACGGTTCGGTTTTTGGATTTTTAATAACCGAAAATTTCGGTTCGGTTTTCGGATAAACTTTTTCAATAACTGAAAAAAACCGAACTCGATAAGTTACAATCCATATATTTTTATGTTTAAGTTTAAATTGTTTAAGTGTTTAACCTAATGCTAGTAGAAAATGTTAGTTTTATTCTTGGATGTTAAGTGTTTATAATAAAAACATTATAACTGAAATGATTTATTATTACCTATAAGATATAACAAAATTTAATATAAAAATTAAATACAATAAAAACTTTGAAGAAACATAAAACTAGATTAGAAGGTTAGGTGTATGTAAACAACGTTAACTAAAGAGGTTAACTATAATAACTTAAATGTAAACATATAAAAAGATTGTTATAATATAAATTATACTTTTTATTTTTTGAATCTTACATAATTTTGTTTCAAAATCCGAAATAACCGAAAAACCGAATCGAACCGACGTAAAAACCGAAAAACCGAAACCGAACGGTTTTTAAAACCCGAAAACCGACATTTCGGTTTCGGTTTTGATTTTACCCAAAAACCGAATCGAACCGAACCGAACCGTGCACACCCCTAATGCCTCCAATTTACGCAAATGCTCCTGTTGATATGAGTTTTGTAACTGTGGTCGTCCTTATCATGGGTGACGGTTACATTTTCCAGTTAAGTCCCCGGAAAATGACCAAACTATTCTCAGTGTAAAAAACATAAATAAACAAATAAGTTAAATAAAAAAAGAAACACACATTATATATATATATATATATATATATATAGATATATATATTGTTGATGAAGGACGACGAATAGTAACTTTATTTTTTATAATAATATATATCGCTTTTTTTGTTATTTTTTATTTAATATATTATAATAGTTTATTATTATATTTACTTTTAATAACACATATTTTTTTCCTTTTTTAAACCATATATTTCCTTTACCATTCTTTTAAGAGTAAATTAAACTTTTCGTCCTTTATGTTTGTAGCGGGTTGCAATGGATGACCTTTAACTTTAATAATTACAGTCACAATCCTTTATTTGCAAAACCTGTTACACCTTAGGTCCTTTAACCCTAACCTGGTTAAAACTTTCAGTTAAGTGAGGTCATGTGCGTCGGACGTTGAAGGGGCCGACCAAAGATAGATAGAATTGTGTGTTGTAAACTCGTAATCACCGTAAACTAGCTAGGGTAAGAAGGGTGTTGAACCAAGAAGAGTTTGTGGTCGATGGTTAGACTTTAGTTGTTTAAAAAGGTTTATAAAGTTTGCTTATTATGTCAAAAGTGTGTTTGAAAGTGGGAATCAACAACGTGATTCCAGTTGGTTTGTAAAACAAGACAACAATTTCAACCTTGATTACAAATGATCAAAAAACAAAAATTAAAAAGAATATATAAACAATATTTGCAAAAGGATCACATAACTCCTAGCTTGGCATGCCAAAGTTAGATGTGACCCATTAATGTTAAGTTCACTATACTTCTATAGATACAATATTACAAGTAGCCTCCTCAATATTCATTAGGTTATTCCTCCTACCCAAACTTTCTTTATACACTATCACTCTAATACACACTATACGTATCTATGGTGGAATCCCATGCTGACTTGAGCGTCGAAGAGTGGTCAAGAGACCTCTGTCTCTAACCACTTCTTACGAGATTTCATGATTGTGTAGATCTAGATGGGGACGATGAAAACGAGGTGTGCTTTGGTCATCTTCTGAGAAGTTCATACACATGTGGGAACACGATTCGAAACCACCGGATGAAGATTTA
Source organism: Helianthus annuus (assembly GCF_002127325.2). Classification (NCBI taxonomy): domain Eukaryota; kingdom Viridiplantae; phylum Streptophyta; class Magnoliopsida; order Asterales; family Asteraceae; genus Helianthus; species Helianthus annuus. The sequence goes on from NC_035433.2 coordinate 75,326,574, forward strand.
TTTCTTCACCTATGCATGCGGAGAAACTCGCAAACCCAATAGTTAATTAGTGAGTAATCGGGTAGCAAAGCGAAGTGAGATCGGATATAGAATATAATTTTACAATTGGGTATGAGACTCAGAATACCAAAATTTGTCTCACAGCCTACTCATTTAGTTAGTAGTTACATCCTTAATCGCCCTGATGTTGAGAGATTCATTGAAATGCCAATAATGGGTTAACATGTATTTACTTATTAAATAAGTGAACTCCTTGTGTTTTCGGATAGAAAAAATGAATAAACATAAGCAAAGGTTTTATATTGTAGACAAAAGATCAAATGTAAAGTATCTTATCGTACAAAACGTACGAATAGAGTAGAAAAGAAAAAACGCGGTGACATTTTCGTAACTATTTTATTCATAGTGTAATTATCAAAATTACTCTACAAATGATCTTGTAGGTAATTTTGAAAATGATCTTGTAGGATAATTTTGTAGAGTATCATAATTACTCTACAAATGATCTTGTAGAGAAAATTTGATCTTATAGGGTAATTTTGTATAGTATCATAATTACTCTACAATCGATCTTGTACGGTAATTTTGATCTTTCTAGGGTTATTACGAGTAAAATAATTACAAAAATACCACCAGTTTTTTTTTTTTTTTTTTTACTTTCTATGCCATTTGTACATTTTGTACGATATGATACTTCGTACAAGATCTTTACTCATATATTTTATGAAATAAAGGATATATATTTTTCAAAGAATAAATGTCAATTTGCGTCCCTGAGGTTTACACCAAAACGCAGGAACAACCCTTATTTGAAAAAACGCAACAATCAAGTCCTTGTGGTTGCCGATTGCGTTCAATAACGTCTCTCCTTATATTTTCCCAGTTTAAATATTGTGAAAAGACTAAATTGCCCTCAAAACTTTCATGACCATTTCGGTCCCTGCTGTAAAATTTCTTAAGTTCCCTCCATATTCAAAAGGTTTCCGAATCTAATTACCATTCACCCCAATCAAGTAATTGATCAGCAACCACAACAACAACAAATGTGTGCAAGAACAACAGCATCAACACGAACAACATGAACTATCTGAACTGACTGCAACAACAACATGACTGCAGCAACAACATAAATAATCTGAACTAACCCTAAGTGAATGGACGGCAGCAACAGCATGAACAACATGAACAATCTGAACTGAAAGCACATGTGAACCTATAGTCTGAACTGAATGAAAGTGAATGCAACAATCTGAACTTACAATCTGAATGCAACAATCCGATTGTAGGAAGCTTATGATACATGTTCAACTTACAATTTGAACTGAATGCAACAAGCATACTACAACAAAGTTATGATGCATGTTCAAACAAGCAGACTGCAACAATCTGAACTGAATGCAACTACAACAATCTGAACCAAATACAACTAAAACTTATGCACAACCTATAATATGTTCAAACAACACCTCAAAATGAACCTAAAGGTAATGCACAACTTATAATATGTTCAAACAACAACTGAAACTGAACCTAATGCTAATCTGTTCAAACACCAACATGTAACACCCCAAAAATATAAAATTATATATATATATATATATATATATATATATATAGAGAGAGAGAGGAAGGTTAACGTACATTACGGCTTAACGTACGACCGGTACTTCACGAAATTATGCATGTTCATTTGAAAAATCACGCACGTTATAAACCTCAAAAACCTAATCACGCATGTTGGAACATATAATTACGCATGTTAATCACGCATGTCCAACTCCCAGTTCAAAAATCGCATCCCCTGTTTTACGATCTGAAACCATTGTTACCGCCCTCTGACTCCAATCGAATCAAAGCTTGGTCATGTTTCTGCATCCTCTGTTATAGTCGGAATCAAAGTTTCGTCATATCCCTTCACCCTCTGTTCTACGATTTGAATTCGATGGTCGACAATTTGATGAAACTTTTCAAAATCAAAGATAAATTTGAAACGAAATCGATAAAATTGACAGAACAATTGCGAATTTGAAGTGAAAGGAAAAGAAAATTGAAAAGAATCGGACGAAATTGATCAAACCCAGTTTAATTGAAAAAGAACAAAATCACGCACGTTATAGTGTAAAATTACGCAAGTTGTCATACGTATTGTACGTTAAGCCGTAATGTACATTACACTTTATATATATATATATATATATATATATAGAGAGAGAGAGAGAGAGAGAGAGAGAAAGTGTAATGTACATTATGCCTTAACGTACATCACGTACGCGACCAAATTACGCATGTTATGTTGAAAATCACGCATGTTATAAACCCAACAAAACCTAAACATGCATGTTGAAACAAATAATCACGCACGTTATCACGCATGTCCTACCTCCTGGTTCAAAAATCGCATCCCCTCTTCTACGATCTGAAGCCATTGTTACTGTCATCTGACTCTAATCGAATCAAAGCTTGGTCATGTTCATGCATCCTCTGTTCTACGGTCTGAATCAAAGCTTGGTCATGTTCCTGGATCCTCTGTTCTACGGTCTGAATCAAAGTTTGGTTATGTTTTCTTCATGCTCTGTTACACGGTTTGAATTCGAGGGTCGATTTTTTGATGAAACTTTTCAAAATCAACGATGAATTCGAACCCAATTCGATGAAATTGACCAAACAATAGCCTATTTGAAGTGAAACGAAAAGAAATTTGAAACACATTGGACGAAATTGATCAAACCCAGGCGGTCTGAAAATTTTGAAATAATCACGCATGTTATATAAGATAATTACGCATGTTGTTTTTTTTTAGTTTATAACATGCTTGATTTTCAAATGAACGTGCTTAATTTAGTCACGTACGTGATGTACGTTAAGCCGTAATGTAAGTTAACCTTCCTCTATATATATATATATATATATATATATATATATATATATATATATATATATATATATATATATATATATATATATATATGTGTGTGTGTGTGTGTGTGTGTGTGTATATATATATATAGGGTGGGGTTCTAGAGTGAACACTAGTGTATTTGCGAACTGAATGAACAAATCCTGACCATTGATCTACACACGTGTATGGCCAGGATTAGTTCACTCAGTTCGCAAGCTACACTAGTGTTCACTCTTGAACCTAATCCTATATATATATATATATATATATATATATATAAACATAAGTTGGTCATAATCAAGGGTAAAGTAACTAGGAATAATTAACCTAGTTAGTTATATGTTTTAAAACAAAAGGAAACTTGAACTAGTTAACCCTTTTATTAAAATTTGGAACTATAGGGACTAAAAGGGGCAAATATGAGAATGTTTTAATTAAAAGAAAAATGAAAACCAAAACACACACATGTGTGTGTGTTTGGTCGACGTTTACACAAAGCAAGAAAGATGGGTTCTTTTCAAACCCTAAAACACACAATTTCCCTCAAAGTCAAAGAAGAATCAAGCTAAAAATTAGTGCTCTAACTAATTTCAGGTTCACCCAAGTTAGGGGATTACAAGGTATGTCAAATTTTGATATTTGATGATCTTTTGAAATTGTGATAAACATTCATAAACGAAATTCAAGAGTGAATGTTGAATGTATTAGTGAAATTGACATGAGAACAAGTCTAGGAACAAACCCTAGATGTAAACTTGTTGAATTAGTGCCATAAACTAGTGATTAGTTAGCTAATCGTGTATGTACTAGTGGGTTTTATGATAATATGATGAACACTTGAATTAGAGTGTTAAATCTATGAAAATTGATGTTATGATGCAAGTTCTAGATGTTATTCATGTACACTAGACATAGAGGCTTGATTATGATGTTAAAACTTGGTTAAAAGTTTATCATGAACTTGATATTAGATGCATAAAAATCTCGCCCACAAGACGCTCGTTAAAATGCCTAAGTGAAATTGTGTTGTCTACTAATTGTATGTAGAACTTGATTAGATTAGGTATTCGGATGAATGCCTAGTAATATGATGAAACGGATTTCACTTATAGATGAAAACCCTTAGATCTTGCATGATGAAAGAATAAATTAGAGTAAATTGCCATAATCGTCCCTGAGGTTTGGGCCTATCTGCCAGTTCCATCCAAAACGACTTTTTTATGCCATATTGCCCTTCACGTTTAATTTGTTCTGTTAACTTGGATTTTTGACAATTTACTCTTATTTATTAAATATCTAATCTATTTAATATCTAATATTAAAATAAATTGGGGCCACTTTTTACCCACCTCACCTCATCCACTTCATCTTCTTCACTCTAAACCACCACCACCGTCTCCACCCTTTCACCACCACCATCTCCCCCTTTCACCACCATATTCACAATTCAGATCATAAAAAAATGTAACATTGATATACAAAACTTGTGTTAGTTTCAAAAACACAAAATATCCTAAAATGATGGATCTTGAGCTACATAGAACATTCGCTGTGTTATCCCATTTCATCTCTTCCCCCAATTCATAGAAACAAGAAACAAGAATCTAGAATCCAAATCCTCACGTTTCTCTATTCATCACATCATCACACACATACTTATGGCGGCTCCACCTACTTAATAACCAAAGTCCCGTAACACCCGCCTGATCAATAACCAAAATCAGGTTCACTACATCTAAACAAAACAATTTCAAAAAGTAAACCCGAACACCCCCAAATCCATACTAGTTTAGCTAAATGGGCACATTAGCCTTGTAATTGGTTTGCCAGTTTTAACATCTTTCCGTGTAGCCTTCAACCAACTTTAATGAAACTGTACGGTGGTGGAGGTGGTCGATTTATGGTGGTGGAAGTGGTCAGTTTACGGTGGTGGAGGCGGGGGTCGGTTTACGGTGGTGGAGGTGGTGATCGGTTTACGGTGGTGGAGGTGGTGATCAGTTTACGGTGGTGGAGGTGGTCAGTTTACTGTGGTGGTGGTCGGTTTACGGTGATGGTCAGTTTCTGGTGGATTTAGGTGCTGGTTTACGGGTAGATTTAGAGAGAGAGAGAGAGAGAGAGAGAGTTATAGAGGTTTAGAGAGAGATGCAGAGGTTAGAGGTTTCTAGAGAGAGAGAAAAAAAGAGTTGCAGAGGTAGAGGTTTAGAGAGAGAGAGAGAGGAAGAGTGGGGTGGAGGTGGGGTAGATTTTGTATTTTCTTATTTGTTTAGTGGTTAGAAAAATATATAAAAGAAAATAAAAAGGAGAAAAAATTAGTAAAATATCCAAACTGCCCTGAGTTAACAAGAAAAGTAAATCATGTTAGTAAATTGGATGAAAATGGCAAAATCTGCCAAACGTGAAGGGCAATATGGCACAAAACTATCATTTTGGATGAAACTGGCAAATAGACCCAAACCTCAGGGACGATTTTGGCAATTTACTCAATAAATTATCTTTGATAATCGAGAGATAAGTTAACTTGATGTTAATAATAGTATGAACTTAGATTAGAAAGTAGTTAAAACGGTGGCATAAGAATAATGCCTACCGGATACTTGACAAAGTGCTTAAATGAATTGTCGAGCTTCATAGTATAATCACTTACGCTAATAGGCAAAAGTCAAACTAACCAAAATAAGATCAAATGGTAATTTTGATATAAAGTCCGTAAGGTGAGATGGTCTTAATAATGATGACTATTCTAACCATGTTACGAATGATAAAAGGTAGTTTGACGCTTGACAAGCTAGGTGGAAGCTTGGGAAGGTGTTGGTGCATACGTCTGTCGACTTCATCTTGTATCGAGTCTTGCATTGCTCATGGCACGAAGATCAAGGATATGAAGCAGAAATGTTAATTTCGCATGAAAAGAGTAATTCCGCACGGAATTACCTTCTGGTAATTCCGCACGGAATCAGCTAATATCGCATGAACTTGTATTTCCGCGTGTAATGTTATTTCGTGTGAGTGTGGTTCATGCGGAATTAGTCCGACTATATATATATATATGTGTGTGTGTGTGTGATTTCGTGTCATTTGTAACGAAATTAGAGAGTTGTTTTCTAACGGCGAAGCTTTGTCGAAGTGTCGTCTTGCTGTAAATGTGTTCCAGATCAATACAAACGACAGTTTAAGTGAAAATCTAGCTGAATTCATGCATTATGTCTGTTTCCGCCTTTCATAGTGTATAGAACGCCTCTGATCGACTCGTTTCGGGTCCGACGACGATCCTATAGAAGGAAGCGGGTCAAACGAATCAAGTATAAAGGAAAAGCGTAATTTGGATGCAAGGTAAGTAAAGCCTACACCCTTTTCGTAGAATACTTATATATTTTATAGGTTAAAAATACGATAAGATAATATTCGAAATATGGGTTCCGACGCGAAATGATACGGGTCAGAACAAGTGTAAATGATAAAAACCATGTTTAATGGTAAAAAGGGGCGAAACGGTAAATTCGTCATGAAATGACAAACATATAATGAGTTTTTGAATGGCTACCTTATAAGGTAAGCTAAAATGAATAACAAGGGTAAAACGATAATTTAGTCGTGTGTAGACAGATAAAAGTTGAAGTTTAAACGACACCCTATGGCGTAAGCCATGTTGGGTTAAATGCATAAGAAATGGATTTAAAAAATATGACCATATGGTGAAATTAAGTAACGGGTCAAATGAGTGAAATGGTAAATAAATACCATTCAACTAATAATACAAAATGTTTAGTCATTTAGGCTAAACGGGTCGAATGGTGATGTATCACAATTTGACGATATCGACTAATGATTGTTTGTCGAGTATTATGATCACAGGGGTGAATAGCGTGTGGAATATGCGTTGCTATTAACTAGCAACTTATTTGATGAGGTATTAAAACGAGTCAATACTTTGACCCGAGCCAGGCATGTGTAAATAGGATTTTAGCTAAAATGTACGATTTTGGTCAAATATGTTATTGAAATTCCTTCGTTGTAAAAGGAGGGACTAAAGTTGACCAAAACGCCCTTAATCGATAAACCGGGCAAACGACCCTTAAAGGTTGTTTAGAAATAAGTATTATGATCAAGTAAGTCTTTGATAAGTGTAAAAAGTAATAGGTATAAGCCTATTTGGGTCAAACGCCTCAAATTTGGTCTTTTTTCGTAAAATGACTAACCGAAGGGTAGAATTCGGATTATATAGTTCATTATATTAAATCCACCACAAATATAGTTGTGGTGGAAGTTAAGTAGATATCTTAATGCGAGAATAAGATATAAGTAAAAGGGAGCGCGTGACATGAGTTTTAAATGCTTAAATCCTTAACGGGTCAAAATAAGCATACACGTAAAATGGGTTACGGATGCATAGAAAACCCGTGAATAGAACCTTTGTTTGATAAATCATGAACGGGTCAAAAACTTGTAATAAATATAAAGCTTAGGGCTTAAAAACTTAAGAAGTTGTTTAGTTCAGATGTTGAATTTTAACTCTATATGATGGAGGAACAAATTACGATCATGTAGGAAGAAACGGGACGTAAAACGGATAAAAACTGAGCGAGTTATGAATGTTTAAGCGAAAAATGGGGTTCCTCGGAATATGCAGCACCAGGTAAACAACTTTCTGTCGAAATGGAGGCTTCGCGCCCCGCGACGCGATAGGTTAAACATTGTCGCGCAACGCGACGGCTGTGCGCCCCGCGAAAGAACGAAGCGAAACCGGTCGCGCCCCACTAGGGGCTTATTAACTGGCAAAAATTGTTTTCTTGTTCGTTTTTGGCATTCGGACTTGAATAGACACGTTATAAACTTGGTATGACTAACTCATTTGATGATTTTATGAAATGTAGGTAAATCTTGAAGTGTCGGATGACGATCAAGCTCAATGAAGAACCGAACACGATCAAAGATTCAAGCTTCTGCATTACGTTTCGTCGTCACGTTTTAAACGACGATATATATTAGGTTGAAAAGTTATATATTTCAATAAGTTTTAAGAAACTCGTATTTTCTAATGTATGTGTAATTGTAAATACACAATTATATACGAAACTTATAAGAAATTGTTATAATCGAAATAAGGGTCTTACACAACAACTGAAATATAACCTAATGCACAACAACTAAGACAAATATCCGTTATAACACAATGATCAAAACAATTTAAGTTTAAATTAATAGTTATACAAAAGAAGGGTAAACCATGATCATAAACATCAAAAACCCAAAAATGATCAGGATCAGTCTAAAATTAACCCTTAGTGTTATCCTAACAGTTACATATATAATATGTACAGCCAACCAACCACCATCGGAGTCATGATCGGCGGCTAAAATAGAGCTCAATCCTAAACCCTCTTCCATCCCTCAAAAGGACCCGATATTGGATCCTAATGAGTCGTCAAGTGACCTGCACTCGAATTCCAACTGGAATTCGAAGAAAACCAACCCATATCTCAGATTATACGACGGGCACGCATATCGAAATCATAGATTAAATTCAAAATTAAGACAAATGTCGTAACGATCACGTGGAGGGTAAACAAGATCATCGAGTATTACCTCATCGTTGCCGGAATCGCGTTTGTTCTTGGACGGAATTTTTTCTCCGGTGAGGTAACAAGTGTGGAAGAAGGGTGGGAGGATTGAAAATGTGCTTCTAAAAGAAGCTTGGGGATTAATATGGAAGGGCGGTCTGACTTTTAAGTGAATTTACCATTTTGCCCTTTAAGTTATTAATTAAATAAAGGGATAGTAATTGGAAAATATAAGGAGAGACGTTATTGAACGCAATCGATAACCACAGGGACTTGATTGTTGCGTTTTTTCAAATGAGGGTTGTTCCTGCGTTTTGGTATAAACCTCAGGGACGTAAATTGACATTTACTTTTTTTCAAACATATGATGCTCGGGTTGATCATCACCCTTTAAAACTAGAATAGAAAATACAAGATATATAGTCTATCAAACCTGTTTAGCTATTTAAAACCCATCAACTCTTTAATTGATAATTGATATAATGTGAAAATGAGTTGGTTTTGATTTTAATTTATAATTGATATAATGTGAAAATGAGATGGTTTTGATTTTTTTGATAATTGATATAATGTGAAAATGAGATGGTTTTGATTTCATAACCACCAACAGTCACCACCCCCTACCAACGATCCTACGATTTAGAAGGATTTTCTTAGAAAATAACCTTATACGACAACGTTTTGAGTCGATGTACTTAAATATGATATCAATGTTTGTGGATGTAGAGTTACATAGCAAACTAACATATATTCATACGGTTTGATTTTTAAACAAATGTTATTTATGGTTGTCTTTGTGCCACGTGTCATCATTGTATGCATTTTAATGTTATGGCAAATGGTACCTTATGAATACAACAAAATATATGGTTGCATTTGTTTGTTGGTATTGTTTTATTAAATTTGATCGTAGATAGTATAAGATACAAGTCAGTCTTAGGTCGTTTTCGTGGTCCAAAATTCAATTTCTAATAAAGTTTCATAAATTTGAATCATAGAATATAAAACATGGATATTTTACAAGGTAGTGAATTGAAATATAAAAATCTAGAGTTAGTTCTAATTTATCATCCTAAAAATCAAATTTATATTTGGTTTGAGAGTTAATTACACAATGATTCTATGTATTTTGATGAAAATAATACAAGGTCGAAATTTAAAATGTCGCATTTTTACATGTGCATATTTTTTCATTTCGTAACATTTTTTGTTAACACCAACTTCATTTTAAAAAAATAAATTTATGTAAGATGACAATTCAAATATTTAACTTGAAAATATATAAAAATAAAAGGAAAATTGTTATGATTTTTTCCTCTAAGCTTTTTTCAACCTTGATGACTCCCAAGTCCCAAATCCCACCCTTCTAATATTCTTCTTGTTTCGTATTTATCTACCACCCATACAGGTTCCTTCTTGTTCGGTTATGCTCAAGCTTCTCATCAAAATATTGCAATCTTCACATTAATCTATAGGCTGTTTGGTAACTGAATTAGTAAGGGCATGTTTGGTAACTTTTGAATGGTTAAGTGCTAAATTAGTAAAAGGTTTGAACCATAAAATGTTGAACCAGTAAAATGTCTGAACTATTAAGAGCCAATATAATGGTTAAGCGTTCAGAGGGAAAATGTCTGACCAATTCAGATTATAGGTCTTAACCATTTAAACTCAGTATAATGCTTAACCATTCAGACATCTACTCGTGTGAACCATTAAGTGATGAATCAATAAGAACTCATTAAGAGCCGAAACAACAGCCCCTTAACGTTTAAGTTTGCTTCTCGTTTATTAGTTATCTATCATCCACGGAGATTCCTCTTTCGCCGAATATACTCAATTTTCTCATCAACCTAGTTCAATCTTCATATATGAGGTTTATCTCATTTAATCTTGGGATTTAAATATGTATTTCCAATTGTCTAGGATTCATGCATTTAATATGAGGATTTAGTACTATTGGGGTGGTGGTCTATTGGTAAAGACAGAACCTTTAAAACACCTTGAAATGAGAGATTTTGGGTTCAAGTCCCACAGACAACAAAGAATAAAAGAAATTTGTCGTTCAAAAAAAAAAATATGATGATTTAGTTTTGCACTTGTAGGTTGATCAATCATACCAAATAAGTTGTTCACAGAAAAAGATTTCAGTTTTTTAGTTTTTTTAAGAGAGTCGTTTTTGGATTTTGTAGTTTTCGTTTATTTAAGATTGTTGATGATAGTCTAAAACGTTTTCCCCTCATCTGACGAACATTTTAGGCTTCTTTAAAGAAATCCCTTTTTAGAACGACAACTTTCTTGTATTAGGCTACCGCACTTTCTAAATTGGAGAGCCCTGTTGCCCCACTCCGACGAAATAGGTTATTTAGATCTTTTTGCAGATGTCAAACCTTGTAGGGTCTTCATCGTCATACTTTGTAAATACCTGGTGTATACAATAGGTATTTACAATAGGTATTATATATGGTTACATATGTTTGAAGATCTTGTTCTATTAATTTTAGACGTAAATAGTATTGTTTTTCTGTTTTAAATGCACGGGCGATACATGGTCGAACCGTGATATCCACCGTATTCATCAAGTTCTCATTTTGTCTTTCAAATATAGTACGTTGTGAATTGTGATAAGTAATTTAGAATTTTTGGATAATGACAAAATCACTTGTACTTGAAAGCGATTAAGTTTGAAAAAAGAGGAGAGAGACCAAAACTTGTTTTACTTGGTCTTTTGCCTAACATGAAATTGTTTGTATTTGTCCATTTCCCTCCCATTTAAGTTGTGTTTAATGATGAAATCTCACTATTTTTAACTTATATTCATTTGAATTACTTTTTACTCCACCACACTTTTCCTAAAAAAGACACTAGATTTTTATAAAAAAAAATTGGTTTTCTTTAAAAATATCTAATTATAAAAAATTGGTTTGTTGTTTAAAAATATCTAAAAGTCGTATTTTCATTTTAAAAACATATTAGATTTATAGACAAAAGGTCAAATACAAATATTTTTATCGGACAAAACGTACGAATGACGTGAAAAGGCAAAAAAAAACGCGATGACATTTTCATAATTATCTTATTAGTAGAGTAATTATCAAATATAGAGTAATTATGATGCACTTGTAGGGTAAATTTGAATCACTGGTCGTTTGATACACTTGTAGAGTAATTTTGAAATTTATGTTGTTTGATACACTTCATAGTAATTTTGAATGATATCTTGTAGTAGTGTATTATGATGCACTTGTAAAGTAATTGTGTCTGTTATGTTATTTTGATGAACTAATAGAGTAATTTTGATACACTTGTAGAGTAATTTTGAATTTTTATGTTATTTGATGCACTTGTAGAGTAATTTTGAATTTTATGTTGTTTGATGAACTTGTAGAGTGATTCTGTCTGTTATGTTATTTTGATGAACTAATATGGTAATTTTAATACACTTGTAGAGTAATTTTGAATTTTTATATTGTTTGATACACTTGCAGAGTAATTTTGAATTTTATTTTGTTTGATGAACTTTTAGAGTAAATGTGTCTGTTATATTTTTTGATGAACTTGTAGAGTAATTATGAATTATATTGCACTTGTAGAGTAATTTTGAATTGTATTTTGTTTGATGAACTTGTAGGGTAATTTTGAATAATATTTTGTAGTAGTGTGTTAGTGATGAACTAGTAGAATAATTATGATGCACCTGTAGAGTAATTTTGAATGACTAGTTGTTTGATGCACTTGTAGAGTAATTTTGAATGATGCCTTGTAATAATGTATTAATGATGAACTAGTAAAGTAATTATGATACACTTGTAGAGTAATTTTGAATTTTATGTTGTTTGAAAAACTTGTAGAGTAATTTTGAAAAGAGTAAATTACGTTTTTGGCTCCTGTGGTTATATCACTTTTACTATATTAGCCCAAAATAAGAATTTTTAACATATCTGCCCCCATGGTCTCTATAACTAACCATTTTGGCCTCTAAGTCTAGAGATCATAGGGGCCAAAATGGTTAGTTATAGAGATCATGCGGGCAGATATGTTAAAAATTCTTATTTTGGGCTAATATAGTAAAAGTGATATAACCACAGGAGCCAAAAACGTAATTTGCTCTTTTGAAAATTATTCAACTAATAGAATAATTATGAAAATGTCACAACGTTTTTTACTTTTTCTTTTCATTCGTACGTTTTGTACGCTAAGCGTATTTATACGCGAACTTTAGTTTAGATTTATAAAGAGGTTTTAAAGTCTTAAATATACTTTGTAAACATTTGTTATATAAAACTTCAAATTAAACTCTTTAAGATTTTGTTTTACAAATATTTTGTTTTGTGAAACTTTGTTTATCATTTACAAAACATTTTCAAGTTATCTTTTAACATAAATATTTTTGCATTTTTTAATCTTTTGCTTTGTCACTTGATATTTTAATTTTCTTAATCTCGACTTTATCGATCTTACTTGTGTGTGTTATGGTCGATCTATTGCTAAGAAAAAAAATGCACTGGCTGGAAAATCGCTTCACGATTAGTGATATGGTTTAATTTATACTTATTTTACATGCGATTATCCTTGCGTTTTTGTGGCGTTTTATCATGAAATTATTGAAATTTGGTATTTAATTGAAGTATTTGTGATTTTGTCAGATTTTCTTGGAGATTGAATCAAATAATAGAAGAAATCGAGGATTTGTGGCACACGACTGGAAGAGACTGAAAAAATGTCAAATTTGGTAAAACTGGACCCATTATGTACCATAATGCTTCACACATTGCACCCCACCGGCGTCTCCAAGTTGATTGGTCTGTGTGTTATTTAACGTTGATTAGAGTTGGCAGCTACAATTTCTTTTAGAATTAGGGTTTCATATGTTACCTTTGAACTACAAACATAGGGCTGTAAACGAACTGAACGTTCAGCGAACAGTTCGTGAATCGTTCGACGGGAAGTTCGTTTATGTTCGTTCGTTTAATAAACGAACGGACATGAACGAGAAATTCCGTTCAATTAGTTAAATGAACGAACATGAACAGAGGTCTCGTTCGTTCGATTGTGTTCGTGAACGTTCGGTAAGGTGTTCGTGAACGTGTTCGTGAACATTCGTTGATTTGCGTTCGTTTATGTTCGTATGTTTGTGTTTTAATTGAAGATCTTTGTACTTTCTTATATTTTATTTGTACTTTTTATATTATTAAACTTTTATTTATTTTATTTCCCTAACAATTAAACTAGGAAACCCACTTTCACCTTGTCTATGCATCATTTCCCTTTCATATCTCATTATTTACATCCACGAATACGATCGACCTCCGTTCCACAATAAGGGATTCAAATTCGATTGCTACTCTCTGGGCCATCTATCTTTATCCTTCGTCGCGTTCGCCAAATTTATTTGTGTTCGTTTGTGTTCATGAACCGTTCGCGAACACGCTCATTTCCTTAATGAATGAACACGAACATAAAATCTCGTTCAGTAAGTGTTCATGAACCGTTCGTGAACACATTTGTTTCCTTAACGAACGAACACGAACAAGGCCTTGTTCGTGTTCGTTCGGTTCGTTTACAGCCCTATACAAACATATAGAGGAAAGGGTAGTCAAAAGTAAAAGTGATTTTTTTTAATCCATCGTGTATGGCTAGTCTCAAGATTTGTGTAATAAATTAGTCATGGTGATGGTTGTCCGGTAGCGTCTTTAGATAACTGATAACTGGTGGTTGGGTGTTTACTAGTGGTTGCATGGGGTGGGAGTAGCGATGGTTGCATGTGGAGTTGGGTGACGGTAGCAGTAATTAACCGGTGGTTTCCAGTGGTGGGTATGGAGACAGGGGGGTTGAGTGTGGGTGAGGTTTATGATAATAAGGGGATACGGAGTGGGTGCGGCAAACCATCGGCAAACATGGTTGCCGCTCGGTAACCACCACCCCTCACTTGTTTGACGTGCGGCAAAGTTGCCAAATCGGTGATGGATCACCGTTCGGTAAAGGGAGAAGTGTGTGTGGGGAGTGGGGTCCATGCCATCTTTAACCAATCACAACTTTTTTTTTTTTTTTTTTTTTTTTTAAGTTTACCACTTCACCAAGTGTCTAACCATTGCCAACACTTTTCAACATAGTTTAAACACTTATGACTGAACCACGTGTCACACTCTCATTGGTTGATTTTCAAGTTTGCCACTTTCAAGTGTCTAACCACTTCCTACACCCTAAAGATTGGCGGCAAAAAATGTCATTTCACCACTTTTCTAACACCACTTTTCTAACGGTCAAACGAAGAGTTGACTGACGGAAAAATACAAATTGATGAAAATTGCAAACATCGACGAGGTAGGTATTTAGATACGCAAATTACAGTTTACTAGAATATTTGAATTTGAAATTTACTTATTACATTTTAAAATTTGTTTACCAAGGAATCTAATAAATTTAATAACATTATGTGCCATATAATGAAATTTATTACTAAATATACATGATTAAAGATTTGGAAGACGTTTCAGGTTTTATATAAAAAAATTGAATTTTCATGTTTTAAAACTAACATTGTAATTTAGTTTACTTATTTTTAACCGTATAAATTAAAATTTTATTTTAATTTATTTTAGTGCAAAAAAAAAAAAAAAACATTAGTCAACGTATCTCCCGTCTCTAAAGCTAGTCATTTAAATGATCTTACGCATATAAGTGACCAATGCAAAAAAGAAAACATTTCAATATCATTTGAACCGTGGACATTTTAAAAAAAATAAAACAAGTTAAAAAAAGGAGAATAAAAGAGGAGGCATGACACACTATTTAATAAAAGATATTTTTTTCTTGTACTAGAAATGAATCTTACACGCACATCATACATGTTTCTTCGACATGTCATTGATTGTGTGAGACTAACAACTCATCCAGTTGTACCAATTATTTCCCATCTCCATCTCTCCTTTTTCCATATCCGGTTTCATGGATAGACGAGAAAATTTATGTGTAATCGATCACACTCAGACCATCCTTAGTGTGGCGTAGTTTTTAAAAAAAATAAAAAAAAAACGCCTTATTACGCTGGCCCACCATTACGCCAGGCGTTTTTGGGCGTGTTTTTTGAAAAAAAAAATTGATTTGGCGTTTTATTTAAAACGCTATGCTCATGTTGACCCACCAATCACAACACCCCAACAGCTATTAACGGCTAGTTGTGGGTTTTTTTTAATCATTTACCTATATATATATATATATATATATATATATATATAAACTCATTCATTTTCAACCAAAACTATCTCAAAAACTCTCTAAAAACACAACCATTTTATAAAAAACTTGATGGATTCTCCTAGTTCTTCATCCATGGTAAAGTTTTACTACAACGAGTATTTTGCGGATGGCGATGGTTCCACCGATGAGGAGGTTGAGCAAGAGGCGGTTACGAGTGCTTGTCAACTAGCGGTGAGATATGTGAAGCATTGTCGTCGCCCCCAAGTTCAAAAAAATAAAAGAGGTTATATTGAACGAGACCGACGCGCGACACACGATCGTTTGATGAAAGATTATTTTGATGAGGCGCCGACATTTTCGAACGAAATGTTTAGGCGTCGTTTCCGAATGAGTAAGCGGTTGTTTCTACGCATAGTCGACGACTTGGAAGCCAACTACGATTATTTTAAACAAAAAGCGGATGCGAGAGGTGCACTTGGATTTACCGGTATCCAAAAGTGTACGTCGGCGTTACGAATCCTTGCTTATGGAAACACTACCGACATCAACGACGAGTATCTAAAAATGGCCGAGAAAACAACGCGAGACAGCTTGGAGCATTTTTGTCGCGGTACAATTCCTATACTTTTTTTTTTAAAACGACTTACAATTTTTTTTGAAGCTTATGTTTGTCTATGTTTTTTTATAAAGGTATTATTGATGTGCACGGTGCGCGTTATCTTAGAACGCCCACATGGGACGACCTTCAAAAGATCTATGAGGTACATAATGCGGAGCATGTTTTGCCTGGTATGATCGGGAGCATAGATTGCATGCATTGGCGTTGGGATAACTGCCCGATTGCATGGCGAGGCCAACACACACGGGGTGACCAAAAGGACCCACTATTATTCTTCAGGCGGTTGCTTCACAGGACCTTTGGGTTTGGTCGGCTTACTTTGACGTGGTCGGGTCATGCAATGATATCAATGTTTTTGAACAATCTCCGTTGTTAGAGGAGTGGATTTCTGACAAAGCTCCAAAAGCGTCGTTTTACGCAAATGGAAACTACTACCCTCATGGATATTATTTGAGCGACGGAATTTATCCTAGGTATTCGATTTTCGTGAAGACGTTTAGTGATCCTATTGATGAAAAAAGAGCATACTTTAAAAAGGTTCAAGAGTCTTCACGAAAAGACATTGAGAGATGCTTTGGGGTTCTTAAACAACGCTGACAATATTTGAGAAATCCTTGTCGTGCATGGAGCAAACAAAAAATGAGAGATGCTATGTACGCTTGTATAATCATGCACAACATGATTTTGGAAGACGAAGGAAAGGCGGTATGCCAGAATTATATGCCAGAAGCCGTTCAAGAGGACCATCCACATGCGTCAATGAAAGAAAGAGTGAATAATGCGCGAGAGTTGCGTACCATTCCCAGTTAATGGTTGATTTGGTACACCATGCATAGTCGGTTCGGTATGTACTACCTAAGGGAGAGGAAGAAACGGAGGACGAAGTTGTCAAGGGTGAAAAAAGCGAAGACGAAAACTAGTGTTTTTTTTTTAATTTAATCGGATTTTAATTTTTTTTATTTCTAGTATTGTATTTTTTTTAATTTAATGAAGTATTAAAAGTTTAAAAAAAAATAATTGTGAAATGATTGCATGGGCGTTATTGGAATAATGCCCCACTACATCACTTTTGCAATAATGCCCAATGCTGTCTGGGATAACACATGTCGAATAATGCCCCATGGTGAGGACATTATTTTATTTTACCACTACACATGGTCTTATAATTTCCTATCTTCATCTCTCCTTTCTCTATGTCCGGTTTCATGAAAGACGAGAAAATTTATGTCTGATCAGTCACACTCACATGGTGAACTCCATTGTTAACTGTCGTGGTACTATCTTAAATTCTAGCATGAGCCATCGTTAAATATCCTATACCATTGTCAAACTTGTTGTATCCCTTTAGTGGCTTTTTTTTTGTATGTGTGTAGTTCTCTGTATAACAACGACCAAAAAAATAGTATGGGTATTAATAGTTATCAGGTTGGGTGGTATGAAATGGAATCCTAGGGGTAGGGTTGTTCACGAGTTGATCTGAACCGAGCGGATCTTTGCTCGTGCTTGACTCGTTTACAACCGAGCGAAATCTGAACGAGCACATTCGAGCGTGTAATTTTTCGAGCGAGAGACGAGTAAATTGGACAACCATAGATTTAGCATGTTTCCTTCGATGTCTCCGCTATCGGGTCACGACTAAGGTCCAACTATCCGAAGATGACACTAAGATTGAGGTTGGATCGTCCGAGGATGAGGCTCTGGTTGAGGCGGATGAGGTGATGAATATACAACAAAGAAAATTGTCACATTGTGGCGTATGGTGAGAGCGAGAGACGATTGACGACTGACGATTGATGAGAGAAAGATGTCAAATATTGTCGCTTCACGACTTAGAGTTTTAGTTTTAAATTTGGTGTTAAATTTTTTATTGGTTTGATTAGGCTAGGTATGGATAAATATAATTGTATATTTGAGTATGGTGGTTCAAATCTAATAGAGCAGTATGTATAAAATATGAATATACATATAATTTGTGTGTGCATATATATTTATATATATATAATAAATTAATAAAAATTAATTCGAGCCGAACCGAGCCGAACGGACCTTTGCTCATGCTTGGCTCGTTTGCAAACTGAACCAAACCGAGCGAGCATATTTCGAGTGTTTTCGAGCGATTGGCGAGCGGGCGATGAGCGACAAACGATTTCAACAACCCTACTAGGGGGTCTCCACTGCCTTTTACCAATAACAGCCTAGTAATGGAATAAAGTTGTCTCAATCATTTATTTAATTTTTATTTTGTATGCCAATAAAACAAATTAATATATGATAATTAACGGAGTAATGAACAGCAATATTCTGATGATTCATCACTTTATTTGTTTTAGAGTTGCCACGTTTATTAAAACCTCACAAATTTCTCCCTCCTCTTTACCCAATTTCAAAGCTGAGTTCAACTTGGTAATTCTGGTTGATTTTTGGGTTTGTAAAAGGTTGCACACCAAGTGTGTGTTTGATGATTTGTCAACTCATTTTTTGGCCTTTTTGGTGTGCTCATTGTCAACATATTGTTTGTAGGTTGGTTTTTTTTTTTTGTTTGTTGTTTTAAATCTTTAATGTATAATGTATGGAGAAAATGGATGTACAAGGTATGGTTTGGTAAAATTATCATTGAGGCTTTGATTTTTAAGGTCATTGAGTTATATGTGTCATGCAAGACAATATAACGGTCCCTTCATTTGAATCGAATTTTTTTTATTTTTCTAAATTTTTTTAAACATAAGTTTTGAGTTTTGATTGTGATATGTGTATATAGTTGATTTCTAAACTTTCAATAATTTTTATTTAACAATTTTAATACAATTCATGAGTTTGTAACATAGTAAACAAATAAATATATAAGACTTCTCCACACGAGTCAAAAGGAAGACCCCATTAAGTCCCTGCAGTTACAAATTTCTAAAGCCTTTAAAATCTTACCATAAATCTTTAGTTGTTATAACTGTTAATAAATAAGCTATATTGTATGGAGATCCGGAGGTTATGTACAAAATATTTTTGAAATGGTTACACACTCATTATGAATGTTATAAACACCAATATATATATTTGTGTATATGCCAATGACCCACAGACCAATTGGTTTGCAGAGAGGTGGGAAGGTTTTCCCTTCGGGGTTCCTGTCCGGGTGACACCGGTTCGAAACGCGGGATATCCAAATTTATCCACATCCTTCGGGCGAAGGGTCGAAACAGCCCGCATGCGCGTGGATTCGAACTTGGGGGGGGGGGGTTAGGTCGCAGGTTGCGGTCGTAGTTAGCTGAGATGTTGGTCGTCCAAAAAAAATTCCATGCTATAAGTTCGGCTGATAAATGAGAATTGTTTTCTCATCAACTTGCATTTTCATTATCACAAAATAAAATGCTATAAGTGCCAATGGCCCACAAACTAATTGGTTTGTGGAGAGGTGGGAAGGTTTTCCCTTCGGGGTTTATGCCCGGGTGACGCCGGTTTGAAACGCGGGGCATGCAAATTTATGCAAAGCCTCCGTGCAAAGGGTTGAAACAGCCCGCATACGCGCAGTGGCGGACCCAGGATATTTTTTTCTTTGGGTTCACTTTTTTTCCGGTAGTCAGATTTCTCACAACCGAATATTGGTCGGGTCGGGTCGGGTCGGATTGGACCCAACATTTCATGGTCAAACTAAAGTTGCCGTTTTACCAATTCATAGTCACCTTGGGCAACTCAAACCATTTTAGACGCTCAAAGCGAAGTATAAAAAAATGTTGAACAAATATGGAAAGCGTAAACAATTCAAATAACTTTCAACAAATTAGCATTAGATGTACGTTGTTTTCTGTTGGTTGGGGTTAATGGTTAGGCATACTACAATAACATTATTGAAGAAATGAAACTTTACACTATTACTCAGCTTTGTGTCACTTATGATTAACAGTTCAGCTAATTAAGAGTACCCAGGGTTTATATTACTTTGGGAATAAAAAATACCAGGAAAAGAATTGAGTTTAATTTGATTTGAGAGGGAAAAAAATACAAAAAAACAGTACATAAAAGAGTCGAGCCCAAAGTCCTTTGGATGGAAACCAAAGTTTTATCCGCTGGAACCAAACTTGCTTTTGCCTATGCTTCGTCTGTATCACTTCAGACTTTTATATACAACATCTATTAAAATTTCGAAAGTCAGCGGGTTCACGTGAACCCCTAACAAACTATGTAGATCCACCCCTGCATGCGCATGGATTCGAATTCGGGGGGGGGGGGGGAGGTCCCAGGCCGCGGTCCTAGCCAGGTGAGTTGTTTGCTGTACAAAAAAAATGCATGTTTTAAGTACAACTGATAAATGAAGATTATTTCCTCATCAACTTGCTTTTCCATTATCACAACTTTTTTAACGGTACTCTGAGGAGGATAGTGGAACCGAACAAAAACACCATGGCCACTTCTGTTGTTATCTGAGAAGAAGAGTAAAAACAAAATTTTAGATATTTAACCTAAAACAATTTGGGCCAAAATTAGGGTCAGTAGGAGTTTTATAGGTAAAAGCAACCATAGGAATAAATAAATTGCAAAAGGTTTACTTCATAAATAGGTTAATGTGTATGAGAAATGAGAGCGACACAAATATTGGTTATTAATAAAGCTTATTTGGTTGCACATAGACGCGCGCCTCATGTACGTGATAAGAATATCTCTATATAAACTGATAGTTTGCCATTGTCTTGTGCAGGGTCTATACGTATTTCCTTGATACACCAGAGGTTATTTTAAGTCGTTTGATGCAGGTATGTAAAGTAAGATACATTGAGTAGTTATAATTATTACTCTAATAATAATCATATATCGGAACTGAAAAAAAACATACCATCATATACAGCTTCAAAAATACATCGTTTGAACTCAAAGAACTCTAATGCAAAATTGGTTCTCTTAGGATTATTAGTTTATTAATAATGGAGTAAATTATGATGTTATGTTAGAATCTTTAGGTGGTAGAAGTTACGGCTATTATGTATGTTGAAATGTAGCCCCATTTGGTTAATAGCGTAGCAAACAAATGAAGATATAATTATTTCAGCGACACAGCCTCGAAAAGAAAAACATGGGGCGGATGAAAATATTTTACGAGAGTAAAATACGAATTTATAATTTTATATTCGATTTGAAATTCGAATTAAAATGATACATATTTACTTATTATTTTTATATATAATTGTATATAGCTTTTGTTGGCCTATAGTATAAATTAATTTCTAAAGTTATCCAACCCTTACGTTTTCGATACCGGTGTTTTCGGTTCGGTACAGGTGCCGATGCCGATATTTGGCGATTTTCGGTACGACTATTTTATATATAGTTTGTTTAATTTAATTTTATTTTTCTTCATATGCTTTTTAATTCCTTCTTTAACTGGCATAGCTAAATAAATGCGTTAATATTTACAAATATCGTTATATAAACTGATAATTTGTTATTATCTTATACAGGTTCTGTACGCATTTTGTTGATACACTAGAGGTTCTTATAAGTCGTTTGATGCAGGTATGTTAAGTAAGATACATTGTTCGTTTTTACCTTGTAGAAAAAAAATACATACATTTTTGAATGTTTATTAGGGGTGTTCCTATGTTTTGAGGTATTGTATTGTCACTTTTGACATCTATTTATCGTCCCAGCATCCATGTTCCAAACGACCACGCCTTGTGTCGTCTTCAGCAGATATTGCATCTTCTTCTGATGCATGTTTTGATGCTTCCTCGACGTCGCGTCGGCAGACATCTCATCGAAGCGCAATGCTGCGTTCTTGGGCTGCAATGGCAGCTGTTGAATCTGCTGGTTTCCCAGCTTCTGCTTTACAGTCCCCAGATTACATTGACATGGGATTGTGTACAGAAGTGTGCGAGTATTGTGGAGCTCTTTTTTGGTTCCAGGAACGACTAACATCGTTTCCAATAAGTGCTCGTCCACGTTATAATTGTTGTTGTCGAGGTGGCAAAATTAAATTGCAATACCCATCTGAACCACCAGATTTATTGAAATCTTTGTTTTTGGATTCTCAATTTATGCTAAACATTCGTGCATACAACGCTATGTTTTGCATGACATCGTTCGGGGCTGTTGTAGATGATGCAATAAACCAGGGTGGTGGCCCCTATGTGTTCAAGGTTGCCGACCAGGTTTCACACTGGTTGGGTTCTTTATGCCCTTCTTCTGGTGATAGTCCCCGCTTTTTGCAAATGTATGTTTACGATAGTGAACATGAGATTGCAAACAGGCTGCGTTTTTTTCCAACTATTGACTTGGATCATACTGCAGCAGAAACTGTTGCTACCCTCGCTCGCATGTTAGATGATGTAAACCCGTATGTACGGTTGTTTAGATCTGCTAGGGAATTGTGTTCTCATACCGACATTCCAGATTTTGAAATTAGACTTCACAATCGTGTTCGTGACAATCGTTATTCTACCCCTGCTTCGCACACTCTTGGTGCCATAGTCTGTGACAACAGCCAATTATCGGCAGATTTTGATATCGCCATTAAAAGTAAAGATAACACTCCTCATAGGGTAAGCAAGCTTCACTCAGCTTATATGCCTTTGCAATACCCACTCCTTTTTCCGCGTGCCGAACAAGGTTGGTCGCCAGATCTTAAACTGACTGGAACTGAACCTACAACGGCTGATGAAGAAGTGCCTGATGACCGAAATTTAACACCTATAATGTTCTAGGTTATCAAATGCATGATCGCGAGAATGTGTACACTCATATACTGAGGGCATCCAAGTTGTTACAACAGTATTTGGTAGATGCCTATTTATGTTGAACATTGTCGTTTGGAATACTTTAGGGCGAACCAGGATGAATTCCGATGTGAGTTTTTCCAAGGTGTTCAGGACGCAGTTTCTAGAGGGGATACTGACGCGAGCACCATAGGAAAGCGTGTCATATTACCTTCTTCATTTACGGGTGGGCCAAGGTATATGTATAAGCATTATCAAGATGCGCTTGCAATATGTCGTGTACATGGTAATCCTCAGTATTTCATCACGTTTACATGCAATGTTCGTTGGCCTGAGATAACAAGGGAAATTAGTCGCGTGGGTGTTGCTAATGCGCAAGATAGGCCTGACATCATCGCAAGGGTCTTCCAGATGAAGGTGCGTGCATTTATCAAGCACTTGCGAAATAGGAAACCATTTGGAGATGTCACTGCAGGTAACTATAAATGTAAAGTTTGTTTATAGTTTAGACCTGTTATGTGGCTTACATTCTATAGTATTCCATCTTTGCGCAGATTTATACATAATTGAATTTCAAAAAAGAGGTCTACCACATTGTCACACGCTTTTATGGGTGTCTGATGCGTATAGTATACGCAATGCTGAACAGGTGGATCACTATATATCGGCTGAACTACCTGATCATGTTCTCAAACCTGTTCTACACAGGATTGTAACGGATTGTATGTTGCATGGTCCATGCAGTTTAGCACGCATGGGTTCTCCCTGCATGAAAGATGGAGTTTGCAAAAAGAATTTTCCTAAGCCATATGAGGATTTTACACGTTTGATAATGCGGGTTATGTACATTATAAGAGATCATCAACATCTGCACCGTTTCTGAAAAATGGTGTTCCTTTAGACAATGGGTACGTTGTGCCATACAACGCAAATTTGTTAATGCACTTTGAAGCACATATAAACGTAGAATACTGCGGTTGGACTATGCTGATCAAATACTTATTCAAATACATCTCCAAAGGTGCTGATCGTATTCAGTTTGCGTTAACACGTGATAGACAAGCTGGAGAGCCAGCTGACATCCCGGAGGTCATAGACGAGATAAAAAAATTATACAGATGGCCGATTCATATGTCCACATGAAGCAGTGTGGAGGATATTCAGTTTTACAATACATCATAGGAATCCCCCAGTTCAAGTTTTAGATGTTCACTTGGAAGGAAAGCAGAACCTTACTTTTAAACAGTCGCAATGGCTTTCGGATATTACTATCAATTCAAATATTGGTAAAACAACCTTAACAGAATGGTTTGTGAATAATACCAATGAGATATCCAACGAAAATAACTCTGGTTTGTCAGGAGTTAACCTTTGGTACATTGATTACTTATCGATGTACCGTTGGGATATGTCATCAAAAAAATGGATACGAAGAATAAGTAAAAGGGAGCCAACAATTGGTAGGCTTACATATGTGCATCCAATATGCGGAGAACTCTTTTATTTAAGGCTTCTACTCAATTTTCAAAGAGGATGTTGTTCTTTTGCAGATGTACGTACAGTATCAGGGACTGTAATGCCAACATTTAGAGAAGCGTGTGAAAGGCTTGGTTTAATCGGAGACGACAAAGAATGGGCCACCACTATTGAAGAGGCTGCTGAGTGGGCTGCAGCTGCTGAACTAAGATCTCTCTTTACTTGCATACTCCTTCACTGTGATGTTTCAAATCCTCGAAGGTTGTGGGAGACAAATTGGAAATGTATGTCAGATGACATAAACCGTAGTATAGGCCTTGCAATTACCACTCATTCAGCGGTCATAGCCGATCAAGACCTACAACAGTATGTACTACGGGAATTGGAAACTCTTCTTAATACGAACTCAACTTCACGGTCATTGGTTGACTACGGTCTACCGATGCCAGATGCTTCTGTGGTTTCAGCGCTTGGGAACAGCCTTCTTTTAGAAGAGAAAAGCTATGACAGAGACGCCTTACGCATTGAACACATGAGTCTTCACGAGGGCCTTCGACCAGGTCAGCTAGCTGTATACAACGCAGTCATGTCTTCATTTGAAAATGGAACTCAATGTTTGCTTTTTGTCTACGGTCATGGTGGAACAGGAAAGACATACTTATGGAAAACGATCATTGCACGTCTTAGATCAAGAGGTGAGGTTGTACTTGCTGTTGCAGCATCAGGTATCGCATCACTATTGCTTCCATCTTGTAGGACTGCACACTCCAGATTTAAAATCCCATTGGAGCTAATTGAAGAATCCATCTGTTACATAAAGAAGAAGTCAAACCTATGTAATTTGCTTTTGCAAACCACTCTAATAATATGGGACGAGGCTCCAATGAGTGATCGCAGATGTTTAGAATCCTTGGATAAGACACTTAAGGATTTAACATCAAACACTTCGCAATATTTTGGCGGGAAATCAGTTTTACTAGGAAGCGACTTCAGGCAAACATTACCAGTAAAACCTAAAAGCACAAAAGCTAAGGTTATCGCAGCTTGCCTACCCAATTCATACTTATGGAAACATCTTACTATGTATAGGCGCACTGAAAACATGCGCATAGAATCTCTTTCAACAACCTCAGCTACAAGAGCACAGTTGCAAAATTTTTCAGAATGGCTTCTAAGAATAGGGGACGGGAAGGAAGGTGTCGTCGTGGATTTTGCAGAACCTAACATCAGAAAGATTGAAATACCACCCGAGTTCATATTGAAGGAACCGAATGATGGCCTTCAAAAACTGATTTCTTTCATTTATGATGCTCAACTACTAGCAAATCCATCACCAGCTGCAATATCAGAACGTGCTATTATATGCCCAAAGAACAACACAGTTGACGAGATAAATGACTTGGTTCATGCAATGTCACCTGGGGAATGCACCTCATATTTCAGTACTGATTCAATGGTTCCACATTCAAAGGATGGGGGCAAGATAGACGCTATGTACCCACCTGAATACTTAAATGTGCTTAATTTCAATGGTATACCCGGTCATTGTTTACGCCTTAAAAAATAGCCCTATCATGTTAATGCGTAACATGGATAAAAAAACGGCTTATGTAATGGCACTCGACTTTTGGTTACACAACTGCTTCCACGAGTGATTGAAGCCCGCATCATAACTGGAACATCAGTTGGTAAAAAAGTATACATACCGAGAATCAATTTTGTACATGGCACTAAAGATATACCGTTTGTGTTTACACATCGTCAATTCCCGGTTAAAATCTGTTATGCAATGACTATAAATAAGAGTCAAGGCCAGTCACTCAAAAAAGTTGGGCTCTACTTACCGGAGCCTGTTTTTAGTCATGGTCAACTATACGTCACCTTATCACGAGCTACTTCACCAAATTCACTAAAAATACTCACATCAAATAAGGCAGGCGAAGAAAACAATACAACGTTAAATATTGTTGACACAGACTTGCTAAATGCCATTAATTCACAACAGGTTATTTTCTAAGTTTCTAATTGTTGATCATAAAAAATTGTTGTACACATCAAACGTACATAAACCATTTTTCAACTATGATAATTATTGCCACTTTGAAAATTAATATAACTTAAAAAATTATTGAATACGTGTTTTTCCCCTTTAAGCAGGTTTCTGAAAATGGACAACAACAGAATATCGGGATTGCGACCCAACGGCCCAACACCAGCGTTAGAAGTGCGTGTCATTCGGAAGTAGGTGCCCAAGTATCGCGAAAACGAATTACATTTTGTCTTCGTTGATGAAGAGGTATAAATGCTTTTCCAAATTCTGAAAAAAATGTCTTAATAGAACTCTATATCCGCTGCTTATTATGTCTATAAATCAGCAACAAATTTATAAAATAGATTCTAAAAAAAATATCATGCCTACTAAATCATGGATTTAAATCGCTGTTAGGTCATCTCTCAATCGAACATTCATTAGTATATTATTTAATCATATCTATACGCTTGCAAAAAATAATGAAAACAACTGTGTCTTGCGTACTTACCTATTTCCATATTATTTACTTATGTGTATACACCCGCAATAGAATTAGATATGTAGATTCTAAAATTTATTATGTTTCCCTACAAAAAATTGGCAGGGAATGGGGATCTAGGCTTTTGTGAAAGGAAAATACTGCAAAACTCTAGACTCAAAACTATGCCTACAAACATGCTATGAAATAAAAGGTTATGGATGCACAGAACCAGACAACTTTACAAACACATTGACCCACCCGGCTATAATGAACCTTGGGAACGCCACTGTCATCACCTCAGTTCCAAACAATGAAAACATACCAAAGCAATTCTTCGACCTAGCCACACGCAGAAGAGCAGAATTCCAAGCAAAAACCGAAGGGATTGTAGGTACGCGTTAAACAATCTGTTAACAACATATTAATAAACAAGTACCACAATTTATGTAACCATTTATACAAACACCTTGATAACAGATTACATCGGGCTGCTGGTACGGCGTATTGAGGACAAAAAAACCAACAACAATAAACCATATGTTGTTTTAACATTCAAAGACTGCAGGTAAGCTACAAACAACCTATCTACTGCTTTATAAACGTTGTCACCAAAACACTTATATCGGGATGCATTTAACAGCAATCAAGACATTACGGTTGCACTGTGGGAAGAAATAGCCACAGACAAAACTCGGTTCAACAGGGCTGAAATAGAGGCTGCATCAGCATCTATAATACTAGCGATGACAGGATTAAAAACAATCTGTTAACAACATATTAATAAACAAGTACCACAATTTATGTAACCATTTATACAAACACCTTGATAACAGATTACATCGGGCTGCTGGTACGGCGTATTGAGGACAAAAAAACCAACAACAATAAACCATATGTTGTTTTAACATTCAAAGACTGCAGGTAAGCTACAAACAACCTATCTACTGCTTTATAAACGTTGTCACCAAAACACTTATATCGGGATGCATTTAACAGCAATCAAGACATTACGGTTGCACTGTGGGAAGAAATAGCCACAGACAAAACTCGGTTCAACAGGGCTGAAATAGAGGCTGCATTAGCATCTATAATACTAGCGATGACAGGATTAAAAACAAAGACATATTATGGCCGTGGAAGCACATGAACACTACAGCTATCTTCAACAAGTGCTACACATGTCTACCTAAATCCACAAACAGTAGAAACTGAGCTTTTAAAAGAAATGTAAGAATATCTGTAACAATTCAGGAATAAAATCAATGCTTATTAACAACACATAACACCCTATTTCCATGCTAAACAGGTACGAAAAAACGGACATGCAAAACTGCGCAATCACTACGACAACAGACCAAGAGGTTCCAATTTCACACCTACTTCAAAGAAATGCCGGGATAATTGTAAGCACCTTACAAAAACCATATCTATATACAAGTTTAGATATAAATATTGTATTTATAAAGTGCAGGGCAAGCGTTTCAACAATAAAGGGAAAAATAACATAAGTCATGTCAGACAAGAGTTGGCACTACAAT
Source organism: Helianthus annuus (assembly GCF_002127325.2). Classification (NCBI taxonomy): domain Eukaryota; kingdom Viridiplantae; phylum Streptophyta; class Magnoliopsida; order Asterales; family Asteraceae; genus Helianthus; species Helianthus annuus. Next base: position 75,355,075 of record NC_035433.2, read on the forward strand.
GCTTGCCCTAAATGCCGTCAAACACTAATACAAACAGGTTCCAAATGGTTCTGTGTAGATGATGGAACTTATGACAAGGCAGTTTACATGTGGGTTTCTATTAAACTCGGTTGTGTAAGTAAATCACAAGACACTAACACAAACGAAATGCAGGTACCGAATACTGGTCAAAATCTCAGACAACGCAAGAACTATCAACGGCACCATCTTTGATCAGCCGGCCAATCAACTTCTGCAACAAACATGTGAAGAGACACTAACCAAAGAGAACCAAACCCAGCTACTCCAGTCAACGAAAAACAGGGAAGCACAGTTCCAGATTCAGGCCGAACAAGATCTAAAAAACCGTTCAATACGCTGCACCGTCAACAGCGCAAACTACCTTCAGCCACAAACAAACTACACCTCTACCAGCACACCTCCTATACCAACCCCAAAACCAGTAACACCGCCACCAAAAATACAAAACACATCCTCTGTAAAGCCTTCGCTGAACATGCTTGAAGGTACACAAATTTCATCAGCTTTTTTCATAATATAATGCAATGCCAGTTGACTTGGTAAACTATAATTCAATAGATCTACCCATGAACCATTAAGGGTGTTCATCGGGTTATTTCTTCAAGTTTCGGGTTTTCCGGATCAGGTAGTCCGCGTTTATCTCTGGGGGAAAATAGACCAGATAACCAACCCTTTTTAAAGTTCGAGTTTGTCGGGTTTGGGTAATTCAGGTTCGGATTAGTTCGTGTCGAGTTATTCAGTTTCCAGGTTTAGATGTAAAATTAAATAAATGTTTTTTTCCCAAAATATCATCAAAATTTTTATTATTACTTTAAAAACATCATCAAAGTATTTAAAAGTCTCAAAACTTGTGTTTCATCTATTAAAACCTCCAAATCTAAACAATTTTATAAGAAAAAAAACAATAAATGTTCCGCTTCTGTCCAGGTTTCGTTAAGGTTCGCATTAGTCGAGTTCGGGTTTTTCGGGGATTCGCTAATTCGGGTTCGGACGACCTTAAATTTGAGTCGAGTTTCGGGTTTTAGCTGAAAATAAACAGCCCTATGGGTACACCCACATATAATGCAATGCTGGTAGTGTCACACCCCAACCAATGGCGGAAACATCGGGATGAGACGAAGTGTGAAGATTGCTCGAGACATCATAACGCTATTTGTGACAATAATTTAATAATCCAAATTTCATTTCCAAAATAAATTGTCAAAACATTACAAGAAAAGCAAATAACAACATTGTTCAACATAACATAAACAAAATTGATACAACACTTTAAACCTAAACGTCTAAGTGAGTATCTAGGCATCTTTGCTATCCGTTTTCATTTCATCATCATCAACCTGTAACATGTTTAAAAATACAATTCAATGCAAAAGCAAAGGCGAGTATACAAGTTTGGTACGTACATAGCATAAGATAAAAAGTGTGAACAATTCCTCATGGCAAGCATATGATTCAAGATAACATTAAATATGGCATGTGTCTAACATATCAAACCAAGAAAACGCAATATGCTCAAGACATAACCTCAAGTTTACGGGCGGGTCGTTAATCCTATAGCGCTACATATGTCAAGGTTTGGCTCGTACGAAGTTAATGATAAGTTCAACACATAAGAATAACCCAAGTTTAAAGTATCAAGCCATCACATATACAAGCATGTTATAGGAACGTTCATGTGTTTAACAAAGTGTTCATGTGTAAGTTTTCAATAGGTAAACATGTTACACCCCAAAAGTGGTAAAAGTAAAAAGGGGAAATACGAGTATACTCACAAAGTTTGCATACGTTTTCCGATTATCCAATTGTTGACGAGTAGAGATTTAGAGTCCGAATGTATAAGGGTTAAAGTTCAAGTATGTTTAGAGTCGAGATTCGGTGTTTAAAACAACATAAAAATAAGATATGAGAATAACATGGAAAATAATCATTTAGTACATATGATGCTTGTTCTTGACACTAGGAAACTCGAAGGAGTTTAGATGTTTTCATGGAACAAGGTTCCATTAGAATCGTGACAAGTTATCATAGTCTAGGATGATGTAATCTAGTACCCCGACATATGAACACTAGTTCATCATCAAAGATTCGATTATTCGAATAATATATTTAGGTTATATAATATATGTCCAATAGTTCAAGCATGAGGTAGAAGATTAAAATCTTCATTTTGGTACCTCTAAATGTCATAGAAGTCATGTAGGAGGTAGGAAGATCAAGTCTTCCATTTAGGCACCTCTATGTGTTCACCACTACACTTGATGTAAAAAAAACAACCAAGGAGGGTCATGAACATACAATAAAGAATAAGAAATATACACACTAACTAAGAGAAATCATCAAATCATGTGAGGATTGTATGTTTGGACAACCCAAGTTGTTCCATAATCACTCATGTATCAAAGACAAAGTTTGACATGACTTGTGGGTTAAAAACCCTAAACAAAACACCAAGTTTATGAGGTTTAATCCTCTGATTTTAAATGTCTCAACCTTGTTTTTAAGCTTAACCAACCATGGGATAAGTTGTAAGCATTAGGACATAGGTATGAGATGTGTTGGACACAAGTTGCATAGGTTTAAACAAGTTTTTGATGAACATAAAAACAAACAGAAAGTTTATGGACTATTTCGGGGCATTTCCAGGTCTGATTTCTCCAAGGAGAAGTCTAGGAATCGAACCCCATGATTATACAAGCAAGTAGGAAAAAGAATCGAGTGAATCGGATAAGAATTGAGTGAGTTATGCTCATTTTCGTGAAGGGGTGTCAATCTACTCGAACCCTTGCTTTCAGCTACGGTTTGGTGGATGTTTTGTGAGTTTTTAGGGTTGCAAAAGTGGTAGGGAGGCTGGTTATAAGTGGTATTTATAGGGGGAAGGATTAGGGTTTCAATGGGTTGGGCTTTGGAAGTGTTTAGAAGGGGTTACACCTTGAAACTAGCCCACAAAACCCAACTATATGGGCTGAATTTTGCTGAATTGGGGCTGCCATATTTCTTTATTTTTTTATTTTTTTAAAACATTATAATGAGTAATTTTGTTAGTTAAGTTGTGTAATAATGTGCAACAATGTTTCCCCTAACTTGTAACAAGGTGAAATATGAAATAAAACATGATTTAACTAGGTAAAAAGTGTAATGTACAAGTTTTATTTACGAAGCAAGTTCCGTATTTTACAACGATTACAATGAAAGAATGGTTATAAGAACACAAGATTTCCAAATTTAGAATTTCACGTAAGGTTTCTAAATGTAGGAAGTTTGAAAACGCAGGGCGTTACAGTCTCCCCTCCTTTAGGAAATTTCGTCCCGAAATTTATTTAAGAGGAAGGCTTGAAAGAGTTTTTGGCATAAAGGTGATCATTAAGAATTGAAACTTGGGAAGTTTGAAAGTTTTGAAAAGTACCAAATTTTGGAGAACATCAAGGTAGATTTGCAAGGGGAAGTTTTTAAGGATAGTATAAAAAATCATACTTTCGTAAAACCTGTTTATTGAGAGGAACGAAAAGGTTTGTTACTTTAAATAAAGCAATAGAGAGATACTAAGTATAGTTACACAAGAATCAAGAATAGGGAGGCTATTTTATAGGTAATGAGGTAAGTTAGGACTCAAATGTTTAAACAAGCTGGATTGCGAACGAGTTTTGTATAAAATAATACGAGTATAGAATGAACGAATGGCTCTTAAAGAGTACAAGTATGTGAATAGCATAAGTGTTGGATAGATGAACGTAGTGTGTTAAGGATGAAGTCTCGTCATGAATAATCGGATATAATGCGTTTGTGAGTTGCGTGAAGTTGTATTAGGTCCAAAAGGTCTGCAACACACTGAATTTCTCATGGCACGTTTTACGAAAGTTTGGTAACATGGTGAAAACCCTTATATATAGGAAGTACCAGCGGCGTATCCACCATGTTTTGACCACGTTACGTCCGTTTTGTCTTCGGTGTCATGTTACGTTTCGTGTATTACCATACGCAGTAGCACACTCTATGGTTCTCATACGCCTATCACTATAATCCCGTGTGCACCCGTGATTATTTTGATCGTCGCATGGTCCGCATAGCTTGTACTAGTTGTGTATGAATCAGGGTATACATAAAAAGTTTAGAATGTGTACGTACAAGAATATAGTATATAAGCAAGTCCATGTTTAAGTATGTGTGGGACCCACGCAAGCGAATCCCTCAGGTTACGCTCGCGTATAGGTACGAATGTATAAACCATGAGTAAGGATGAAAGTATGAGCATAAGTTTAAGTATGAATACGCATGTATGTATGAGCATAAACATAAAACGTGTAAGTAGTATGTGTATAAGCAGAAGCGTAAAACGTATAAGTAGTATGCGTATAAGTACAAGCATAAAACGTATGAACATAGGTGTAGGTATGAAAAATAAATATTGCGTATATAGTGTTTGTTGGGACACCACGGATCTAAGTGTATAAAGCATTCAAAAGTTCGAGTATGTAATACGAATGATATAAATGATGTTATCGCGAGGTATCGACCAAAATGTGTACGATGATATGCATGTATAGTTGTTTAAACGAAACATTGAGTTTATTGAATCAAATTTAGATTGAGCTTGGTTTAAAAGGGTAGAATATAGTTTGCATATGTAAGAGTATATAAAGTACTTATTGGTCATGCATATCGCATTTCGTAATGAATGGAAATGCTACCTTTGTTTTAAAAGAGTTTACGAGATCCGAAGATGGTCGGTCCCTATGAAGTCTTCTTGCCCACGTGTTTTGAAAAATAGGTGTAGGAAAAATGTAAGTTCGTTTCATCTAACAAGAAATTTTGGAGTTTTTTTTGTGAATACGTTGATCCTTGGAAAAGGGATTTATCAAAGGTCTTAGTGTTCATTTTAAAGGGTTTAGACAAATGGTTCGTTGATGTTGGAAATATTCTTTGGTAAAACGATCTCATAATATCTATAAGATCCTATAGGTAATTGAGAAAGGTTGGTTTGGTTTCAATTTAGAATGGAAGTCTCTAGTATGACGATATAATGTGAGCAAGTTTTAGTGATTAAGTCGAATACGAAGTTCATGGGCAAGAGTTTCATTGGGCCGATTAAATTGATAGGTAGCATTTCGTAAGGTTTTGAAGTTTGAGTAATAAAACGTTTTAAGACATGATTATGAATTTCGCGTATATGAGTTGAGTGAAAATAGATTGTAGAATAAAAGTACGTTTGATAAAACAATGCATTTTGAAATCGGTATGAGTGGGTATTTTGAATAATCATAAACAATTTGGGTATAAAATATGATCGAGTTTGCATAATAAGATATTTTTGAAGAGATGTCTTGGTAACGATCACCTAGGTAAGGGAATCACCCCTAACTCGTTGGTGAGGTCGTTTTAAGGGAAGAGGGGTGGAGTCAATCGTCAAGGTAAGGGAGTCACTCCAATCTCGATGATACCTCTCCACTAGTTGTTACAAGGAATATGAATTTAAATTATATGAAAATCATGCATATATAAATGTATCGAAAAGGTTCGATATGTTGTGCGTGTGAAAAGAGAAATCAAAGGTAAACTCGAGGTTGAAAGATTGCATCGTATAAAATGAACAATAGAAACACATGTTTGACCAAAGTTTGGAGTGTTCCAAACGGAACTTTGACTAACCAAAGTGGTCGAAAAGTCTTTTGAATTTGAGGAGCATGCTTTGGCCTAATAGGTAAAATACTCTCGCCGACAGGTCGGTTAACGGTATTTACCCTTCCGGTTACTACATGTCTCAAATCAATCGAAATTTCGAGACTTGGCGGGATTTATGAAAAAAATCAAGGAGTGGAACTAGTCGACAAGGTGCGGGTTTCACCCCTATCTTGACGATTTCGTATCCTAAGTGTGGTTGGTACTCGTCGGGTCAAAATTTAAATTTCGACATGTTGACGAGGGTCCACTAGAATTTGAAATTTGAGATTTGCCATTTAGATGTGGATTTCACTCCTAGCTCAATGGCGATATCTCGTGTAAAAAGAAGAATAGATAGATTGAGAGTCGTTCACTAAATTGTGGGTTTCACGCCTATTTTGGTGAATTCGTCTCATTTGTACAATATGAGTGTTGTCGGATTTAGAATAATCAAGTAAAATGCATGAGGGAAGTGTGTGTTGAAGGAAATACACAAGCAAGTATAAACACATAAGAAAGCATATCAAGAATGGTACTTAAATAATGAAATGATAAAACAAGTGTTAACACATAATAGAACAAGCTTTAATGCGTACGAATAACATGTCAAATATTACACATGAGTAACATACATGTTTAAAAGAGCATAAATAAGTAACAAATAAGGTATCATGTAGTAGTCCAAGCAAAGCATACGAATAAGGCTCTAAAACTATAGACTAAGTGAAAGCATTCCTACTTTTCCTAATTCCCTATAGTTATGGCTCTGATACCAATCTGTCACACCCCAACCAATGGCGGAAACATCGGGATGAGACGAAGTGTGAAGATTGCTCGAGACATCATAACGCTATTTGTGACAATAATTTAATAATCCAAATTTCATTTCCAAAATAAATTGTCAAAACATTACAAGAAAAGCAAATAACAACATTGTTCAACATAACATAAACAAAATTGATACAACACTTTAAACCTAAACGTCTAAGTGAGTATCTAGGCATCTTTGCTATCCGTTTTCATTTCATCATCATCAACCTGTAACATGTTTAAAAATACAATTCAATGCAAAAGCAAAGGCGAGTATACAAGTTTGGTACGTACATAGCATAAGATAAAAAGTGTGAACAATTCCTCATGGCAAGCATATGATTCAAGATAACATTAAATATGGCATGTGTCTAACATATCAAACCAAGAAAACGCAATATGCTCAAGACATAACCTCAAGTTTACGGGCGGGTCGTTAATCCTATAGCGCTACATATGTCAAGGTTTGGCTCGTACGAAGTTAATGATAAGTTCAACACATAAGAATAACCCAAGTTTAAAGTATCAAGCCATCACATATACAAGCATGTTATAGGAACGTTCATGTGTTTAACAAAGTGTTCATGTGTAAGTTTTCAATAGGTAAACATGTTACACCCCAAAAGTGGTAAAAGTAAAAAGGGGAAATACGAGTATACTCACAAAGTTTGCATACGTTTTCCGATTATCCAATTGTTGACGAGTAGAGATTTAGAGTCCGAATGTATAAGGGTTAAAGTTCAAGTATGTTTAGAGTCGAGATTCGGTGTTTAAAACAACATAAAAATAAGATATGAGAATAACATGGAAAATAATCATTTAGTACATATGATGCTTGTTCTTGACACTAGGAAACTCGAAGGAGTTTAGATGTTTTCATGGAACAAGGTTCCATTAGAATCGTGACAAGTTATCATAGTCTAGGATGATGTAATCTAGTACCCCGACATATGAACACTAGTTCATCATCAAAGATTCGATTATTCGAATAATATATTTAGGTTATATAATATATGTCCAATAGTTCAAGCATGAGGTAGAAGATTAAAATCTTCATTTTGGTACCTCTAAATGTCATAGAAGTCATGTAGGAGGTAGGAAGATCAAGTCTTCCATTTAGGCACCTCTATGTGTTCACCACTACACTTGATGTAAAAAAAACAACCAAGGAGGGTCATGAACATACAATAAAGAATAAGAAATATACACACTAACTAAGAGAAATCATCAAATCATGTGAGGATTGTATGTTTGGACAACCCAAGTTGTTCCATAATCACTCATGTATCAAAGACAAAGTTTGACATGACTTGTGGGTTAAAAACCCTAAACAAAACACCAAGTTTATGAGGTTTAATCCTCTGATTTTAAATGTCTCAACCTTGTTTTTAAGCTTAACCAACCATGGGATAAGTTGTAAGCATTAGGACATAGGTATGAGATGTGTTGGACACAAGTTGCATAGGTTTAAACAAGTTTTTGATGAACATAAAAACAAACAGAAAGTTTATGGACTATTTCGGGGCATTTCCAGGTCTGATTTCTCCAAGGAGAAGTCTAGGAATCGAACCCCATGATTATACAAGCAAGTAGGAAAAAGAATCGAGTGAATCGGATAAGAATTGAGTGAGTTATGCTCATTTTCGTGAAGGGGTGTCAATCTACTCGAACCCTTGCTTTCAGCTACGGTTTGGTGGATGTTTTGTGAGTTTTTAGGGTTGCAAAAGTGGTAGGGAGGCTGGTTATAAGTGGTATTTATAGGGGGAAGGATTAGGGTTTCAATGGGTTGGGCTTTGGAAGTGTTTAGAAGGGGTTACACCTTGAAACTAGCCCACAAAACCCAACTATATGGGCTGAATTTTGCTGAATTGGGGCTGCCATATTTCTTTATTTTTTTATTTTTTTAAAACATTATAATGAGTAATTTTGTTAGTTAAGTTGTGTAATAATGTGCAACAATGTTTCCCCTAACTTGTAACAAGGTGAAATATGAAATAAAACATGATTTAACTAGGTAAAAAGTGTAATGTACAAGTTTTATTTACGAAGCAAGTTCCGTATTTTACAACGATTACAATGAAAGAATGGTTATAAGAACACAAGATTTCCAAATTTAGAATTTCACGTAAGGTTTCTAAATGTAGGAAGTTTGAAAACGCAGGGCGTTACAGGTAGAATTCGCAAAACTATAGTCATTGTCGTACTGATTCAGTTATATCTCCACATAGCACCATACAATACAATACGACAAATTAACTTATAAAAAACATGCTTATACTCTCATTAAACATCATGTCTAAATCATTTTTAACTACAGGTCCTGAAGCTATGCCGTTGAAGAAAACACGAGGTGATGACACAACCAACTGAAGCACTAAGTCACCAATGAAAGCATGGGGGGGTCGAACAAAGCAGATGAACCCGTTTTGCATTTTGCATAAAAAGCCTTAGTATGTACACAAGTCTGATATGTAGATCGTTTACCGTTTGTGTAGTATGTAAACAAATCTAATAGTTAGTAAATGCCTGGACTTTCGTTTAGTGTCTTTTAGATTTCCCACTTTTCGTTACGTGAGGGCTTGATCATATTTAAAAAACAAAAACATCTAACGCGCAACGCGCGGAGTCTAAAGCACTAGTTAATAAATAAAATACCATTTGAACAAATAAAAAAAATAAAATATCAAGTTTAAAAAAAAAATAACATAACATTTCAAATTAAAAATACATGGTGGATTGCAATAATACATAAACAACTGAAATTTAAAATATTCAAATTAAACGTACGAAATTAAAATAAAAACGATGATGCATTGTTCTCAAAATTCTACAAGCCGGTTTCTCAAAATTCTCCGATCCGCAACGTTCGTAAACTAAGTATTGTGGATGTTTCGGTACTCGCTGTGGGCCGCGGCAATTGCTTCATCATTAGTCAAATCCTCCTCGTCGTTCAATGCATTGTTAAAGAACCTCTCAAATTTTGTACACTTTGCTTGTATAAGCGTAAACCTTTCTAATATTTGATTTAAATAACGGTGGTTTTCACCCACATGTTGATGGAATGTACTCATAATCATGTTCCAAAACTATCACAGATGTTGAGGCATTCCTAGCTTGACGAAATCCATCTAACTCTGGCCAAAGTGATATCCTCTTGCTAAGTCTAATATTGTGTCATTTTAAAATTCAATATAAAAGAATTTGAGAGTAAAGAATGGAGAGTAAGTTAGGGTACAAAATTGAGTATGTGTGTATGTTTATATAGAAAAGAAAAGAGATGAAAAAAACTTATTATTTTTTTTTAAATATGATCATTCACAACAGTCAAATTGTGAAGGCCCCACCAAAAAACATGTTTATCTTCGTTATTTTGCTCACAATAACATAATAGCACCCCCAATAGTGCTGCAAAAATTGGAGGGGGCGCCATTGTTCGTTATTTGGCTAAGGTGGAGGGGGCGTTACTAGACATGTACAAGCCGAGTTAAAAAAAAAACAGTCCGGTTTTTTAACCGAACCGTTTTTTTAACTTGAAAACCGTTTTTAAACCGGTTCGTGTTCAAACCGTTTTTTTGAAGTGGACATCCGAACCTCGGATCGGGCTGAAAACTGGTTTAAAAAAATGGTCTGACGTTGTTTAAAAAACCTGATTTTTGCTGTTTTTTTAAACGCATACGTAAAAAAATACGCTTTATTAAATACTTAAAACTTAAACATTCATTCAACACAAAAAAGAAGATACATAGTCTCAGTTTCCACTAATATACTAAACCTTGGTAACCGGCGTTTAATCTTCGCCTGAACTAGAGTTATTTCAGAGGTATTAATCAAATGCGGCTTCTTCGTCGGTCATTGGAGTTGGCAATCCGTCATCTACCTCGTCCTCATTCAATTTCTTTTCATATTTCAGTTCTCTCTTAAGCGAGCGTTTGTCTTGAACTCTCTCGGCCTCATCCAAGTAGTCTTTCAAGCAAATGGACATCTCTATCGCCGGAGGAGTTAGTCGAGTTCTCTTTATCAATAAGACCCTACCAATAATTAAAAAAAAACAGATTCTGAAGCTACCGTGGAAGCTTGGACAGTTAGTAAATATCGGGCCATGGTGGCTAACATCGGAAACTAAACTTCCTTACTTTTCCAGCAAGCCAGCAAATCAAAATTCTTATAGTGTCATTGTTTGTAAAAAGTTTGACCCACTATATTTCCCGAGTTTGCTACTCGTAGTGTTACTACGTTGACTTCGACTTGACTCATCCCATAACTGGTTATATAAAGCCATATCCGGATCCTCAAAACTTGAACATTCGCCAAAAGCCACATTTCTCATTGACTCATGGATGCGTGAGATTGTACCATATTTTGTTAAATAAATCTCAAACATTTTCGGAAGTTGATCGTTTATATAGGCTCTTAAACCTTGACCAAAGTTTGGGTCTTGAGTGGTGTTTAAATCCAACTCGTTAGAATTATTCTCAATAAAAGACTCTGTACGCATTAAATTAAAGCAAGGGTTTAGGTGGCGATGTAAGATTAAATATATTATGTATTAATATTTAATCTATAGCCATTATAATCATTTACCTTATATAGATCAAAATATATAATGACCTATTAAGATAATTAGTTGGTAATTGTTGATGGACCATATTACCCTTATTAACTAATTAGGTTTCCTCATGGGTGCTTATATAAGGAGACTTATGTGGAGGTTAAGGGGTTAGACAGTTACACAATTAGAGATACCCCATAAGCATAACATCATCACGTTCGACCTCCCTCTCCTACGGCCGATACCCTTTTCGGTTTTCTTAGTCACCATCATCAGTCAGCACCCTAAGGAGGAACCAGATCACCTTGACAAAGATGTCGAACTCCATGTCGTCTTCTCTCACTGGATTCTCCACTGCACTGTCTGCGGTGACAGGTATGTTTTCATGTTTTCCATTATGTTTAAAACAGAACTGAATCAACATGTGGTATCAGAGCATATGTTGATTAGTCAGTTATTTTTTCGTATCCATAATTCTGGGATTGAAACTTGGAAAACGGAATTTTGAAAGCCTCATTTAATTCCAGCCGGTTTCGAGTCGGTCATGTCCACTCGAGATCATTGTTTTCGGAAAAAGGTTAATCATATGTTCATTCGAAATTAACTGGATTATGTTTTAACCGAAATCTGTTTAGAAAAACTATTAAAATTCAGGTTTCGGGTTCCAGAATTTATGTTTTATTTTTTTAGGGTTCATCATGTTCTTAGGAAAATTCGAAAATTCTATTATGTTTTGGAATATGATTCGGATTATTAAGTGTTTTTCCTGTTTTGATCTGATTTTGTCCTCTAAAGTTTTTTCGAAAACTGTTAAAAGATAAACAGATTATAATTTTCGAAATATTTTGATAAAATTAGATCATCTTAAAACAGGAAATAATATCTCATAATCCCCTAGATTTCGAATTTTCAGTTATGTTATCACAATAAACAGCTGTTAACAGGAAGCTTCGAGATCATCAAATTACGACTCGAGACCATCAGTCTCGACTCGAGACCATAAGGTCTCGACTCGAGACCATAAGGTCTCGACTCGAGACCATAAGGTCTCGACTCGAAATCATCAGGTCCTTAAACCTTCACAACTTGAGACCAACAGATCTCACTCGAGACCATAAGGTCTCGACTCGAAATCATAAGGGCTCAAAAGTCTACAACTCGAGACCATAACGTCATAACCCGAGACCATAAGGTTGCGACTCGAGACCGTGGTTGCGACTCGAGACCTCATCATGACTCGAGATCTCATAAGATATAGTAGTCGAGACCATGGTTCCGACTCGAGACAACAAGGTTGCGACTCGAGACCTCATAACTGACTCGAGATCTCATAACTCAGTCGAGACTTGACTCGAAACCTCATCATTTTAGGCTGTTTAATGTGAACTAAGTTTTAGCTCGGGGCTCCGCCCTGAACCCCGTGCTGGGGCACGCTGTCCCTCTGCAACCCCCAGCGAACTCACCGCGGAGTTCGATCCGCGCTAACAGGTGGTTTGCTATTAAATGATTTGTTTTGTAATTATTTAGTTAATTAATCAGAATCAGATAATTTTTTGCAAAACCAAGATGGCTTAACTTGAATGAGCTTCTGATGTATCAATTTCTGGCCAAAGCTGATTTGATACATCTACTTATCATCCAAGTATTACGAAAGCCAAGTTAAGTGTGCATCATAAACATGAATGTATTAATATCTGGCCAAAGCTGATTTAATTCCTTCATAGACATCATACTTAACAAGTGCATAACTAAAGTGATTGTCTCAATTTCTGGCAAAAGCTGATTTGTTACAACCACTTTGCACATATGCTTAAATGATTACACTTCTGGCCAAAGCTGTTTTGTCTTCGTTTAAGTAGAATTTTAACTAAGTCTATTATTTTGATGTTAGTAATAGACAATATGACAGCTTCATAACGTAAATTGGTCATTATTTATGCCTGCCTTAGTTTAACGTGCCCTTAGATCACATTAGGACTTCTTCCTTAGTATCATAACTTGCTCATCTTATTTCCACTATCAGCGCCCAATTGCGGGATTCCACCTTTGACCGGTGATAACTATGCTGCATGGAAGGATGCTCTCATGCTTACACTTGGATTGTTGGATTTTGATTATGCACTAAGAGAGAATAAGCCAGCGGACCTTACCACTCAAAGTACTGCTGCTGAGCAGTTAACTCATGAAAAGTGGACTAGGTGTAACCGCATGTCTCTCATGTTTATGAAGCAGTCCATAAGCAATGCAATCAGGGGAGTTATTCCTGATTCTGAAGATGCTAAAACCTACTTGGAACATGTGGAGGCGCAGTTCAAAGGGACGTCTAAAGCACACGCTAGTACCTTTATTCTCAAGCTGGTGACGACTAAGTATGATGGGAGGAGCGGCATTCGCGAACACACCATGATGATGAATGACATGGCCAATAAGCTGAAGGGGCTGGAAATGGAAATCAGTGATGGTTTCCTCGTTCATTTTATCATCACTTCGCTTCCTTCGTCCTTTGAAGCATTCAAGATCAATTACAACACTCAGAAGGAAAAATGGACGATGAATGAGCTGGTCGCCATGTGCGTACAGGAGGAAGAGCGCATGAGGATGGATCGCACTACTGATGTTGCCAACTTCACTACCTCCAACTCTAAGAAGCGGAAGAACAATCATCAGAGGAAGGATGCTTCTAAAGTCCAAAGGCCCAATCCTAATACAAGTGCGCCTTCCAGCTCTTAGAACTCCTTAGGCAGTATCCGCTGCAAGTTCTGTAAAAAGACAAGACATATGCAGAAGGAATGCCCTGACTTTAAGGAGTGGCTGGCTAAGAAAGGTAACAATTATTTTATGATACTTGAGTCCTATAATTTAAGTGTTCCTGCTAATTCTTGGTGGTTTGATTCTGGTTCTATGGTTCATGTTACCAATTCAACTCAGGGATTCCTTTCAATCTGGAAGCTGGAAAGAAACCAAAGAACGCTTAAGGTTGGAGATGATCGAGAATTAGAAGTGAAGGCCATTGGAACATTACAATTAGTTATGAAAACTGGTTTATGTATTAAATTTTATGATACCTTATATGTTCCTGAGGTAACTCGGAACCTTGTATCAGGACCAAAGTTAGACATGGACGGTTTTATTGTTTCCCATGGTCATCGCAAACTCTCTATCCTCTATGATTCTGTTCTTTATGGTACTGGTGTTCTGGATGGTGGTCTCTATAGATTAGAACTAGATGATGGCTTTTCCAAATCTTTGTTGTCATATAACATTAATGAATCACTCACAAAGATGGAAGAGAAACGAGACTTAGAAACTTCATCCATGTTGTGGCATCAACGTTTAGGCCACATCTCAAGAGAACGATTAAATCGTCTCGTAAAGGATGAAGTCTTACCTCCTCTCGATTTCTCTGATTTTGGAACATGTGTCAAATGTCTTAAAGGTAAAATGACATTAGCGAATAAGAAAGGTGCCACTAGGAGCTCTAATTTATTAGAACTCATTCACACTGACATTAGTGGTCCCTACCAAAACGCTGGCATAACAGGACATACTTCATTTATCACTTTCATTGATGATTATTCTCGTTACATGTACTTGTATCTTATTAAGGAGAAATCTGAATCTCTTACAACTTTTAAAGATTATAAGGCTGAAGTTGAAAGCAATTAGATCGTCAGATTAAAGTTGTGAGATCAGATAGAGGCGGTGAATATTATGGAAGACATACTGATGTGGGTCAAGCTCCTGGTCCATTTTATGAGTTCTGTAAGGGCCAGGGGATTGTGAACCAATACACCATGCCTGGTACACCTCAGCAGAACAGTGTCGCTGAAAGACGAAACCGTACCCTTATGAACATGGTGCGCAGTATGTTAGCCAACACTAATTTACCATTATTCCTCTGGACTGAAGCGTTAAAAGCAGCTGTTCATATACTCAATAGAGTTCCTTCTAAGTCTGTCCCTAAAACTCCTTATGAACTTTGGACAGGAAGGAAACCGAGTCTTAAATATATGAAAGTATGGGGCTGCATTGCTGAAGCAAAACTTTACAATCCTTTCCTAAGGAAACTTGACCCTAAAACAGTTACCTGTTTCTTTATTGGGTATCCTGAGAATTCTAAGGGTTATCGTTTCTATTGTCCTTCCCATGTCACCCGTATTGTTGAAACCAAGCGTGCCGCGTTCCTGGAGGATTTCAAGGTCAGTGGGAGCAGTACCAACCCTTACGAAGAATTGCAAGAAGTACAAGACGCGGGGGGAGAGACTCGTCGCTTACCATTACTCTGATTACTCCTCTTGTACCCAATGCAACTACTGCACCTGAAGCTACTGCACCAACTCCAAATTCACCTCTACAATCAGAACCCATTATACCTCATGACGAAGGCACATCAAACGCTCATAACCAAGACAACGCTGAACCCGATAATCCACTCAGGAGGTCATCTAGGCAAAGAAGGCCTACTAATTGGGATGATTATATTACCTACCTGACTGAAATGGATCCCGGAAAGCTCAATGATCCTATCTCTTACAATGAAGCCATTAGCAGTGATCAGTCTTCTGAATGGAATAAAGCAATGATTGATGAGCTTGAATCCATGAAGAAAAATGACGTTTGGGATTTGGTAGAATTACCCAACGGAGTCAAACCCGTAGGATGCAAATGGGTGTTCAAAACAAAACTGGATCCGAATGGGAACGTTGAACGCTACAAAGCGAGATTGGTTGCAAAGGGCTACACTCAGAAAGAGGGAATTGATTATCAAGAGACGTTTTCACCTGTCTCTCGTAAAGATTCATTAAGGATCGTCATGGCCCTAGTAGCTCATTTCGATTTAGAGCTGCATCAGATGGACGTTAAAACCGCTTTCCTTAACGGAGATTTGGACGAAGATGTTTACATGAAACAACCTGAAGGCTTTAAACCTGAAGGTCAGGAGCATCTAGTCTGTAAGTTGAAGAAATCCATTTACGGGTTAAAACAAGCATCACGTCAGTGGTACCTCAAGTTTGATGAAGTCATGAAGAGGCAAGGTTTTATGAAGAATCAAGTGGATCAATGCACCTACCTCAAGATGAGTGGGAGCAACTTTACTATACTTGTCCTTTACGTAGATGATATTATATTGGCAAGTAATAGTTTAGACATGTTGCATGAGTCGAAGCGGTTACTTTCGCATAACTTCGACATGAAGGATCTCGGAGATGCTTCTTACGTCATTGGCATCGAAATTCACCGAGATAGACACAAAGGGATCTTAGGATTGTCCCAAAGGGCTTACATAGATCGTGTCCTCACACGTTACAACATGCAACAGTACAAACCCTCCGTCGCTCCAGTAGTTAAAGGAGATGTTTTCGGTTCATTCCAGTGTCCGACAACAGAGGTTGAGAAGGAGCAAATGAGCCAGATACCTTACGCGTCAGTAGTTGGGAGCTTGATGTATGCTCAAGTCTGTACTCTCCCAGGTATCGCTTATATTGCTGGAATGCTAGGCCGTTATCAGACTAATCCTGGCCTAGATCACTGGAAAGCAGCTAAGAAGGTACTTCGATATCTGCAAGGGACGAAAGACTATAAACTGACTTATAGAAGAAGTGATCATTTAGAAGTGGTGGGCTATTCTGATTCTGACTTTGTCAAATGCAAAGATGACAATAAATCCACTTCGGGCTATATCTTTATGTTAGCAGGCGGCCCTATCTCATGGAAGAGTCATAAACAACAGTTGACCACAACTTCCACAATGATGGCAGAGTACATTGCTGTTTATAACGCAACCTGTCATGGAATGTTGCTTAGAAATCTGATCACTGGACTCAAAATCGTTAATTCCATTTCTAGACCATTAAAGCTTTACTGTGATAATTCAGCTGCCGTTAGTTTCTCGAACAGTAACAGTTCGACTGGAGCTGGTTTATATCTCGATACAAAATATTTGTTCGTACGTGAACGAGTTGAGGAAAATAATCTTTGTATCAAGTATATTAGTACTAAAGATATGCTTGCGGATCCGATGACTAAAGGTCTCCCTCTTAAGGTTTACGAAGAACATGTTTGGAATATGGGATTTAGTAAAGACCTTATTTAAGCATATTGTACTAGCTTATGTTTTATGTTAATGAAATTTCCTCAGTTTGATTTTGTATGTCTCTTAGAATATGTTCAACCGGTATAATGGCATATAGACAAATAAAGTTACAAATCAAACAAAGGGCTTATGCGTATTTTGATCATGACGATTAGGTTTTAAATTAAGGCTATAGTATGATTAATGGGGGTCCTGAGTCGCATAATGATTCAACGACTGTATTTCTCTGCTATAGTACTTGTTTAAGGCTAAAATGAGTGTTAACTCCTGATCAGGCTTATCTAATACTCATAGTAAATGATTACTCGGCTAAGTGGGAGAATGTAAGATTAAATATATTATGTATTAATATTTAATCTATAGCCATTATAATCATTTACCTTATATAAATCAAAATATATAATGACCTATTAAGATAATTAGTTGGTAATTGTTGATGGACCATATTACCCTTATTAACTAATTAGGTTTCCTCATGGGTGCTTATATAAGGAGACTTATGTGGAGGTTAAGGGGTTAGACAGTTACACAATTAGAGATACCCCATAAGCATAACATCATCACGTTCGACCTCCCTCTCCTACGGCCGATACCCTTTTCGGTTTTCTTAGTCACCATCATCAGTCAGCAACCTAAGGAGGAACCAGATCACCTTGACAAAGATGTCGAACTCCATGTCGTCTTCTCTCACTGGATTCTCCACTGCACTGTCTGCGGTGACAGGTATGTTTTCATGTTTTCCATTATGTTTAAAACAGAACTGAATCAACAGGCGAGACATGTGAAAACTGCGGGCAGCTCTTTAAAATATTTTTTAAGCTTTTTCTTCATTGGGTCTACAATATCCGAATACGGTATGCCTCTAACCTTCAACTCGTTTAATTTTAAACACATTGTATATATTTTGTGAAGTGTTAAAGAACTTGCTGGATAGTAAACCTGGATAAAACAGTTGTTCGAATTTTGAAAACTTGAAGCGTTTCTGTTACGGTTTCAATAATAGCCCACCTCTGAGGATGGTAAGTCGAAGCCTTTCCACGACTTGCCAAAATGTCATGAAATGCTATTAAACATTCTTTTTGCAAAATAACATTTTCAAACATGTTACAAGTCAAATTCTATCTTGTAGAACAATCCCATCTAAAGGATGTGTGCTGAACTGAATATCGAACCAGAGGTTTGAGATGAGCCCGAACCGGTTTTAATTCGGTTCCAAACCTAAATCCGGTTTTTTGCCCATATCTTGACGTTACCCGTTATCATCCAGTCTAAAAAGTAAAATTTGTGTATTATTGTCTTCACCGTAAGTGAGTTACTTTAAAAAAAAAAAAAAGAAAAAGAAAAAGAAGGAAGTGGGTTAAACATCAAAACCCTCACCTCTATTAATTTTTAACGAATTTATCATAATTGTTTTATTAAAATAATTAAAGTTGTATAATATACTATACTAGGTTAGAATTCCGTGTATTACATAGGTTGAATAAATATAATTTTATATACTAAGTAATAAAATATTTACATCTTTTAAAAACTCGTGTATTGCACAATTTGAATAAACACATGTCTTACACGAATAATGTAATCTGTTAAAACATTTAGTCATCAAGATATGTTTTCTAACAAAAGGAACTTTGAAATACTATTTACTTATTGTAACATCTCACTTTATTTTTTATTAGGCTAAAGAGTTGTGTATTACATGGTTTATAACATTTTCTTTGTTTTTATTTATTTATTATTAGGTTAGAAACTTACGTGTTACCTGATGTTGGATAATCAGCAGAAAAAAAGAAAAGAAATATTTTAGTAAAAAATATTAAATATGCAAGAGATAAGCTGGATATTATGATTTAATATTATTATTTCATTGGAGTGTAAAACGGGATAATAGAATCCTTTATTAGAAATAGGATTCTAAATATACCATATAAAAATATATATGTTCTACATGTATTGAATAAATTCTCTTAACGAAATAGTTGATTAAAATAAATATTTTTATTTTAATATGTGATTATCAGTTATCCTTATTCTTATCATCAAAAAATAAAAACAATTAAAACTACCAATTAAATAAAATCTTTATCTTTATAAATATTTAAAACGCTAATATATTTTTTTAGATTTTAATAATTAATATATGATTATAATAATTAATATATTATTATCAGTTATCTTTGTCTTTATCATTAAAATCTCTTCTACAAATTTTAAATTTAATATTATCAATAATTGATTTTCTATAAATATTTAGAAAAATAATTAAGACTGACTTATAGAACGCCATGTGTCCCTAATATGGTTTTTTTTTATTATATGTATAGATAGATAATATAACCCAACAATCTATACTATATAATAAAAGAAACCTGTTTTGGGACACTTGTCATTCTCTCATTTAATTGATTAAAATTATTAATAATACTAAAAATAATAATATTTAATCTAAATTAATACAAATTCTTATTATTAATATTCTTATTATCAATTGATTTCATTTGTATAATGAATTCGAATTTGAGTAATAAATATTCGAATATGTCCTTATCCAAATTCGAATGTTGAATTGTATTCAAATTCGAGTTCAAATGATATATATTTTTATAAAAAGATACAAATAACTTTTTTTAAATTAGTTATTTTTAAAATTAATTTCCTTTATTTTTTTCTTATTATTCAGGTTATTCGAATGAACCCGAAACCGAATAACCCAAAAACCGATCCATTGAACACTCAATACTCGACAGCCCCGACTCGATAAACGGTTGCGTGAACTCCACATACCGCGAACGATTATACAATATCGTAACGTCACCAACCACGGCATCATAATTCTTTTCACCAAAGAAGCATGCATAAAACGGAAATTAACATCAGTACAAGTGAAATTTTACTGGGTATGTTTGTTTACAAATATTTACTATCGCAAAAAGTAGTAACAAATCTGTCGCTAAGGTTATTGCGACTGGTTTCCTAAATATTTCAGTCGCAAAAAAGTTTTTCACTAATATATTTTGAAGAGATTTTGTGACCATTCTTTGTTTTTTTTTTTCAAGCGATTTTGTGACCATTCTTTGTTTTTTTTCTCAAGCTAGCAAACTTATAAGGTAACTCCATCAAATTATTATCATGTTAGCATCTCATTCATCCTTCGTAATAAATTTAGATACGAGATGTTTTTTTCACGTTATTAAAAAAATATATAAATAAATTAATAATAATAAAAAAAGAAACTTGTTTTGGAACACTTGTCATTCTCTCATTTAATTGATTAAAATTATTAATAATACTAAAAATAATAATATTTAATCTAAATTAATACAAATTCTTATTATTAATAATATTTAATCAAATCTAAAATCTAATCTAATACAAATTTTTATTATCAATAATATTTAATCAAATCTAATAAGAATTCATACGAATTCCAAAGTTGATATTAACTTTCAAATAATTAAAAAAAATCCGCCTAACATCACAAATGTTTCTGCTAATTCGATTAATTAATTTGTTCAACAATCACTAATACAACCTCCCACCTATTTAATCATATGATTTTTCAATCTTATATTAACTAAATAAATAAAGATTAATATTGAATCTTATCCTACTTTAAATATAAAAAAATCTGTTAGTTCAGATTAATATTCAATCTTATCCTATTTTAAATATAAAAAAATCCGTTAGTTTTTTTAAATATTTTTTTTTATTATTTGATATATAAAATCATATTTATTCAACCCATGTAATACACGGGGGTTTTTAAAAATATAACTTTTTTATTATTTGGTAAACAATGTTACATTTATTCAACCCGTGTAATACAATGGTTTTAAAGATATAATTTTTTTTATTATTTGGTATATAATAGTACATTTATTCAACCCGTACGATACATATGGTTCTTATGGATATAACTTATTTTATTATTTAATATATAAAATTACATTTCTTCAACCCGTGCAATAAAGGAGGCTTTTAAAAAGATAATGTTTTATTATTTAGTATATAAAATTTATTTATTCAACCCGTGTAATACACGGGGTTATAACCTAGTATATGTAATATGATATAACCCATAAAATAAGATTAAATTATTTCATTTCAAGTTTCCTCAAAATTTGTTGGGAGTAAATGTAAGTATGTAACGTTCTCCTAAAAGATCAGTTTTTGAACCTTTTCAATAACAACTTTATGAAGAAGAATCCAAAAAAAAAAAAAAAAAAAACATACAAAGCATTGTGTATGTTGGCTTGCCTGATTACAAAACGGGGTTAACTTGGCCCTCACACGACACCTTTTTTCCTTTTTTTTTGTTATTTAAGGTAGATTTTTATTTTTTAATTTAATAGAACTTGATTATATGTACAAAAGATAAAACTTATAAAGAATCTAACTTACCAACTTACGTGTAGATCAATCCACAACATGTCTTGATCTGGATTCGAGTGTTAATTAGTCGAGTGTGTGCTCGACTACACTAGAGCTCGTCAAGCTTGAGTTTGGTTCATTTCAAAGTCTATGTCTAAAACTCGAGCATTTAGTGATCAAGCCGAGCCGATCTCGAGTAGTTCGTCTCATCTACACCCATATTTTGGACCCGCACATTCTAGAGGGGTGTAAATGAGTGGAGTCACTCGCTAATTATTCGAGATCGACTCACAATAAGCTTGATTCGCAGAGTTTAAACTAGGTCGAGCCTACATTGGAGCTTCTTAAGTAAAGGAGCTCGAGCTACCGTGTTTGACTAGGATTGCAAGCCTAAACGAGGTTATCATTTTTATGAATATAACATTTTTAGTTCATATAATAAATATATGATTATATGATAAATATAATTATATAATAAAATATAAATATAAATACATGTATATAAACAAAATAGTTAAATTTTCAAAAATAAATAAATAAACAAGCCAATCCCACACCCAACTTACGCTTGAAAAATTATAAACAAGTCAAACTAAACTTGAGTTCAAATGATCTTTTTAATTAACTTGAAGAATCTAATTTTACTTGTTGCTTGATTCCTCTAAATTAATTTAATCAACTTGAAGAAGATCATATGGACTCAGAATCATTACTAGAATCTTTTTGTCTTGAAAAATTTTATCAACGGATGAGAAGAAATATTCTAATTTCTACTCATGAAAAGATAAATTATTATTAAGAGAAAATTACCGCCAAGAATTTCTTTGATTTATCAAAATGGTCATTTGATGCCTCCTTGGAGCAGGGCATCACGGATTTAAATGTGCGGGATGCCTCTTTCAAGACTCCTCATGCGTCTTTAAATATGGAAGTGATACGTGTCTCAATAATTAGGTAGACTCCTCCAATGCCTCAGACAGACTCTTCCAATGCCTCAGCAGACTCATCCAATGCCTCAGACAGACTCATCCAATGCCTCAGGCATGAGTTAAAATTTTATGTGGGACCTACCACCCACTTCATCTTCACCACCACCACCACCACCACCACCACCACCACCACCACCACAACCACCACCACCCCCACCCCAATTCCCACCTACAATCTGTCTTCCCGACAAAACCGACCCCACCGCACCCCCTCCAGCAACCACCCAACTCCGAGCACCCAACCCCCTACCGCTGCTGCTCTGGCCGTCCTTCGAACTCCAAGCAACAAAACCACATCATCAACATAAGCACAGTGATGGTGAGCATCAAACCGCCATCGAACCTGCAAAACGAACCGCCATCGATGGCGGGAAAATGATGATACGACTCTGTTTCTTTCTCTCAGTGTCGCTCTCTTCCCCATCAAACCGCCATCGAACCTGCAACACTAGAAGCAAGCTCTGATTCTTTCTCTCTCTGTTGCCGGAAAAACGAACCGACGACCCTGTTTCTTTCTCTTTCCGTCAGAAAAACGAACGGACATCGAGTCACTGTTGTCGGTGTTTTTAATCGGTCAACGAATGAACAGGTGGTGGTGGTGGTGGCGGTGGTGAAGATGAAGTGGGTGGTAGGTCCCACATAAAATTTTAACTCATGCCTGAGGCATTGGATGAGTCTGCTTGAGGCATTGGATGAGTCTGCTGAGGCATTGGAAGAGTCTGCCTGAGGTATTGGAGGAGTCTTCCTAATCATTGAGACACGTGTCACTTCCATATTTAAAGACGCATGAGGGGTCTTGAAAGAGGCATCCTGCACATTTGAATCTGTGATGTCCTGCTCCAAGGAGGCATCAATTGGCCATTTTGGTAAGTCAAAGAAATTCTTGGCTATTTTGGTAATTAGCTCTATTATTAATGGGGTGGTGGTCCATTAATAAAGTCAAAGCCTACAAACACTGTAGGAGAGAGGTCTTGGGTTCAAGTCCCACATGCCACAGACGACAGAAATAAAAGAAATTTACCGTTTAAAAAAAGATATACTATCAAGAAAGAAGTAATATCCGTTGTTTTAAAGGTTTTTTTTTTTTTTTTTTTTTTTTTTTTTTTTTTTTAATGTTAAGAGTGTGACAACTTGGTGTTGGAGAACCAAGAACCAATAAGGAGTGGGACCCGAAACTTGGCAACAATAACTGGTATCAATATCATAGCTAATACTATCGATTAAGAAACTTGTTGATATTCAAAATCAATCTAGATAAAGAAATGTCACAATGTGAATACTATGGTTTGTTGAAGTATCTTTCGAGTTGTGAAGCGACGTTTACATATATACCTATGTGGCATGCTTCACATTTAGCAAATTGTCAATTACTTATAGTTATATGTTACATTTATTTTCAGTTACCTTCTTTAAGATAATTATAATATTTTATAACAAAAATTACAATGCTATACTCCTAAATCACACTAAATAAATATTAAATTACTCTTTACTTGTGATTGAACACAATACATCTCACTAAGAGGGGATGGGTGGTCATCACTTGCAAAAATTCATCACTTACAACATCCAATCAAGTTCCGTCATGTCGTCAACCATTATTCCATCACTCACAAACTCTTTTAGTGGAAATGCCCATCACTCACAAGTCACAACACTCAACAATAAACCCTCACACCCACTAACATGTTCCATTTATCACGGCGTGAATTTTATCACGCGAATTTACATTCACGCATGAACTTTTATGGGTGGCGGTGGTTTGTGCAAATCTTCCACGCGTTGAACATGTTTATCACGGGAAAAAATGTTCCCACCCTGCCTCCCCTAAGAGACAAGAGTCTCTACCAAATGAACTATCTCTACATTGGCAATGAGCCTATCAATAACTTGGTGTTTTTTATGGGTACACTATTTAAAAAAAATTATATATATATATATTGGTGAAGTATAGGGAGAAAACTCACTTGAGTTGAAAGAACTTAAGAAAACTGTATGTAATTTTATAATTTTTTTTCTAAAAAAAGGGAATGAAACATATATATATTTGAACATTTTTATAAAAAAATGTAAAAAGAGCCGACTAGTTTTTTTTTTAAATGTTCAAATCTGTATGTTACATTTTTTTGGACATATATATTATGTAAAATGGAATTTTTAATATTTTTGTAGAAAAAAACTACTCGGCGCTTTTATTTTTTTACAAAAACGTTCAAATATATGTATGTTACATTCCCAATTTTTTTAGAAAAAAAATAAAAAAGTTACATAGGGTTTTTACAAGGGTTTCTTGAATTTTTTCAACTCAAGCGAATTTTCATTTTATCCTTCTCCTCCCTATATACATATAAAAAAAAAATTTAAAAAAAATATGCCTCTCGAAATCATGGGCCTTGACCGGTAGTCCTCCCGCTCAGCCAGGGCCACCCCTGGTTATTTGTTACATTTATATTCGGTTACCTGCTTCAAGATATTATAATATTTATAACAACTGTGCCAAAATCAAAACTTTCAATTATTTTAGTTTGAAAATTTGTAGATGAAACTAAAAGAAAACGACGACATTTGATATCGTTATTACCGGTGGAAAAGTCAAATTACCTCTGTAAATCAAAACAATAAATTAACATTACTTAATTAAAGAATTGGTTAATGGTTAAACATAGAACATCAATGGGACAAGTATTCAAAGGGCTTTACTCCACCTAATTCAGTACAGGTCTTATGGTGTTAAACGATGGTACGTCCCCATGGGTCATAGGTAGCTGTTATTTTCTAAAAAAATCTGCTTGGATCCGGAATCATAAGTCATTTTTTGTGTTTTGTGTGTGAATATCATTTAATGGTTGACATATATTTCAGCTGTGTGTGTATATCATTTAATGATAACTCTAATTACACAATTTTTGTTAGTGGTTGACATATATTTCAGCTAGTATATGTTTTATGTATGATAGAAGTTAAATAATGGGTGCAATACAGAACACAATTTATACGAAATGAAGAAGAAAATAAGGTAGAAAACGTAACATGTTCAATTAAAAGCATGATATTGAAGAAATTAAAAATATTTAAAATAAAAACTGGACTCTAAACTAAGGAGCATGGGATTTGTTAAAAGTGTATGTTAGCCGATAATATTTCGCCATATTATTCGGCGCATATTTTGTATATCTTTTGTAATGTCGTATCCATATTATTTGGCTCGCAATACTAAATTACCAAAGATTATGAAACATAGTAATCACATTTAAATTAACGCATAATTTAAGGTTGTCACCTTTTTTATAGTTCTCATATGAACGTTCCGTGTGTGTATGATTGTTAGGTATGTAAGGTTGGTTGTAAACCAAAGCCAAAACACGTGGTTTTATTGGAAACATAACCAAACACATACTCAAATTGATTTATTAGTTTCATTTAGTTAATTGTTTGCTATTCTTAATATGGGAATAGAAAAGGAGTTAAATGGTCTTGTAACTATATATATAGCATAAAAGTTTAAATGCTATAATACTGTAATTGGAATAACTCGAGTACTAACATTACATGTGTGCCGTTCAAAACAAAAACTAACATTACATGTGTTACTGAAGTGAATAATTTAGTATACATGATAAGGGGTATATTTCAAAAGAATTGAGAAGATATAAAAGTTGAAATATACAGAACTACTATATGTATATATTTATCTAACATGTGTTTGTAAGTGTTATAAACTAGTAAAAATACGAATGTTACGTAGCGGGTTTCAGTCGGTATTGTCTTGATTTGATACGGTACAAGCACTCAATATAACAACCGAAAGAAACCTGCTCAATAGGAAATTAGCACGTGTTTTACCCATAAAAAGAAATTTACATCTGACAGTATCGTTGTGTCGCGTTAAATTGCTAAAAACTTAGCGTTTTTAAAAGTAAAAAAATTCTAAAAATAAATTTATTTGATGTAAGCCCATTAGAACCAGTTGGGGCTAAGCCAACAACCAAACTAGACGGCAATAGCAACCTGTTTGGCTTAT
Source organism: Helianthus annuus (assembly GCF_002127325.2). Lineage (NCBI taxonomy): Eukaryota > Viridiplantae > Streptophyta > Magnoliopsida > Asterales > Asteraceae > Helianthus > Helianthus annuus. Next base: position 75,381,585 of record NC_035433.2, read on the forward strand.
TAATTAATATAGGCTAAGGCCTAGGGCCACTAAAAAATAAGGACCTCCAATTTTTATTTTCTTTTCATATATTAGACTTGTTTTAGACTCATTTAAACAAAGTTTCTAGACTCAAGATTTAGGATTTTACTCTAGGAGTCCACACTGTCAACGCATACTTAATTCCAGAATCCAGAAGCGGCGACGCAACACACCAACCCTCGTTACTTGTGACGTCTTTTGAGTAACCAATGTGCAATTGATTGCGGATTGGCTGAAACTAAGGCCAACATTAGGGGTAAACATCGATATGGTTATTCAATATCTCAAATCTCAATCTCAATTGCAGATTCTTAACAGGTAATGACTAATTTTTCATCATCTACTAATTTGTATGTGTGTGTATATATATATTGAGCAACTCTAAAAAATCACTAAATCACTAATCAGTTTTGCAAATTGAATGATTTAATCTATAGTATTTGCGATTTTGATTTGGTATTGATAATTCTATTGATATTTTCTTAGGGTTGTCAAGTATTTAAGAGTCAAAAAATGGATTGGGCGATTGGTGATTCGTATTGCTGATTTGTTGGATTGGAAGACACTACTCAAGTTAGTTATAGAAAATGGTTGATTTGCTAATTTTCTTTATACCAATTTAGTAGGATCCCAACTTTGTATAGAAAATGGTTGATTTGTGTAACACCTCGAAAAATTTCGTCCAATAATGTCTTGACACGTGTCATAAGGTTCCGTTATGTGAAAACATACTTTAGAGGGACTAAAAGTGACAAACAGTGAAAACTATGGAACGTAAGGGTCCAAAGTGTCAACAATGGATAAATAGGCTCTATGATAACCCCACATAATGTTTATAACCTTTAACGGATGGTTCATGGATCATACGACGCGGAAATTGCACAAAAGTGAAGTATTTCAAACTATAGGGGCCAAAAGTGTCAACATGTTTAATTTATACCTCTGAGTGAACTTTTGGCAGACCCGAAGCTTTGTATAGCTAAAATATACTCACTAGAATATGTGGTAAAAATTTCATGAAGTTTCGTCAACGTATGAGAAAGTTATGGCCAAAACCGTACTTAAGGGACTAAAAGCGTCAACGTCGAATTTCATGGCTTTTCGGTTGAGCGCAAAGTTATCCGAGGACATTACCATGTTGGTAAAAGTCCTAAGGTTCTTAAAAACCAAGTTTGGGGGTTTACGGGTCGAGAAAAGTAGCCGAAACATCGCATACAAGCTCAGGGACCATTTCTGCCAAAGTTTAAAAGTTGTTGGCTGATCAGGAGGGTCAGGCGACCCGCCTGGGAAAGCCCAAGCGGGCCGCGTGGGTTGCCCAGCGAACAGAAATTCGTTTTGGGTCAAATTGAGTCCGAATTCAAGTGCATTACAGTTGTATCTTGCCTCCAAATGCTCCAATTAGAAGCCTTGCATGCCTACATCAACAGTAAACCTCAAAAACTCTGCTTTCAATCCGAATTCATCTCATTTCTTGGCATTTACAATTGTGAACAAGAACACCAAGACTTGCAAGAGCTCTCAAAGCTTCTCTGGAGATAATCTGATCATCAAGGCCGACTTCTAGTGTCCACTAAACATCTTTAGGACCTTTGTAAGCTTTCAATTCGTTCTTTAATCCATTCTTGTTGTGATTATTGATAAAAGTCAAACTGGGTGTTCATAACCTTTGACTTTCTGATTAAACGGATTTCTTTCAGTCATTTCTCGAATTGAAACTTGTTATAGATTGGTATTTATGTGGGAAACAAACCCTCTAAAGGATATAAACTGATTCCCACTACATGCATGCTAAATGTCGAGTCAAACCTATTTCTAAAAAGTCAACAGAAGTGATTTTTGTGAAAAATGACATGATTAATGATATAGATGACATGCAATCTGATTGATCATCATAAGTAACTTGTATTACATATAAGAATATGTTTTAATCATCATCAACTCGACAATCTATAGTATAGCCACGAAACGGAACCGAAAGTCTTGTAAAACGATTATTTCGTAGGCTATCGATTCGGATTCATACATGCATGTTCGAGATCTGTATTGGAAAGTATTTTTGACCATTTTTATTTTGGTAAAACTTTCTGGAATTTTTGTTGATTAAGTCTATGCTTAGCCTATTCGAATGCATGTTTCCGATTTATGCATAAAGTTGACTATCTTGCCCTTTTTGATATAAAACGTGATTTTTGGAAAAATGAAAGAGTAGAAATCTTTATTTTTAATATATAAACTTGCACCGAAAATTTCAGATCAGTTGGTGGTCCAGATTGTGAGTTATGGCCATTAGCGTAAAACTATATTATAAATTTACATAAACGGCCCTTTTCGCGTATAACCTATTTCTGGCCACGGTTTGATGCAAAACTTTTTACCAACTGATGTATTATAATATTCTGGGAATTTTGATGATTTTTAATTAATTTTTGGCTGAACGGATCCTAGATCGCCTAGTTATTCGGGTTATGTCGGTTTTGACCGTTTAGGCCATAAAATGAGTTTTACGCATTCTTTTGGCCCGAAACCTTTTTCTACTGATTCTATAAGTTAAATAAATTATTTTAAGTATTCCGGAAATATAAAAATCTCAGATTTAATTTGAAAACCCGAAAACGCCCCTAAAATCGCATATTAGCGTTTTAAGCGCATAGTAAGCGTTATACTCGTTTTAAACATATAAGACTTATACCTACTGATGTAATTATAATATTTTCATATAATAACAGTAGGTATAAGTATATGAACTCAGACTTCCAGTTTTGGCATTTTTAGCCCTTGTGAAATTACTAAAATACCCCTACGGTGCATAGTTTGGTTTTAAATGGTAAATTTGATATATGGGTCATACCCTACTGATATAATATGTCATATTAAGTATATTTACTGTATGACCCGGACCCGAAACTCAGATTTCTAACTTTACTCTTTTATTATCTTTTAAATGACCAAAATGCCCTTTTAAGGCGTAAATTGGGTTTAAAATTATTCCGGGCAATATAGGACATAACTTACTGATATTATATCATAATTAAAGCATATTATATCAGGGAACTTGCATTTGAATCATTTGACTACCCGTATCGCCCTTTTTGCGTTCGGTTCGGTTTACGTAACTAGTTTGCGTAGATTGACCGAAACGGGTCAAACGTTATCATTTTTGTCTCAAAATCCAGAATGTATTTAGTATACCCATATTATACAAGTATTCGAACTTGTCGGGTCTAAATAACGTTCTATCCGGTCTTCGCTTAATCGTGCGCTTGAACCGTATATTTCCTTAAAACTAACCGGTCTAAGCTTATGCTTAATTAAAGACCCGTTAGTATTCTAATTGGTTATTTATACCATCGTTCCAGACTAGAGCCTTCCGGTAAATTGTACCTACGCTTACTTAAGTGAATACGGCTGAGTTATTATAATTCTTGCTATTTAAGACAGGAGCTAGCTCAGGTAAATACTCTTAACTTATTTTCCCTATTACGGGCTTGGGATACGGTAATATAAATACCGCATGGTCAGGTATGGGATTCGAAGACCAATGTGTCGGGAAATTCAAATAACCTGTTTTAATTCGTATTGCTTGACTGAAACATTGGGGGTTAATGCGACCGTGTCCTGGATATCCTTGACTCATTAATTGCAAATGGCCACGACCTAAGCACGGGGTGTAGGCATACACCTGACAGATGCTTTATGCTTATTATTTGATTATACCCAATATGGGATTCCCAATAAGGGAATAGTGGTGTGTCGGTTAATCTTGAACCGGCATAGGACCGGGCCCCGTATGTAGAGCAAGTTATGTAAAACTGATAACATGAGATATAGTTTGTCCCAAGTATAAAAGATTAATATTGCCTTGTGCATTTTAATCAAGTGTCAAAATAGTTTTGTGCCTTGTGCGCCTAAACCAATTTTCATAAACTCTTTTCAAATGAGTCAGTTGAGTGTATTTACCAGTGAAAACTGACGTATCTTCCAAAGTCTAAGTGACAGGTACAAGTACGTAATAGGCTGGGAGCTGCTCAGGGCGTTAGAAAGGAATCTTGCAAGTTCTAGGCGTCTAAAGTCTGTTGAACATTTATCTTATTTTATTTGATCCGCCTGTGGATCCGTTTCAACTACTTGTGATGTTAAATATTACGTTTATGTAAAGTTGAAATGAATCTATTTCTGCTTCCGCTGTGCATTTATATATTGTGTTGTTTGACTATGATGCTATCAACTACGTCACGTTACCCCCACCGGGCCCACCGGTGACACGTGGAAATTCGGGGTGTGACAGGTTGGTATCAGAGCCAACATTGAGTGAATTAAACACTAGCCTTTTGTGTTTAATCTCAATGACACAATAGCACATTCCTTAACCTTCTGAGTCTAGACTTAACATAGGAATACTCCCGATTCTAATCTGGAATTTACTGCTTCCAATTATTTATATATTGGATACGTCGCCAAGCGAAGGAGCCGTAATAGGAGTTCTCCACACCCGGAGTCCCGAGATGCTGAGCTTCGTACCACGGCTAAAGTGAAATGAACATCCAAGGAGAAAGCATTCAGAAATAAAATGAAGAAGAAGCTCCTTTTACTGAAGATCGTTTCCTTATTAGTCCTTATAAGGACATATTTATCTTTCAGTCCCTGCGAGGACAACATTATTCCTTTCAAGTCCCCGCTTAGGGCAACTTTATACTTTTACTTTTATATAATGGAATGATTACGTTTGGACTTTCATTCTAAATAAGAAATATTAAATAAATGGAAAATATCAATTTTTATTTGATTTGCCATTTAACAAGAATCCTAGTAAGGTAAAACCTAGCTCGAATGTCTTAATAAAAGGCCTGGCCAATATGGTAAAACCTGGTTGAAAAGATTCAAATCTCTGTTAACATATGTAAACATGTTAACACTCCTGGCTAAGCGTGACCGTAAAATCACACAAGCCACTCTTTTATAAACTATCTACAGATTATATCTGTATACAAGTCTGATAATGACTTGATGCCTACGGGTAATAAATTTGAAAATTGGGATTTATTTAAAATTCCCTGCAAGTAAAATAGCCATCCATTAAGGATGAAGTGCCTACGGGTAATAAATTTGAAAATTTGGAAGTTATTTAAAATTCCCTGTAAGTAAAATAATCATCCCTTAAGGATGAAGTGCCACGAGCTATAATACACTGTCCGATTGCGACATCGACAGTTGTGAATCTTTTGAGATTCCCTGTCCTAAGGGGGTGAGCTATGCTCAAAAGCCCTCTAGACGATAATCTGGTCGTCATGTCATTATTATGACCGCTGAATGACATTTGATTTAAATTAAGTACTAATCCTGTCGTTATGTCGTTATTCTGACCGCTGAATGACAGTTGATATAAATTAAGTGCTAATCCTGCCGTCATGTCATCATTATGACCACTGAACGACAGTTGATTAAATTAATGACACTGATCATGGCGTCATGTCATTACTTTGACCGCTGAACGTATCATCAGTACAATGACTATATGTCTTAACATCTTACGAGATGTTAATTGATAGGCCCACGGGCCAGAAATTTTAATAAATACAGTGGTAGCTATGACTCCCTGTCAGAAAAAGGTAATGAACTAGGTTCAAACCTCAAGGCTTTGATTCTCTGAAATCCTAGCTTATAATTTATAAATGTCCTCGTGACTAAGCCTTTTGTGCTATTACTAAATGCCTCGATCCCAGACGATCATGGCTTATAAATTAAACTTGTCTACTCGACTAGGCCATTTGTGCTATTACTCACTTATAAATTAGGATTCATGATAAAAATCCTGAATAAAATAAACTTTATTCCTTTTCTGTTAAGTGTATGTATTAAAGGAGAATCTTAAAAGGTTTAACCTAGCTTGAATGTCATTGAAGACCTTGCTAAGACGGTAAAACCTGATTAGAAGAGATTCAGATCCTGATTAACACTTGAAAACGTGTTAACACTCCCGACAACAGTGATGCGATAAAATCGCGATTGTCACCTTTACATTAGGAACTTCCAAACCCCTTAATTAGCCTATATGATCGATAGGAATCATGGCTAATAAACGTCGAACATGATGTACACATCTAAACATCCACTGGGATGTATACCTACGGGCAAAGATGCATACATGAAAACGATAGTATTATTTCATAACTTCTTGTCAAGACAATGAATTATGAAATTTTCCGATCCAGAGGAATCATTGATTATGTATTAAAAATTTCCCTAGTGACAAGGCTTCTGTGCCATCGAAAAGTCCTATGGGACAAGCCGTTGTGCTATATAAGATGTCGCTATGACATTGACAGTCGTGACTTATGTCCCCTGTCTAGTAAGTATAAAGGATTTATTCCATTTAAACGCCAAAGATGGTTTATTTAAAATCTAGGCAAAACATGATCAAATAAACTAAATACTATCTAGTAGCCTATATGGTTTGTTTGCACCATGGCTATTTAAATTATCAAGTTCGACAATTCCCTATAATTAAGTAAGCTATTACTTCATGGTTAGTTAGCCTTCAAAGCTTCACCATGGCTGACTCCTCTGGGGCTCACAATCATCTAGTTAGTCAGAATGATGTTCATTGACTAGCCTTTGTGGCAAAATAAATTATCTTCCACAAGATGACGGTTGTAGTCTTTGACTCTCTGTCCAAAGGTAAAGAGCTATGTTCGAACCTTAAGATCTCTGATCCAATAAGATTGCAGCTTATATATTAATTCCTTAGGTGCCATATTTTGTATGTCCTTTGTGACAAGGCCTTCGGGCCTATGATTATTAATGTCCTTCATGACAAGCCTTCCAACTATCTAGAGATTGTCGTTATGACAAAGACAGTTGTGACATTGTGACCCCCAGTCAAAAGGTGATGGACTCGGTCCAAACCATAAACTCAATTGATGGTCCTTTTGACCTAGGCTAAATATAATTGACATACTTTCTAGTAGCATACTATAAGGAAGTTATAAACCTAACAGCCATTATGGTTTAGTAATACCATGACTTTATAAATCATCCGTTGCGATGATTCCATAATAACTTGCATCTAAGCATACGTTATTTTTGGTGTTAGTACCAAAGCTCCAGAATGGAGGTTTCCGACGAAGAGCACAGCAGTGCAGCGGCTAAAAACAAGAATGCAAGTATAAATATAAATGTTAATGGCACTACTCTTCAGGCCTTGATTAGCGCAGCAATTAGTGAAGTTGTGGATAAGGTGCTTGAGAACAAAAAGGAACCGAGTGTCACTCACTCAAAGATCCATACGGAAACGCATACATCAGCTCGAAAGGAGAGCTCCGTTCAATCTTCAGATGAAAAGAGCAAACCTCAGGAGTTAGTACTCTATGATGAGCCCCGTTCAACTGAGGGCGGGTGCACCTACAAATATTTCGTCTCATGCAAACCCAGAGATTTCAATGGCGAAAAAGGAGCAATTGATGCTATGGAATGGCTTGAGGAAATGGAAACGGTTGTGGACATCAGCGATTGTGCTGATAAAGACGTGGTAAAATTTGTTTCACAATCTTTTAAAGGAGAGGCTCTTGTATGGTGGAAGGCCATGATGCAGTCCACGGGGAAAATTCCCCTATACCTTATGGGATGGTCCAAGTTTGCGGACCTTATCAAAGAGAACTACTGTCCACAGCACGAAGAAAAGGTGGAGACAGATTTTCTGAACCTCACAATGAAAAACCTAAATTGTCAGCAATATGTTACCGACTTCAACTCCCTATCTAGACTAGTTCCCTATTTAATCACCCCGGAACCAAAACGCATTGCGCGTTTCATCGGTGGTTTGGCACCAGAAATAAAAGGGGATGTTAAGGCTTCAAGGCCAATCAACTACAGATCAGCTGTAGATCTATCCTTGTCTCTTAATCAAGATGTAGTGAGACAAAAGTCGTCCATGAATGAAACTAACGACAAAAGACCAAGGGAGGAGAATAACTCTCAGAATTCTAAGAAGAGCAAATCCAAGCTCAACAACAACCAACAGGATTCCAACAAAAAGCCTACATGCAAAACCTGTAAAAGAAGACATTGGGGGCAGTGTCGATTAAGCCAAAAGATAAAGCAATGTGGCATCTGTAAAAGAACTGGCCACCAGTCCCACGAATGTAGGGACATGAAGGATGCAAACTGTTTCAGCTGTGGTGAAAAGGGGCACATCAGTACTAATTGCCCTAAGGCTGCCAAGAAAGGAGCAGCTAGGTCTGGAAAGGATAAGAAAGGAACCGCCTAGACTACCGGTTGAATACCTGAGACAGTGCACATCGATAATAGCAATAGGTACGTCCTATACCATTTAGCATTGATAATGACTGCCAAGTATTTTTGCATTGATGCAAGGGATAATAAATCTTTAGCAAACCATAAGCTTAGCAAACTCTGGATTACATTCATAAGGACTTCATATATTAAATATGAGGTATAATTTACCAATGGAATCTTTAATGACCTCTCTCCCATCCTCGGAGATAATCCTTTCATAAGAATCTGGAGTACTCTTCCCCAGAAGGAGTACGACAATATATACTAATTATTTTATTTTATTATTTTTCCTCATTGTTTTCTATCGTCTGCGAATGCCAAACTATGTTTGATAAGAGTACCATATGAGGATTTGCGTATCCTAGTGTGTCCCATAGATTGCTTCCATGCCTGATCAGTATGGAGGTTTAATGCATGGGATCCCCGAAGATATTCCAATGGTCATATTGTACTAAAGTCGACTAGTAGTATTCAAAGGAGATATCCAATATAAAAATGTCCTTATAAGTATCTCTACTTAGGGCATCCTTGTAATGGTAAAGGGAATATGTCACTTATCTGACACCGAAAGCGATAGATGAGCCAAAGCCTGAGAATGCAGAAATCTCTGACACCTCTATGTGTCATAAATAGCTTCTTTATAAGAATTACCATGTTTACCTTCCGAGAGGCAAGAGGATGTTAGGACAAACATCCCGCGTAGGGCTGCAGTTATTGTAAAGATCTTATATCTGTTATTACCAGCGAAACAGGAAGAACTAAGAGCCAAACCCATAAGTTTTGGATAAGGTTTCGTAAAGCCAAAATTCAAAGTTCTAAGAACTCCGATTTTAGTAAATAAGAAAGACGGTTCATCTTGCTTATGCATTGACTACCGCAACCCTATTTAGGCAATAACTAGGAATCCTCAGATTTCTGCCAGGATCGTCGATTTATTCGACTAGCTGTAAGGAACAACTATTCTTTGAGATTAGTCAAGCAGTGATTGGAATAACCATATCGCCTTAAGATAAGCTTTTCGGAAATAGTTGTTATATAAGTATCAACGCTGCTCCTTTGGGAGACCTTGTAAAGATAAGATGTTAAACATCTATTGCTAGGCAGAGAATTGGTAAGTCCAATTATCAGGATCTAAAAGTTGCCTTGGGAACAACGAATAAGATTGAGCAAATCCATAACCATCTATAAGTTGCCAGTATTCGGCAGAGAATCAAGGATTCATGGAATTAGCGAACCTCCTAAGTTCTTGTTAAAGAGATAAGGTTCAACAAAAGATATCACCCTGGAAAGGTGTGCCAATCTGTAATTGTCAGGCTAGTAAGCTCTGAATATATGAAATCATTCGAGGTAATCGAATATATCAAGATCAAATAACTTATGAGCTAAAACCTATTTAAGGAGCTTGGTGGAGCTCGCGATGTATGGCACCCTAAGGATTTAAGGATATGTTCCGCCAATAAGTCAAGGAGCACTATCACATAACGGTTGGCAGACGGACGGACAGAGTGAGCGTACCGTCCAAACACTGGAAGACATGCTTCGAGCATGTGTGATTAATTTAGGTGGCAGTTGGGATAACCGCCTACCCTTGATAGAATTCTCCTATAAAAATAGCTACCATACTAGTACTAGGGCCGCGCCTTTTGAGGCTTGTACGGTAGAAAGTGAAGATCGCCCATCTGTTGGGCGGAAGTTGGAGATGTCCAGTTGTCTGGACCGGATATCGTCTTTGAGACGACAGACAAGATCGTTCAGGTTCGCGATCGTTTGAAAGCTGCCAGGGATAGGCAGAAAAGTTATGCGGATCTTAAGCCCAAAGACTATTCACTTCGATGTAAGTGATAAAGTGTTACATAAGGTATCGCCCTGGGAGAGGGTGATGCGATTTGGTAAGAAAGGCAAGCTAAGCCCGAGGTACATAGGACCCTTCAGGATTGTCAAACGTATCGGGTCAGTTGCTTATAAGTTAAACTTGCCTGAAGAACTTAGCGCTATACCTAATGTGTTCCGCATCTGTAATCTGAAGAAGTGTTTCGCTGACGAATCACTGACTATACCGCATACAGATATACACATAGACGAAAGTCTAAAGTTGTTGAAAAACCTTTGTCGATTGAGGATCGACAGGTAAAGAAGCTTCGAAGGAAGCATGTGCCTATTGTAAAGGTCAAATGGGATGCCCATAGAGGTCCCGAATACACGTGGGAAGTGGAATCCACGATGCAAGAGAAATATCCCCATTTGTTTGAATAAATCTCGGGGTCGAGATTTCTTTTAAGGGGGTGAGGATGTAACACCTCGAAAAATTTCGTCCAATAATGTCTTGACACGTGTCATAAGGTTCCGTTATGTGAAAACATACTTTAGAGGGACTAAAAGTGACAAACAGTGAAAACTATGGAACGTAAGGGTCCAAAGTGTCAACAATGGATAAATAGGCTCTATGATAACCCCACATAATGTTTATAACCTTTAACGGATGGTTCATGGATCATACGACGCGGAAATTGCACAAAAGTGAAGTATTTCAAACTATAGGGGCCAAAGTGTCAACATGTTTAATTTATACCTCTGAGTGAACTTTTGGCAGACCCGAAGCTTTGTATAGCTAAAATATACTCACTAGAATATGTGGTAAAAATTTCATGAAGTTTCGTCAACGTATGAGAAAGTTATGGCCAAAACCGTACTTAAGGGACTAAAAGCGTCAACGTCGAATTTCATGGCTTTTCGGTTGAGCGCAAAGTTATCCGAGGACATTACCATGTTGGTAAAAGTCCTAAGGTTCTTAAAAACCAAGTTTGGGGGTTTACGGGTCGAGAAAAGTAGCCGAAACATCGCATACAAGCTCAGGGACCATTTCTGCCAAAGTTTAAAAGTTGTTGGCTGATCAGGAGGGTCAGGCGACCCGCCTGGGAAAGCCCAAGCGGGCCGCGTGGGTTGCCCAGCGAACAGAAATTCGTTTTGGGTCAAATTGAGTCCGAATTCAAGTGCATTACAGTTGTATCTTGCCTCCAAATGCTCCAATTAGAAGCCTTGCATGCCTACATCAACAGTAAACCTCAAAAACTCTGCTTTAAATCCGAATTCATCTCATTTCTTGGCATTTACAATTGTGAACAAGAACACCAAGACTTGCAAGAGCTCTCAAAGCTTCTCTGGAGATAATCTGATCATCAAGGCCGACTTCTAGTGTCCACTAAACATCTTTAGGACCTTTGTAAGCTTTCAATTCGTTCTTTAATCCATTCTTGTTGTGATTATTGATAAAAGTCAAACTGGGTGTTCATAACCTTTGACTTTCTGATTAAACGGATTTCTTTCAGTCATTTCTCGAATTGAAACTTGTTATAGATTGGTATTTATGTGGGAAACAAACCCTCTAAAGGATACAAACTGATTCCCACTACATGCATGCTAAATGTCGAGTCAAACCTATTTCTAAAAAGTCAACAGAAGCGATTTTTGTGAAAAATGACATGATTAATGATATAGATGACATGCAATCTGATTGATCATCATAAGTAACTTGTATTACATATAAGAATATGTTTTAATCATCATCAACTCGACAATCTATAGTATAGCCACGAAACGGAACCGAAAGTCTTGTAAAACGATTATTTCGTAGGCTATCGATTCGGATTCATACATGCATGTTCGAGATCTGTATTGGAAAGTATTTTTGACCATTTTTATTTTGGTAAAACTTTCTGGAATTTTTGTTGATTAAGTCTATGCTTAGCCTATTCGAATGCATGTTTCCGATTTATGCATAAAGTTGACTATCTTGCCCTTTTTGATATAAAACGTGATTTTTGGAAAAATGAAAGAGTAGAAATCTTTATTTTTAATATATAAACTTGCACCGAAAATTTCAGATCAGTTGGTGGTCCAGATTGTGAGTTATGGCCATTAGCGTAAAACTATATTATAAATTTACATAAACGGCCCTTTTCGCGTATAACCTATTTCTGGCCACGGTTTGATGCAAAACTTTTTACCAACTGATGTATTATAATATTCTGGGAATTTTGATGATTTTTAATTAATTTTTGGCTGAACGGATCCTAGATCGCCTAGTTATTCGGGTTATGTCGGTTTTGACCGTTTAGGCCATAAAATGAGTTTTACGCATTCTTTTGGCCCGAAACCTTTTTCTACTGATTCTATAAGTTAAATAAATTATTTTAAGTATTCCGGAAATATAAAAATCTCAGATTTAATTTGAAAACCCGAAAACGCCCCTAAAATCGCATATTAGCGTTTTAAGCGCATAGTAAGCGTTATACTCGTTTTAAACATATAAGACTTATACCTACTGATGTAATTATAATATTTTCATATAATAACAGTAGGTATAAGTATATGAACTCAGACTTCCAGTTTTGGCATTTTTAGCCCTTGTGAAATTACTAAAATACCCCTACGGTGCATAGTTTGGTTTTAAATGGTAAATTTGATATATGGGTCATACCCTACTGATATAATATGTCATATTAAGTATATTTACTGTATGACCCGGACCCGAAACTCAGATTTCTAACTTTACTCTTTTATTATCTTTTAAATGACCAAAATGCCCTTTTAAGGCGTAAATTGGGTTTAAAATTATTCCGGGCAATATAGGACATAACTTACTGATATTATATCATAATTAAAGCATATTATATCAGGGAACTTGCATTTGAATCATTTGACTACCCGTATCGCCCTTTTTGCGTTCGGTTCGGTTTACGTAACTAGTTTGCGTAGATTGACCGAAACGGGTCAAACGTTATCATTTTTGTCTCAAAATCCAGAATGTATTTAGTATACCCATATTATACAAGTATTCGAACTTGTCGGGTCTAAATAACGTTCTATCCGGTCTTCGCTTAATCGTGCGCTTGAACCGTATATTTCCTTAAAACTAACCGGTCTAAGCTTATGCTTAATTAAAGACCCGTTAGTATTCTAATTGGTTATTTATACCATCGTTCCAGACTAGAGCCTTCCGGTAAATTGTACCTACGCTTACTTAAGTGAATACGGCTGAGTTATTATAATTCTTGCTATTTAAGACAGGAGCTAGCTCAGGTAAATACTCTTAACTTATTTTCCCTATTACGGGCTTGGGATACGGTAATATAAATACCGCATGGTCAGGTATGGGATTCGAAGACCAATGTGTCGGGAAATTCAAATAACCTGTTTTAATTCGTATTGCTTGACTGAAACATTGGGGGTTAATGCGACCGTGTCCTGGATATCCTTGACTCATTAATTGCAAATGGCCACGACCTAAGCACGGGGTGTAGGCATACACCTGACAGATGCTTTATGCTTATTATTTGATTATACCCAATATGGGATTCCCAATAAGGGGAATAGTGGTGTGTCGGTTAATCTTGAACCGGCATAGGACCGGGCCCCGTATGTAGAGCAAGTTATGTAAAACTGATAACATGAGATATAGTTTGTCCCAAGTATAAAAGATTAATATTGCCTTGTGCATTTTAATCAAGTGTCAAAATAGTTTTGTGCCTTGTGCGCCTAAACCAATTTTCATAAACTCTTTTCAAATGAGTCAGTTGAGTGTATTTACCAGTGAAAACTGACGTATCTTCCAAAGTCTAAGTGACAGGTACAAGTACGTAATAGGCTGGGAGCTGCTCAGGGCGTTAGAAAGGAATCTTGCAAGTTCTAGGCGTCTAAAGTCTGTTGAACATTTATCTTATTTTATTTGATCCGCCTGTGGATCCGTTTCAACTACTTGTGATGTTAAATATTACGTTTATGTAAAGTTGAAATGAATCTATTTCTGCTTCCGCTGTGCATTTATATATTGTGTTGTTTGACTATGATGCTATCAACTACGTCACGTTACCCCCACCGGGCCCACCGGTGACACGTGGAAATTCGGGGTGTGACAATTTGCTAATTTTCTTTATACCAATTTAGTAGGATCTTAACTTTGTAGTTCGCTTAGTGCTTATAAAAATTTTGGACGAGGCCTGCTAGATGAGCTACAACCTCGATTTTATACCAATTTAGTAGGACCTTAACTTTGTATTTCGCTTAGAGAGCTTATAAAAAATTTGGACGAGGCCTGCTAGATGAGCTACAACCTCGATTGAATGGTTTGATTCAATTTTTATATATATCATCAAAATCTTCGTGAAAAGAAAAAAAAAGGAAAATTAGTGGTTTACTCGTGGTATGGGAGGGCGGGGGGTACCACATGGATTAAGAACGTAAGTATGTATAATGAGTCGCTAAAATAGTATTTATAAATGTTAGCTCATAATTTTATGAGTAAATTACAAGTTTTATCCTTTATGTTTACATCAAATTTCAGGCGCTGTCCTTTAGCGCAAAAGTTGACAGGCGGTGTCCTTTATCTTTCAAAATCTTGCACGTTTTGTCCTTTAGGCCAAACACAGTTAGATTTTTTAGTTAAATCTAGTCATATGCAAGGCACATGAGGGTACTATTGTAATTTCACCTTCCAAGGACTATTTTGTAAGATAAATTATATCAAGGGGCTATTCTATATTAAACTTAAAAATAAAAAATATATAAAAACTCTCACACTCTCTCTCTCTCTCTTGATCTGAGTCCCTCCCTCTCTCTTCTCTATCTCTAACAACAGGTTGGCCATCCACCATAGACCACCACCACCACCCCTCTCTCCCTCTTTCCCATCGCCACCATCAGCCTCCACACACCACCGCTACACCGGCACACCACCACCATATCCCCGCCGTTCACTCTCTCTCTCTCTTAGACTTTACCCACCACCACCACCTCTCACCACCCCACAACCTTCACCGCCACCAGCCCCACCTACTGAACACCACCAATTCCACCACACCACCCAATGGTTTATCTTGCTAAATCTCTCTGAGTAACCTTTTTCAAGGTTTAATCAACTCCAGATATTCAAACATCGTGACATCAACATGCAACTTTCATTTTCAAATTATGCAAAAATAAAAGACAACTTTATTGAAGTTACCATGTTTTTTTTTTTGAAGAAAATAAAGTACTTAACCTATAATATGTTACTAAATCAGAGGTGGAGATTGCTTCGTTGGTCGACAGGGTTTTGGTGATGAATTTGTTGGTCGGTGGTGGTTGTATCGTTGTTGATTTGAGGTTAATTTGATAAAAGAGGGTTTGATTCTTCTGAATTTGACATAATTTGTGGGTGAAGTGAATATTGCAGAATGGGAATGCAAATAGGGATCTGGGGAGATGAAGTAGGTGAAAAGAGGGCTTATTCTTTTAGCAACTTGTCTCACTTCAATTCTGAAACCAACCTCTGCCGTCAACTTGAGGGTGGAGAGAGAGAGGAAATCTAGAGAGAGAGATGAAATTTAGAGAGAGAGAGATGTGTGCATGGTTTTTGTTTATTTGTAAATCTTTTTTCCTTTTTTACACAACAGTCCCTTGCTATAAGTTTTTTATACAATAGTCCCTGAGGATGTAGAATGACAAGAGTGCCCTCATGTGCAAGGCACATGACCAGATTTAACCAAAAAATCTAACTGGGTTTGGTCTAAAGGACAAAACATGCAAGATTTTGAAAGATAAAGGACAATGCCTGTCAACTTTTGCGCTAAAGGACAACGCCTGAAATTTGATGTAAACATAAATGACAAAACTTGTAATTTACTCTAATTTTATATTATTGCAAAGCTATTTCTAACAGAACTATACAAACATGCATTTGTCACTCAAATTTGCGATCGAAACAGTCGCAATACTATCAACCACCACTGATCTGGTCACAAACTAGTCATAAGAAATCAAGTCATAAACCTTAAATTATAAAGATTGATAGCATACTATTCGTAAATCAACAAAAACAAAACACAAAACCTTAGTCACAAATCGATCACAAAATTTACAACATCTTATTGGTGGTGGCAACACGGTAAAAATATATAAAAAGAATCTAAAACTAAAATTTAATAGCGGTCACAAATGATCGAAAATTTATGATCGTTAATTGATGGTGAAAAATCGGCCGCAAAATGTTAAAAAATCTAAATCTAAAATTTCATTGTCAGTTGCAAAATTTGCCATTGTTTATTGTCGGTGACAAAATGGTCGTGAACAATGTATACAGATAGTAATCTAAAATTGACGTTTTAACAATAGATCGCAAAACTTGCGATTGTTTATAAGTGGTGGCTAAACACTAGCAAAAATGTACAAAAAAAAAGCTTAGTATTTAATAGTCACAAAAAATGAAAAGAAAATGTCTAATTTAAATGTCAGTCGCAAAACGGTCTAAAAAATAAAAAAATATAATTCTATAAATTTAAATGTCAATGCTACAAAGGAATAACCGTTGTTGATTTATGCCGCAAAATAACCCCTAATCTCAAAGCTGTCACAAAATAGAATTGCCAAGAGAGGTGTCTACTAGCGTATTTTTGCTCGAAAATTGGTCAAAAAATTGTTTTCGACTAAATTATAATCACAAATACCTTGTTTTCTAGTATCGAAAACAAAATAAATAACCTACTATTGTCAACTAAGATTTATAAATAACAATTTTAATTAGGATTTAGCATTTAGCATAGGCAAACCATATGTTGGAATTTTTTTGTGTGGGTGATGTATTACCTATACCATTTTTTAGGCGTACTATATAAAGAATGACCATGAACCTAGAACACTTCAAATTTCTATTTGGTTATGGACTGGTACTTAATTTAACCCCAACAATAAAAATGATTATGCAAGGTCCATGACTCCATGAGGGTTTATGAGAATTGTTTAGGAAAACCCTAATATGGAAAGGAATGTTGTAGTCATCACTCATTCTCGTTCATTTGGTGTATGTTAGTGAAGAGAAAGCTGCTGAGAGAGAAACCAATTTCTTGCCAAATAAACTCCATTTTTAGACTTAGTTGTTTGAAGTAGGATATGAGGAGTGTATCTTGCTACCGCTAAGCGTTAGTTGCATCATCTGCAAGTTGTAGAAGAGGTTAATAGAGCCGGTAGCTCAATTTCAAGTTCAAACATCGTTACAGGTGCGGCTTTCATGTAAAGCTCATGTTATCGTGTAAGGTTGTGCTGAAGATCATAACTATGTGCACAATATCCACATGGTTGTTGTATTTGCATAGTTATAGTATTCGCATGAGTTGTGTTAAGATATTTTGGTTTTGCAAATAACATTTTTTGTAAATAGTACGGTTTTATGAATAGTATAGCTTTGTGAATAGTATTGTTTTGCGAATAGTATGGTTTTGTGAATATTATGATTTTGCAAATAATAATGTTTTGTGAAAAGTTGATGGTTAGGTAATCTTTGACTAGATTAACTTAGTGTTAAAGGTTTGAATCTGTTAGCAAGTCAAGTGTAAGGCAATCTATAATATCCCAACCTAACTATGGCTGACGTGTCACTTATACAGTAAACCAAAATTCAAAACATCAATCCATATATTGATTTAAAACATAATAATATATACAATGCATACAAACATCATTTATTTTATATAAACAAATCCATGTATGTCTTTAACCTCTCGATCCATCCATCCAAGTCTTCCCGAAAATCCTTTCAACCTAACATACATAGAAAGGAAAATATATGCCCGAGTAAACGGTTTTACTTAGTGAGACAACAACTATACAATATGCTATTTTTTAACAATATCTATCTATCAAACAACACATATAACACATATTCAGTTAGTCACCTCATATTCAATAGTTCAGTGTCTAGTTAGTTTACATTCAGTGCGTCACATAATCACATTCAATAGTTCACATTCAATTTTTTCGTGCATCACAAATAGTAGTTTAGCACGTCATATTCAATATTTGCTAAAATAATATAACTATATATCTAAATATAGCAACGCATAATCTTGAAGGTCACAAAAAATACAATAACGAGTCTAAATCTCCAACTACAAGGTAGTGGAAACCCAAATTCGTGCCCAAAGTTGTTCTAGAGTCTGTACCTTGATAGTTGATAGGTTGTCTTTAATGGAAATTTCATGTATTCATATCAACCTACATTGCTGTCATGTATCTCATAAGAACTTGTATGTATACTTTTACCAAAAGATCAGAGCTGGATCATGTCATGTACTTGTCCATTTTAAAGTCCTGGGTTGTTTAGCTATTTATTTAAAATAAATTTAATTATTTTATCAGAAATAATCAAGCGTTTAATTATTTTCTCAGAAACAATCGAGCTGGATCATGTCATGTCCTTGTCCATTTTAAAGTCCCAATGTTTATAGATATGTTTTTTATGTTTATAGATATGTTTTTTTTAATGAAATTAGGGTTTTCATGAGAGAGAAATCAATTTAGGGTTGATAAGCTAACAATATAGTGGATTAAAAGAGGTTTTGATGTGGGAGGTGGGAAGCAGGCGATGGAGGAGAAAAGATTGTGAATTAACTCATACTCTGATTTAAAACAGAAGGTTGGGGAAAGAAAGAGGTTGTTTACGTGTGTAAACCACCGCCCAACCCTGCCAATCACAGCACTTCACACTAATAAACACTGTTCATTTCCTTTTCTGTACTAATAGATATAATATAAGGTTATTTTTAGTTGTACAATGTAATAAAAATTAAGTAAATAAAAACATTGAATATAGGTTTAAAGGAATAAAACATCAATTATAATAAATGTTAGTCACAAGGTTTGAACTTGTAACCTAACTGTTATAATACACATGACTTATTTGATGTGTTTAAATAGAAATCTAATATCTAAAAAGAATATATTTTTCAAGATTTGAACCCAAGACCTCTAGATTGTAAGTTAGAAACTTTAAGTAATGATCTAGTTAGTCGCTTTGTAATATATTTTGAATATGATTACTTAAGTTAGATATATGATACATTTTAATGAAAATCTGATGCATTTTAATAATAATAATCAGATGCCTTTTTAATGAATTTCTAGTGTAAATTGTAACACCCGTAAATTTTCTTCCAATTGTGAGGCGACACGTGTCCTGAATTTGCAACTAAGGAAAGGGACTTCATCGTTCAACTATGAAACGATACATGTTCGAACCTCCAATTAATCCCAACTATGTGGAAAGAGGAAGAAATTATATTCTACGTTTATTGAAACGTGTTTCATATCTCCAACTAATCTCGATTCTGGGAATGAGAGAAATTATTATGATATGTTAACTAAAATGCGTCCCGGATCTCCGACTAGTCTCAACTACGAGAAAGGAGAGGGACTATAAGTGCCAAATGGCCAAAGATGTAAAGTCCAAGGACTTAAAATGTAAAAATCTCAAAATTTTGCTTTGGAGGTCCGCAAGGGGTTTAAACAGAAAGTATGCACTGAAGGTCCTTACGACCGTAAGCGGTGAATACTTACGATCCGTAAGGGGTCATCTGGCAAAATTATGCTTGCAGCCCAAGCACATCTCCTTCTAGTGACACCTAGCTCGAATTGCCACACTTTCACCTGGTCTTGACACCTCATTAACACTTGTTGACATCCTAGAAGGGCTCTAGACACATGTCATGATCTTGTGTTCCATCCACAACTATAAATAGCAAGCTTGAATTCATTTTCACCTTGCTCGTTTTCCATCTTTCTTTCTAAATCTCTCTTGGAGTGTTTCCTGATTCAAGGAAGCCTCCTTTTGAGTTCAAGACTTCACCTTGGATCACTAGTAAGTGTTCCATCTCAGTCTTTTCATTTATAGGCTAGTTATTAGCCGAAAGTCAAACAATTTGACTTTCTTTTTGACTTTAGGTTGTGACCATTATGGTCAAGCCAATGTTCGATCCGAACATGGCTACGTGATCGTAATAATGAAGGTTATAATCCCCTGGGATCATACCTTCTAAAGATCATGTTAAGTAGGCAAAATGATGAGTCAACTTTATATTAAATAAACGGTCAAAAACGTAAACATGCAAATTAGGCTAATTAAGTTTTTAACTATTAAAACTTGAAGTTTTGGCATCATATCAGTTTATAAAGCATGTTAAGACATGTCCAAGCATGTCCAACTCGTCATTTCTTATTTAGATCTTAATTCTATATCGAAAGTTAAGCAGTTTGACTTTTGCTTTGACTTTCGATTCTAACCCGTTTGGTCAACGATTAGGTCTGATTTGAATTAGTTTTAGGACCACGATATTGATTAGTATAACCCACTGAAGTTATACTACATGGTCAGTCCGTTAGATGAGTTTTTATGACAAGTCGCAATTATATTGTTAAAAATGACCACAATGCCCCTAGGTGGTCAAATGAACCAAAAGAATTATTTTAAATTAAAACAAACTTATAATCTGACTTTAAGTCAGTAGATACTTTATCTAAAAATATGTTTTGATACTAAGACTTGTCATAAGCCAATCCGACCTTCAAAACCCATCTTTATGCGCATAACTAGTTATGCGAAGCTAGGCGTAACGGGTCTAGGTATTTCAAAATCTCTCCAAATCAGAATGCTTGGTTAAATAACCTTTTTCCAATGAGTCATTGCACTTGGATTGGTATAAACCACATTCTATTCGATATACGCTTAAACTAGTGAACCTATTCTTAAGTAACGGGTGATATCTAAAGGGACTAACCTTTGACCCGTATACATTCTAACAGATAATAAATCTGTTCATTCCAGACTATAGTACCCCACAGATAATCGGACTTGGATCAATAATACTTATACTTGTGGCTTTTTGCTAAATTATAATCATATTGATTGTAAGCTAGCAAAAAGGTAAATACTCTTATATTTATTTTAATATTTAAACTTGGGATGGCGAATACGCCACTTGGAGTGGGTATTACGTAAATGGATCGTCTATGTTGCGCATAAATGTAAGAAATCCGATTTATTCCGTTTTACTTGATAACCGAAACGATTGGGGGTTACAGGTACCGTGTCCGGACGTCCCGACTCATATACTGTTATGGCAATACAGAATAGCGTGTATGGGTAGGCATACTGATGTGCACAAAATGCAACATATAAATTACATCAATTGTGGCACAAAACTAACCCTTTTTAGTACTAATGTTGGAAAAAGTGTGCTTTTGTCTTCCTTCTGTATTTTCAGGATTAAATGAGCTCAAATAAACAAAAGAAGCAAAAAGACAGCTAAATCTGACATAAATACAAGAAAAGGAACAAAAGTGGCATGCCCGACCTCCGGACAGCATCTTCCCAAGCAAAACAAAGAAGATAGAAGACTGAACACGCCCCGTGCTCAGTGAGCACGGGGCCATGCCCAAGTGCCAGCAGGAAAGACAAACTCATAGAAGCTTCTACTGCCCACCACGGGGCCGTGCCCAGCGGACACGGGGGCGTGGTCAACTTCCTGCAGGCGCATTTATTGTAATTGCAAATTGCAATTGATGAAGAGAGAGAGTCAGATGGACACGAGGCCGTGCCCAGCGGACACGGGGCTGTGCCCGAGCTTCTGTTCAGCCTATAAATAGGAGTGTTTGGAGCTCTTGCAACTCATCCCTTGGCACACCACCTCTCTCACACTTCACCCACCACCACCATAACACCATCATCCACCACCATCATCCATTGTCCATCATAGAGTGTGTGAGTCGTCTCGGGATCCAAGATTGATCGTAAGAATTCTTGACAATCAAAGGCCATGTTTGCCTAAATCTCTTACATCACTTGGTGAAGACAAGTGTTTAGTGTAATACTTTTTATTTTTAATCTTTTGCACTTTTTAATTGGTTTTGTATTAATGACTTTAATTACTAGTTTCTTATGTTGAAGGTGATTCTTCCTTATCGTTTGTCCGTGGTGTCTTGGCATTATTTTACTGTCTATATAAAATAAAAGATTTTCACCATTCATATCTCCACGGTCTATATGGAGGTATGTTGGCTACCTGGTCGGGGGTTAAGGGAACGGTTTGGTAAGAGTCTTGCCATTGTTCAGTGTATAGATCCTGCAAAGGACCTGGGTCAAATTTAGTAGGACCTCCTTCAATACCCAAAAAGTATTGGATGGCGGGGGTTCAAACTCTTTGATCCCCTCATAAGTTAAACTATTATTAAAACTTTAACCCAGCTACTTAGGACTGTATCCCTGCTGACTCAGACTACTTAGCTGAGGGCAACGTCGCCTTCAAAAGAGGGGCTACCACATTATGCATTAATAACTTAATTCATTATCTTTCAATAATCTGACCCTTTAGGATTGTATCCTTGCTGACTCAAACTACTGGGTTGAGAGTAACGTCGCCTTCAAAAGAGGGGCCTACTACAATAACTAAGATAATCTCTTAAACAAGTGCAAAAGTGCGAAAATAATCAAAGGTTACACTACACACGAGTCGAATGCAAGTGATTCATCTTGTCTATCTGTTTTTATTTTTATTTTATTTTTCAGCATTTTAGTTAGTTTTATTTTCTTAGTTTAAAACCTTTTTCTAACATTTTGATTTGATTAGACGTTGAGGATAAACCGGTACTAAAAGCTCTTGTGTCCTTGGACGACCTCGGTATCTTACCAACACTATACTACGTCCACGATGGGTGCACTTGCCCATATGTGTGTTTAGTGTTAGTAAATATCGTGTTTTACAAATTTAAAACTTGGCTAAAAAGTGTAAAAAGGGCTTAAAATATACACCTAAATCATATACACACTGACACGCACCAAGTTTTTGGCGTCGCTGCCGGGGACACAAGGATTTTAAGAAAGTTAGGAATCAACGGCCTAATCATTTTTTTATTTTCTTTTTATTTCTTTAGGATTTTCTTAATTTTTCAGCTTCTGCAGAACTCAGCACGGGTCGTGCCCGCTGAACACGCCCCCGTGCCCAATCATTGGAACTGGCAATCTTGTTTTAAGTCAGACAGTAAGCTGAACACGGGGCCGTGCCCACTCAACACGCCCCCGTGCCCAAGATTCAGTTACTGAAAACAGAACCGTAAGATCCCGACGGTTGGTAATTTCTGACACAAAAATGAGTGATAATGATCTTTTTACTTTCGGCACTCTTATGGTACATGGTGTCAATTATGTGGAGGCGATCATAAAGAATTAGAATGTTATTTTCTAAATTATAAGCCCCACTATATAGACCCATCGTTTGCCTTTAGCCTTAAGAGGGGCGAAAGTAAAAATAATCCTTATCTCTCCCTCGAAGGCGCCCAACCAGGTATTCTAGGAGAAATGCTTCTTGATGAACTATTTCAACTAGAAGATCTAGTTCTTAATTGGTTAAAAGAACTTAAGGTGGATTTCCTTAATTCATCTCAAGACGATTACCAAGAAGAAGTGTTGGGGTCGCATTCAAACAACCTCGCTGCTCTCGATAATACCTTCAACTCTAGCGAAGACTTGGATGATAGTCGTCCCTGTGCCGATTGTGCCGTGAAGGACTCCCCATCGACTTCGTTCGATGCATACATAGACCTGAGCGATTCGGCATACACCTTCTTTAACAAGAGCCCGGAAAAGGGTTGGACTTGTCCACCTACATTTAGCATAGGAATCACCCTCACCGACAACCTCTTGCGTTCTCGTCTTAATCTAGATCAATTAAGGTATCTTAGGCACTTTGGGGTTGTTCCATCCAGTAAGGAACCACCCGATCCGGATAAGTTCCTTGAAAATAGACAAACTTCATAATCAGCCTTTCGACACGGGGCCGTGCTCAGCCAACACGCCCCCGTGTCCACCAAAAGATTCCTTTCTGACCTTACGTCAGAATACGGACAAACTGTGTCAGGATTTTGCCTGCACACGGGGCCGTGTCCAGCCGACACGGGGCCGTGTCCAGCAAGCTGTCGTTTTCTATAAATGCAGCCAAGAATCCTGCACATTTGGACCATCCAGGGACAGAGATTTGAAGGGATCTTCTCTCCTACCATCCTAGGTATGTTCTAAAAGAAGGTTCCAACAACCATCATGTCCTTTCCTCTTTTATCCATTTCCTTCTTTTTCATCTTTCTCCAAAAACCTCCATTAAAGCTTGAGATTTCAAACTTTATGGCAAGGATTATTGAGTTTTGTTCAAAGAATCTTGTTAAAAATAAGTTGTATAACATTGTTTTAAGTTACTATTGTTCAAAAAGGCTTCACAAGTTAGAAAAATAACTTAAAACTTCAAGATTCCTTGTTTCAAAATTCTGCAGAAAGGTGAACACGGGGCCGTGCTCATTGAGCACGGGGCCGTGTTCAAGGTACTGTTTCATTAAAATAAGCTGTTTTCGGTTTATTTTCATAGAATGTCAAGTGAAAACAGTGGAACATCGTCCGTGCAATCAAGAAACAGTAGAAGTGGAAGGAGGCCTTCCATTGAAGCTACCCTTGTACACTACGTCATGGCGCTACGGGAAACTCTCGATGAAATGACTTCGGTAGAGGAGCTCCTAATAGACCGTATAAATTATCTTACGGTGGGGCTGGAAAATAGTTTTCAAGAGATTAACCTCTTGCACCGGAGGTTAAATATTCTTGTAACACCTCCCATGGAACCCGTCCTCCCTCAAGAGGATTAGAACCTAGCACTTGGAATCAACAACCCTACCGGATGGGGGTGACATTCCAGCGGAGCCTCCTCTTGAAAATCTACAAGAAGTCCCGGTGGAAGTTGCACCTCTTCAAACCGACGCCAACGAGCCCTCCTTCCTCCTCCCAAGGGAGATAGAGGAGTGGCTCGCCGACATATGAGGAGTCCATACCCGGAGGAAGGAGTTCTATGAAGCCGCATCCAACCGAGACTACTATCTTCTCGGAAATTTTGCTAATTAGAATAACTTGTAGGCTAGAACTCCTTGGTTTAAGTTTCTTGTGCTTACTTATCTAACTTACTAGCATTTTAGGACTATGTAATTCTCTCCATGACGGTTTTTAATGAAATGATGGTTTTAAGGTTTGGATGATGTTGTAATAAATAAAACACACTCGTGATGGTAAAGGATACCAAGGGAAACGAGAAACATCGCCCCATGCACGAAAACAGGGCCATCCGACAACAATTTCTTCATACAGTAAGCTCAGCACGGGCCGTGTCCGCCCAACACGGCCCCGTGCTGCACAATCTGCAGAAAATTGCCTAGTTCAGGTAACTGGACACGGGTCGTGTTCACTGAACACGCCCCCGTGTCCAGGCTTGTGTTTCTTTTCTTTAATTTTTGTCGCTGGCACCTGAACACGGGGCCGTGCCCGGTCACCACGGGGCCGTGTCCAGGATGCCAGTAACCAAAAATTTTGCTTTTAACACCATTTTACACATTCAATCAACCTAAAAACTTATTTTTGGGACACGTTGAGGACAATGTGTAATTTAAGTGTGGGGGGGGGGGATGCTAAAACCTTGAATCTTGCAAATCCTGATAACAAGCCTTACACAAAACTCTATTGGAATTTGGAACCGCTAATCACCCCAAATTTTTTCAAAAATTTTCATTTTTTTTACTTGTCTAAGTTTAAGTTGGAAATTCAAGTTCTAACAAGGTTATATTTTTACAAGTTTACAACTGATAGCGTCGTGATAAAAAGAACCAACATAAGAAAATTATGAAAAGGCATGACAAACTTAGTTAAAATTTGATTATATATACTTGATCACATAAAAAACCCTTTCCCACAAAAGTGAGTTTTGAGCCTTTATCGAGCATACAAATACATATCTTTACACCAAATGCTCATTTTTCGTTTCTTGTGTGAATAGCCGCTTGGTTCGTACGACTCTAGAACTTGCCACAACAATACATTCCCGGTCCTTACCAACTTAAACCCGAGTAAGTAAATGATGGAGGCATTAGGACTAACGTTTTTTCTTTCTACACCATTATTTTTCATTTTTTTTACCACCTACCCAAAATCCCCCTAGTTAACCCCTTTGAGCCTAAACCTTTTCATTTCTTAACCCAAAACAATCACCCTTTTTACCCACCTAAACCTTTTTATTTTTAACCCTTTCTTTTAGTAACAACGTTCGGTTTTCTAATGACTCTTCCTAGTAAAAAAAATTTATATATTTTGATGAAACCAAACAAACAAACAAGATCATCAAAAATAACTTTGTTTGAAACAATTGGTTCATCAAAATAAAATACAAATGTGAAAAATAAAAAAGTCTTTCAAAAACCGACGTTTGTTACGCTTTTCGCCCTTTTACTAACCACTAACCCAACCACCCACCTTTAGCCCAAGCCTAACCCTTCACCTAAAAAGTCCTCTTGATATTTACAAAGGTATATAGTTAAAAAGGAGGAGGATTGATTGCTTGGCAAGCTTATGGTAGGAGTAAGTTCCATGCCGCTCTCGAGTGATTCACTAAAAATACACCTTCGGCCGAGTGTTGAGTGATTCCGCGTGAGGTATGTGAACTTGTATATAAATAGAATTTTAAAAGAGGTATGTTATGCCCTAATAAGTAATTTATCTTAAGAAACGTTTTTAATAAATCATGACGAATAGGATTGTAAATAAATAAAAATAAAACCTAAATAGTCTTGGAAATCCCGACACTCTATGACAAGCCCAAAAACCTTCTCTTCTACCCATTCCATTTGCAAGTGAATAAAGCCACATTATAAAGAGTTTTGCTTGAGGACAAGCAAAGATTCAAGTTTGGGGGTATTTGATGTGCACAAAATGCAACATATAAATTACATCAATTGTGGCACAAAACTAACCCTTTTTTAGTACTAATGTTGGAAAACATGTGCTTTTGTCTTCCTTTTGTATTTTCAGGATTAAATGAGCTCAAATAAACAAAAGAAGCAAAAAGACAGCTAAATCTGACATAAATACAAGAAAAGAAACAAAAGTGGCATGCCCGACCTCACGACAGCATCTTCCCAAGCAAAACAAAGAAGACAGAAGACTGAACACGCCCCGTGCTCAGTGAGCACGGGGCCGTGCCCAAGTGCTAGCAGAAAAGACAAACTCATAGAAGCTTCTACTGCCCACCACGGGGCCGTGCCCAGCGGACATGGGGGCGTGGTCAACTTCCTGCAGGCGCATTTATTGTAATTGCGAATTACAATTAATGAAGATAGAGAGTCAGATGGACACGGGGCCGTACCCAGCGGACATGGGGTCGTGCCCGAGCTTCTGTTCAGCCTATAAATAGGAGTGTTTGGAGCTCTTGCAACTCATCCCTTGGCACACCACCTCTCTCACACTTCATCCACCACCCACCACCACCATAACACCATCATCCACCACCATCATCCATTGTCCATCATAGAGTGTGTGAGTCGTCTCGGGATCCATCCACCACCATCATCCATTGTCCATCATAGAGTGTGTGAGTCGTCTCGGGATCCAAGATTGATTGTAAGAGTTCTTGACAATCAAAGGCCATGTTTGCCTAAGTCTCTTACATCACTTGGTGAAGACAAGTGTTTAGTATAATACTTTTTATTTCTAATCTTTTGCACTTTTTAATTGGTTTTGTATTAATGACTTTAATTACTAGTTTCTTATGTTGAAGGTGATTCTTCCTTATCGTTTGTCCGTGGTGTCTGGCATTATTTTACTGTCTATATAAAATAAAAGATTTTCACCATTCATATCTCCACGGCCTATATGGAGGTATGTTGGCTACCTGGTCGGGGGTTAAGGGAACGGTTTGGTAAGAGTCTTGCCATTGTTCAGTGTATAGATCCTGCAAAGGACCTGGGTCAAATTTAGTAGGACCTCCTTCAATACCCAAAAAGTATTGGATGGCAGGGGTCCAAACTCTTTGATCCCCTCATAAGTTAAACTACTATTAAAACTTTAACCCAGCTACTTAGGACTGTATCCCTGCTGACTCAGACTACTTAGCTGAGGGTAACGTCGCCTTCAAAAGAGGGGCCTACCACATTATGCATTAATAACTTAATTCATTATCTTTCAATAATCCGACCCTTTAGGATTGTATCCTTGCTGACTCAAACTACTGGGTTGAGGGTAACGTCGCCTTCAAAAGAGGGGCCTACTACAATAACTAAGATAATCTCTTAAACAAGTGCAAAAGTGCGAAAATAATCAAAGGTTACACTACACACAAGTCGGATCCAAGTGATTCATATTGTCTATCTGTTTTTATTTTTATTTTATTTTTCAGCATTTTATTTAGTTTTATTTTCTTAGTTTAAAACATTTTTCTAACATTTTGATTTGATTAGACGTTGAGGATAAACTGGTACTAAAAGCTCTTGTGTCCTTGGACGACCTCAGTATCTTACCAACACTATACTACGTCCACGATGGGTGCACTTGCCCATATGTGTGTTTAGTGTTAGTAAATATCGTGTTTTATAAATTTAAAACTTGGCTAAAAAGTGTAAAAAGGGCTTAAAATATACACCTAAAACATATACACACTGACACGCTCCACATACCGATTGTAAGACACGTTTTATTCAACTTTGGTGTGTACCGTAATCATTATAGCACTAAAAATGATCGGCTCTGATCTCTGGTTCCCAATTATATGACAAGTATGTAAATCTGGTAACAAGAATAAAATCCCAAGATATATTAAAAGATTACCTACGGGTTTTCTCTATGTATAAAACTCTTTTTAAAAAATGTTTTCAAAACGAGTCAGTTAATTGTATTTACCACCGAAAGCTGACGTATTTTCAAAAGATTGAACCGCAGGTACCGAACCTTATTATAGGCTGGGATTCCGGGTCGGCTAGAATGAAGGCTAAGGAATTTACAACTCCGGAAGCTTAAGGCCTATGATGTCTAAAGCTCTGTTTACTAGATCCCACCTGTGGGCTTATACTGTAACGCTTGTAATACTTTTATATATTCAAGCTTATTAGAATTTAATAATTTTTCCCCAATACTTCCGCTGCATATTATTATATTGTGATAACTGTTATCCAACCGTCACGACTATACCCATTCGGGCCCACCGGAAATTGGGGTGTGGCAGGTTGGTATCAGATCTACAAATTGAGTGAATTAGACACTAGCCTTTTATGTCTAATCTCAAATATAAAAAATACAGATTCCTTAAGAAACTCCGAGTCTAGACCCGAACATAAGACTACTCTTATTTATATATATAGTAATTGATTTTGCGAATACTCAACGAATGCCGCCAAGATGTTGCGGACAAGAGGAGGAATTATTGATGGGTCGCGAACTCGATAACCTCTACCACTGCGTAGCTTAAAGTTCCATATGGCGAACTACACTGTTTTGGAGTGATGACTTCGATACGAGGATGCTAAACCTCGTCACCCGATGTCATATCTTTTGATATTTCTGTGATATCTCACCAGCTGATTAAAGAAACAACAACTATGGAAAGCTGCATCATGGCAAAGATATATGTGCACTTTTGCATGAAATTCTTATTCTTAGATTCAATGTTCTCTTATTCTAGAGAATAAGCAGAAAAAGGAATCACTTTTTCTGGTTCTTGCTTAAAGCATATAATCTCGAGCCTTGGAACTCGATTATTCAAACCCATCTAGTTATATTATATTATACAAATCCTGCAAATCTTGCTAGTAAGTTCTCCATCTGGAGTACGATATTTATTTTATTTCATGCCTGGCCAGTATAAAGGTTTAATGCATGAAACCACTAAGATCTCCCAACGGTCATATTGTACTGATATCACCTAATAGTAAGCATCAAATATATTTTGGCGATATTACTGCCATAAGAAAAATCATTGATTTTATGGAGCCCTTTTCATCATTTTCCTTCAAATGTTATGAAGGTCGCATTTTATTGCTCCTACCTTATCAAACAGATCTTTTGATTGCTCAATAGACGAAGGCTAAAAGCACATCTTCCCACCAATGAGTGGTTGAGAAAGTGTAAACTTTCGTCCAACTATAAGACGATATGTGTCCCAAATCTCCAACTGACGAGAGGGACCTATATTTAAACGTCGACTGAGAGTATCCCAAATAGGGATGGCAATGGGTCGGGTTTGGGACGGGTTTAGGCAATCCCAACCCCAATCCCGATTACATATGCTTGTCCCAAACCCGTCCCAAAACCCGTCGGGTATCTAGTGAGTAAATACCCATCGGGTATCGGAATACCCGCGGGTCTCGGGTAAACCATTAATTTTAAAAAGTTTACCCATTAGGTATACCCGACCCAAAACCCATCGGGTAACTACTAATCAGTTACATTTAGTATTATCACTAAAGAAATATATCAAATAACTATAATGTATACGCGATAAAATACCTATGTGTATAGAAAAAAGGATGTATTATATAATTACATATTTAAAAATACAAAAGAAATTATATCGGGTATACAATCGGGTAAACGGGTTTACTTTATCGGGTAATTGGGTCGGGGAAACGGGTATGTCACCAAATCCCAAACCCATCCCAAACCTGCGAAAAAAAGTAAAAACTAGTCCCAAACCCTATTAACCGCCCCCAAACCCGTCCCAGATGTGTCGGGTTTCGGGTTTACCCATCGGGTTCAGGTTCGATTGCCATCCCTAATCCCAAATCTCCAACTGAGGAGAGGGACCTATATTTAAACGTCGACTGAGACGTATCCCAAATCTCCAACTGAGGAGAGGGACCTATATTTAAACGTCGAATGAGATGTATCGCAAATCTCCAACTGAGGAGAGGGACCTATATTTAAATGTTGACTGAGACGTATCCTAACTCTCCAACTGAGGAGAGGGATCTATATTTAAACGTTAACTAAGACGTGTCCCAAATCTCCAACTGAGGAGAGGGACCTATATTTAAACGTCAACTGAGACGTGTCCTAGAATCTCCAACTAATCTCAACTATGTGGAAGGAGAAGGACTAAAAGTGCCAACTCTTTTGGGTGAAGACAAATTAGTCGAAGGACCGCTAGTAATCAAGCAAATATATTTCTTTTTAAATTTGTTCGGTCTACTAGTTCTTACATAATTAAGACTAGTAAATAGACCATGATAAAAGACTCTGTCCTAAACATATATTCCCACCAATGGTAGTGGTTGAAAAGGTGATAGTAGTGGGAAAACTAATTCCCTCCCAACAATATAATCTTAATAATCTATAAGTGATTCTCATTCAACTATGTGACGGCACTTATCTCAAATCTCCAACTAATTCCCGGCTATGAGGAAAGGAGATAAAATTTTCATCTAACTATGTGATGTTAATTATCCCAATTCTTCAACTGAGGAGAGGGATCTATATTTAAACGTCAATTGAGAAGTATCCCAAATCTCCAACTGAGGAGAGGGATCTATATTTAAACGTCAACTGAGACGTATCCCAAATTTCCAACGGATCTATATTTAAACGTCAACTGAGACATATCCCAAACCTCCAACTAAGGAGAGGGATCTATATTTAAACATCAACGAGACGTATCCCAAATTTCCAACTGAGGAGAGGGATCTATATTTAAACGTCAATTAAGACGTATCTCAAATCTCCAACTGAGAGAGGGATCTATATTTAAACATCAACTGAGACATATCCCTAATCTCCAACTGGGAGAGGGATCTATATTTAAATGTTACCTGAGACGTGCCCCAAATCTCCAACTGAGGAGAGGAATCTATATTTAAACGTCAACTGAGACGTATCCCGAATTTCCAACTGAGGATAGGGGTCTATATTTAAACGTCAACTGAGACGTATCCCAAATCTCCAACTGATGAGAGGGATCCATATTTAAGCGTCAACTGAGACGTATCCCTAATCTCCAACTGAGGAGAGGGAAACGTCAACTGAGACGTGCCCCAAGTCTCCAACTGAGGAGAGGGATCTATATTTAAACGTCAACTGAGACGCATCTCCAACTGATGATAGGGATCTATATCTAAAGGTCGACTGAGACGTGTTCCAAATCTCCAACTAATTCCCAACTATGTGGAAGGGGGAAAACTCTCGTCCAACTACGTGACGATATTTATTCCAAATCTCCAACTAATCCTAACTATGTGGAAGGAGAGGAACCATATAAATGCGTTAACTAGAACGTATCTTAAATATCCAGGTAATTCCCGACTATGTGAAAAGGAGAAAATCTTAGTCCAACTATGTGACATTACTTATTTTAAATATGTTGAATACGTATCTATATTGATTACGTTGACTAAAACGTGTCCCTAATCTCCAAATAATCCCAATTGTGTGGAAGGAGAGGGACTATAAATCCTTTGAGCTATATAGCTAAATGTATATTAAAGCCCATTACCAGCTACAAGGCCATTGATGGCAAGAAAGGCAATGCTTGAGCCTTTCAATTAGCTGCAGGAGAAGCAGTTAAAGACATAAATATCATTACGGATATGTTTTCTGTAAATGATTTATTAGCTAGAAACTTGTTTAAACTCTGGAGCTAGTAAAAGCTTCGTCAACTATAAATCTAATAAATTTCTAAATTTGCCCTTTTAAGGCTTAAATATTATTTATAAAATCAAGTGGCCAATGTGGATGGTTTCACAATTCTTAATAGATATGATATATCCATCATGAATCAATCTACCTTTGATAATCTTTTATCTATAAATCTTGCGGGATTCGATATAGTTTTAGGCATGGATTGGTTAAACTCATAACCAAGCCTGTATTGCCTGTGATGAGAAAACTTATCGAAATTAAATCCCCATCTAGCGATATACTCGCTATTCGTGGAAGATCAACCCTATGGATTGCCCGAGACAACTTTTATGCTTAAGGCATCCGAGTGATTGAAAGGAGAATGTGACATCTACATGACATAAGTAACTTTTAACGAAATTGGAGTCGAAGGCTGAAGACCTTTTTGGTGGATGAACATGAGAAGTCCATAGCCACTTATGAAGAAAAATGCCTAAAATGTTCGCAAGTGTGTCGAATATCATAGACCATCTGATCTGCATCAATGAACTGGAAAATCCCACATAGATTTGGGAAATGGTAACAATGGATCTAATTTCCAAGTAAGATCAATCGTGGCAAGGATGCTATGTGAATTATAGTCGACAGACTGACTAAGTTGGCGCTTCTTGTCAATTAAGGAAAACTTATAATTCCAACAAATTCAGCTATATAAAGATAACACCGAGTCTCCTTATGGAGTACCGTTGTCTATAGTATCGAATTGAGATACTAAATATAACCTTATTTCTGGAAAGATTTCCAGCAAAGCGCTTAGTACGCTCCTAAATTTTAGTACAGCTTACCGCCCAGACTGATGGGTAGAGTGAGCGTACCATCCCAACTCTGGAGAACATGCTACATGCATGTATAATACACAAGAAAGTGTAGAACACTCGTCTGTTGGGCTAAAGTTGGAAGAAACCAAATCTCTGGATGGTAGATTGTCCTCACTAGAAGGCAGAAGCCTCGAAAAAAATATATTACTGATTAAGGGCAACTAAGCCCTGGATACATTGACCATTCGAGATAACCGAATGTGTCGGTTCAGTAGCTTCTAGATTTAAGCTACTAATAGAGCTGAGTTGAATCCATAGTGTATTCCATATCTCTATTCTAAAAAGTGCTTAGCTAATAGCACTTTTCATGTTTCGCCACGACGTTTAAACGTGAGCTTAAGGTTTATTGAAAAACCTTATCCATTAAGAACCATGAAATTTAAAAGCTCCGTAGAAAATAAGTTTCCCTCGTCAAAGTGAAATGGGATTCCCTTTGTGGCCCAGAATACACTTGAGAGGTTGAAATCTGATATGAAACGAAACTAACTGTATTACTTTAAACAAATCTTGAGGACGAGATTTCATTTAAGGGGGTGAGGACATAACCCCCGTAAATTTTCGTCCAATTGTGAGGCAACACGTGTCCCAAATTTCCAACTAAGGAAAGGGACTTTATCGTTCAATTATGAAACGATACGTGTTCGAAGCTCCAATTAATCCTGACTATGTGGAAGGAGTAAGAAATTATATTCTACGTTCATTGAAACGTGTTTCTTTTCTCCAACTAATCCTGATTCTGGGAAGGAGAGAAATTATTATCATGCGTTAACTAAAACGCGTCCCGGATCTCTGACTAATCTCAACTACGAGAAAGGAGAGGGACTAAAAGTGCCAAATGGCCAAAGATGTAATGTCCAAGGACTTAAAATGTAAAAATCTCAAAATTTTGCTCTGGAGATCCTTTACGGATCGCAAGGCTTCATCCTTACGGTCCGCAAGGGGTTCAAACATAAATTTTGCGCTAGAGGTCCTTACGACCCTAAGCGATGAACCCTTACGGTCCGTAAGGGGTCATCTGGCAGAATTATGCTTGCAGCCCAAGCACATCTCCATCTATTGACACCTAGCTCAAATTGCCACACTTTCACCTGGTCTTGGCACCTCATTAACACTTGTTAACATCCTAGAAGAGCTCTAGACACATGTCATGATCTTGTGTTCCATCCACAACTATAAATAGCAAGCTTGAATTCATTTTCAGCTTGCTCATTTCCATCTTTATCTCTAAATCTCTCTTGGAGTGTTTCCTGATTCAAGGAAGCCTCCCTCTGAGTTCAAGACTTCACCTTGGATCACTAGTAAGTGTTCCATCTCAGTCTTTTCATTTATAGGCTAGTTGTTAACCGAAAGTCAAACAGTTTGACTTTCTGTTTGACTTTCGATTATGACCATTATGGTCAAGCCAATGTTCGATCC
Source organism: Helianthus annuus (assembly GCF_002127325.2). Classification (NCBI taxonomy): domain Eukaryota; kingdom Viridiplantae; phylum Streptophyta; class Magnoliopsida; order Asterales; family Asteraceae; genus Helianthus; species Helianthus annuus. The sequence goes on from NC_035433.2 coordinate 75,416,451, forward strand.
AAACATGGCTACGTGATCGTAATAATGAAGGTTATAATCCCCTGGGATCATACCTTCTAAAGATCACGTGATCGTAATAATGAAGAGTCAACTTTATATTAAATAAACGGTCAAAAACGTAAACTTTGCAAATTACGTTAATCAAGTTTTTAACTATTAAAACTTGAAGTTTTGGCATCATAACAGTTTATAAAACATGTTAGGACAAGTCTAAGCATGTCCAACTCGTCATTTCCTATTTAGAGCTTAATTCTATATCGAAAGTCAAGCAGTTTGACTTTTTCTTTGACTTTCGATTCTGACCCGTTTGGTCAACGATTAGGTCTGGTTTGAATTAGTTTTAGGACCATGATATTGATGAGAAGTTATACTATATGGTTAGTCCGTTAGATGAGTTTTTATGACAAGTCGCAATTATATTGTTAAAAATGACCACAATGCCCCTAAGTGGTCAAATGAACCAAAAGAATGATTTTAAGTTAAAATAAACTTATAATCTGACTTTAAGTCATTAGATACTTCATCTAAAAATGTGTTTTGATACTAAGATTTGTCATAAGCCCATCAGACCTTCAAAACCGTTTTTATGCGCATAACTAGTTCGCATAAGCTAGGCGTAACGGGTCTAGGTGTTTTAAAATCTCTCCAAATCAGAATGCTTGGTTAATAACCTTTATCCAATGAGTCATTGCGCTCGGATAGGTATAAACCATATTTTGACGCATAAACTAGCGAAGCTATTCTTAATTAACGGGTCATATCTAAAGGGACTAACTTTTGACCCATATACATTCTAACAGATAATAAATCTGTTCATTCCAGACTATAATACCCCCAGATAATTGGGCTTGGGTCAATAGTACTTAGACTTGCGGCTTTTTGCTACATTATAATCATATTGTTTGGAAGATAACAAAAAGGTAAATACTCTTAGGGTGTGTTTAGGATTGCTTTTTCAACCTGATTTTTTTATTATTGTGTTTTGAAATCGCAAAAAATCTATTTTGGGTGTTTGGTGAAAAAATTAATAAAAACTGATTTTTTACATTTTGTAGAGATCAAAATGTGATAATCCAAAAGTAGGTCACCCCTTACTGCAGGAAAACGTGATAATCCAAAAACTGATTTTTTTACGTTTTCACTTATTTATTTTTTAAAATATATATACTTGCCAAACACTCAAATAGTTGATTATCTGATTATTGTGATATGAAACAACATAATCAAATCCAAACACTGTTAATTATCTGATTATTGTGATATTAAACAAGATAATCAAATCCAAACACTATCTTTCAGCAACACGTCTTGTTGCAGCTAATTATCTGGCTCTGATTATTCAAAATGCATAATCTATTTTCAAAACTCAACCTCAAACACCCTCTTAACTTAGTTTTGTTTTTAAACTTGGGGTCGTCTATGTTGCGCATAAATGTAAGAATCCGGTTTATTCTGTTTTACTTGATAACTGAAACGATAGGGGGTTATGGGTACCGTGTCCGGACGTCCCGACTCATATACTGTTATGGCCATATGGAATAGCGTGTAGGGGTAGGCATACCGACTGTAAGACACGTTTTATTCAACTTTGGTGTGTACCGTAATCATTATAGCACTGAAAATGACCGGCTCTGATCTCTGGTTCCCGATTGTATGACAAGTATGTAAATCTAGTAACAAGAATAAAATCCAAAGAAATATTAAAAGATTACCTACGGGTTTTCTCTATGGATAAAACTCTTTTTGAAAAACTGCTTTCAAAACGAGTCAGTTAATTGTATTCACCAGCGAAAGCTGATGTATTTTCAAAAGATTGAACCGCAGGTACCGAACCTTATTACAGGCTAGGATTCTGGGTCGGCTAGAATGAAAGCTAAGGAATTTACAAATCCTGAAGCTTAAGGCCTATGATGTCTAAAGCTCTGTTTACTAGATCCCGCTTGTGGGCTTATACTGTAATGCTTGTAACACTTTTATATATTCAAGCTTATTTGAATTTAATAATTTTGCTCCAATACATCCGCTGCATATTATTATATTGTGATAAGTGTTATCCAACCGTCACGACTATACCCATCCGGGCCCATCGGGAATCGGGGTGTGACATAAATATGATGTTAAATCAGAAATATGATGCATTATATCAGAAATCTTCTGATAAAAATAATGTGACCACCATGATTCAAACTCAGGACCTCTGGATTGTTAACCATATTCTGAACCAGTTAGACTGCTTAAGCCATTGTGAATTCAAACGAGTCATTAAATATTTATTTACACAGTTTACTAGTTCATTTTCTTCTTCTTCACCTTACTAAAAAACTAAAATTCACAAAATCAATCCTACATTCCATTTTCATTCTAGATTAACATTAAAGCTTCAAAGTAAGTTTATAAAAGGTCCATATATTGGTTACCTTAGGTCAGAGCGACCTTTCCGGTTTTCGAGAGACTTTGTTTGAAAACGTGCAGACCACTATGTCACACCCCAACCGATGGCGGAATCATCGGGATGTGGCATGATGCGAATAGGTTGCTCAAGAGAATCCATAACGACTAATTGTTACAATATTTAATAAGGTTCAATTTCCCATACAATCAAACAAATATTCTCACAAAATTCGAAACAAAATTCAATAGTTTCTCAAGCAACAAAACAAGACATGACAAAACTTGCAATTAAATTTAGGCGTGTTTCTAGAAATCCTTGACCATTTCCAGCAGTAAATCCATCAACCTGTCACATACGTTAAATAAAAGTCAATACAATAATGTAAAGGTGAGTACACATGTTTAGCATAAGTATAGCGTTTACGCATAGCCAGCATGTAACACGTAGAGAGGCGAATCAAGTAAGCTATCGACAATGATAACCAACATGATTGCGAGTAGAGTATGCGCGATACGTGTTCACCATAGTGAGCACGTAATGTAAGTAATCCTTAATAACCCCTAAATAAACAGGTGCTGAGTCCAAACTATAGTACTATCGTTGCTAAGGGTGGTAGGGCGAGTCATCAATGTGTAAACATAGCAAACAAACATTCCGGGATTCACGTATAACATGCGAGAGCGGTTAGCGTTAAAAAATGAGTTTAAGTGTTGTGTGTGTCGTGTTTTTGATAGAGAATGTATTTAACACCCAAAAAGTGCTTTAAGCGAAAAAAGGATCGAGTATACTCACAGTGCGTGCTTAACAGTTAAACACGGTTTGGAAAGGAGTGGAGGGAGCGCCGGATCAGCCTGCGTACGGGAAGAAAAGTGCATAAGTCTTCCAAAGTGCTGAAACGGTCAAGTTGGAGTGTCGAGTGGGAAACAGAGTTTTCGTACGAAGGGCCGCTTCGTACGTAGGTGGTGCCTTCGTACGAAGGTGGGGCCTTCGTGCATGATGCTTGTTTTCATGTCAAAAATCGAGTGTTCTTCGCGTCTTTCTTCAGGAAATCGAGTGTTCATCCCTCCAGCCTTAAGCTACTTATTAAACTAAGAGCCGGAGAGGTCTTTTGAGCAGTTTAGTCACACGTGGGAACATGGGCTGGGTTGTACGAAGGGTGCCTTCGTACGAGGCCAGTGCCTTCGTACGAGGCTTGTGCCTTCGTACGACGCCGGGCTTCGTATAGGCCAGTCCTGCTCGCATAAGTGGCTGTTTTCAGCGTTTTAATGCTCTGGAACAGTGTTTTTGCCTGAATCGAATGTGTTTTCGAGTCCTTTTCATGATGGTTTCGACACCGCTTCGTCCCACTATTTAGTGAACGAAACATATGTCGGTTTTGGTCCGTTTTAGTATAAAAATTGAGTTTAAAATGGTTTTTCCTTGGATTAAACATTTGGTGAGTGCGAGATATTCAGATCTCTATCTTGGGAAGCGAAAGCTAAGCCCACTACACTCCTTTAAGTGTAAATCCATAGCAAAATCAGAAGTTTTGATGAAAAAGATGAAGGTCTTTGTAAAATAGAGAAGTTTTAGATGAAAGCGAAGATAAACTCGTGAAAAATCGTTGTGGAAATCATTGTGATACTTGTAAAAATAACGGATCTTACTTGGAATGCAGTGAGGAAGCAAGTAGGGAGTGTTCTTGAGAGAATGGCAGCAAGTTATGAAATGAAGGAGTGGCTAGGTATTTATAGGGAGCGTTGCAGGTTCTGTACGAAGCTGGTGCCTTCATACGAAGGCAGTGCCTTCGTACGAAGGTGGTGTCTTCGTACGAGGGGACCTGTTTCGTGCTTGTGGCTCCCGTTTCGCGTGTCGGATGTTCGTTTGGTGTGTTTGGTTGCGTTAGCTAGTTCGAGTACTTTAAGTATTTTAGCGAGGTAATTAAGTGCCGTGTTGCGTTGCGTTTTAGCGTGTTAAATCGAGTTGCGCGAGTGAGCGTTTGAGCGAGTATCAAACACATATAACATATTTAACAATTAAACACACAAATAAACAAGTAATATAAGTAAATCCGTGTTTGAGTTCTCGTTGAGTTTGCGTTGCGATAACCCTTTAAGCAATAAGCGTTTAAATGCGATAAACAAGCGATATAAAATGCATTTTAAAATATAGTTAACCAAGCGATATACATGCGTTTTAAAGTGCAGTTAACCCTTGGTAATAATCATCGAATCTCGGAGTACAAGCGTTTACGAATGAATCAACGGTAAAAGTAGGAACAACCGAAGGTCGAGTTGTTACAGTCTCCCCTACTTTAGGGAATTTCGTTCCGAAATTAAGTAGTAGACGTAACAAAGAGTTGTGGATATTTAGCTTTCGTATCACTTTCGAGTTCCCAAGTGAACTCGGCTCCGCGTTTACCTTCCCATCTAACCTTTACTTTGGGAATGCGACTACGTCAAATTTTCTTGGTCTCTCAATCCATGATTTCTACTGGCTTTTCTACGAAGTGCAGTGTCTCGTTTATTTGCAAGTCTTCAAGAGGTACATGAAGATTTTCTTCAGCTAGACACTTCTTGAGGTTTGAGACGTGGAAAGTCGGATGTACGTTGCTGAGTTCAACCGGTAATTCGAGTCGGTAGGCCACTTTACCAATTCTTTCCAGAATCTTAAAGAGTCCCACGTAACGTGGCGCTAGTTTCCCTTTCTTGTCGAATCGGATCACCCCTTTCCAAGGTGAAACCTTTAGGAAGACGTGATCTCCAACATCGAACTTTAGGGGCTTGCGACATTTATCAGCGTAGCTCTTTTGACGAATCCAAACTTTCAGGAGCTGGTCTCTTATTTGGAGAATCTTGTCTGTCGTTTCTTGTATTAAATCGGGACTGGTGATCTGTGCGTCTCCGATCTCGTGCCAAACAATAGGCGATCGACATTTTCTACCGTACAGTGCCTCAAAGGGTGCCATTTGTATACTAGCATGATAACTGTTATTGTGCGAAAATTCTACTAAGGGTAAATTCGAATCCCAATTACCACCAAACGCACGAACGAAGCATGTCTTCGAGGGTGCGGATCGTACGCTCAGTCTGACCGTTGGTCTGGGGATGGAACGCGGTACTGAGGTTGAGAGTTGTACCGAGAGCGGATTGGAATGTCTCCCGGAGACGTGAGGTAAATCGACCATCGCGGTCAGAGATGATGTCACGAGGCGTTCCGTGTCGACAAATGAGTTCGTCGGTATAGATTCATGCTTATCGTTCAATCTTAAAGTCTTCTCATATCAGAGTGAAATGAGCAGATTTCGTCAGACAATCAACGATAAACCAAATGCTATCGTGACCAGATGGAGTGCAGGGGAGTTTTGTAATAAAATCCATAGCTATACTTTCCCATTTCCACATCGGGATTCTGGTTGTTCGAGTAAACCAGAGGGTCGTTGATGTTCGGCCTTAACTTTCGAGCAAGTTAGGCATTTCAAAACATACAGATCGATATCCTTTTTCATGCCCGGCCACCAATACCTCGAACGGAGGTCCTGGTACATCTTGTCGGCACCGGGGTGAATGGAGTATCGAGATTTGTGAGCTTCATTCATCAATATCTCTCGGAGGTTATTGCGACTAGGAATCCAAATACAGTCGAGATAGTGAAAGATACCGTTCGATTTATTCACTAACTGAGTTTGGGCACCACACTTCATTTCCTCTTTCAAGGTATTCTCAATGAAGCATGCGTGCTGCGCTTCATGAATTAGAGCTTCGAGGTCGTTCTGGGCTTGAACATTACGAATACTATTCACATAGCTTCGTCGACTGAGGGCATCGGCTACGACGTTTGCCTTCCCGGGATGGTAGCGTATTTCACAATCATAATCGTTCAGAAGTTCAACCCATCTACGTTGGCGCATGTTCAGTTCTTTCTGGTTAAAGATATATTGTAAGCTTTTATGGTCGGTGAAGACCGTACACTTTGTACCATAAAGGTAGTGTCGCCGTATCTTTAAAGCAAAAACAACTGCACCGAGCTCGAGGTCGTGGGTGGTGTAGTTCTTCTCGTGGATCTTGAGTTGTCGAGACGCATACGCGATAACCTTGTCTCGTTGCATAAGAACACAACCGAGACCTACGTTAGAGGCATCGCAATAAACAACGAAATCATCGTTTCCGTCGGGAAGTGCGAGGATAGGAGCATTGTAGAGCATACGTTTGAGAGTTTGAAAGGCGTTCTCCTGTCCTCAACCCCAAACAAAAGGTCTGTCCTTATGAGTTAAAGTGGTGAGAGATACGGCGATTTTGGAAAAGTCGACGATGAATCGACGGTAATAACCCACCAATCCGAGAAAAAGAACGGATTTCGGATGGAGTCTTCGGCGTAATCCAACTCTTTACAGCTTCAATCTTCGCGGGATCGACGTGAATTCCTTGACTGTTAATGATGTGACTGAGGAATTGAACTTCCTCGAGCCAAAATTCACACTTGGAGAATTTGGCGTAGAGGCGATTTCCTTGGAGAAGTTTGATAATTAAACGAAGATATCGCGCGTGTTCGGTTCTCGGCTTCGAGTATATAAGAATATCATCGATAAACACAATGACGAAACGATCCAAAAATGCTTTGCACACACGATTCATCAAGTCAATGAAGACCGCTGGTGCGTTCGTGTGACCAAAAGGCATGACCACGAATTCATAATAGCCATAACGAGTACGAAATGCGGTTTTTGGGATGTCTTAATCTTGTACACGCAACTGGTGATATCCGGAACACAAATCAATCTTTGAGAAACACGTAGCACCTTGAATTTGATCAAATAAAGGGTCATGCTAATTACACACGCCAAAAATAATTTTCACACCCCTAAGCGCCGCGCTATGGCCAAAGCGGGGCGCTTAGGTCGACAAAAGTTGATACGAGGTTTGACTGACTGACTGACATGCAGAGACATAAAGGTGATACGAGGTTTCAGTTGTCCCGTGAACCCTAAGCGTCGCGCTTTGGCCATAGCGTGGCGCTTCGACCCCAAATGCTCACTTTAAATCCCTGCTCAGACTCGACATTCATCATTCGATTTGTTTTTTGTCGATTTTCTTTGCTCTATTAGTTACATGTTTTGAAAAAAACGATGTCGTGGTTAAGCAACTATCTTTTCGGTCAATATTCTGACGAGTCAGTTGTTCCTGATTCTTACGAGGGGACCGCTATTTCTGACTCGTTTGAGAAACCGGTGTCGTCCAACTTGAGGGAGACAGAGGTTGTATCTGGCATTCGTTATCGTGATAACACGGTGAAGCTGGATTTGAATACCCCTGTGGAGGACCCTTACGCATAACAAGGTTATTCGAATTTCGGTTACGGTGGCGAGTATAGCTTTATACAGCAGGAGTGTTATCCAAACGACAGTTACGGTTGTCAACAAAGCTTACAAGGTTATTCGAATTTCGGTTACGGTGGCGAGCAAAGCTTTGTACAGCAGGAGTGTTATCCAAATCAGAGTTACGGTTGTGAACAGAGCTTTGAACATCAAGTCTATTCGAACCTCGGTGACGATGGTGAGCCGGAGGATGTGTCTGTTGACGAGGAAGGTTGTTACCCGGTTACATTTTCGTTTGATACAACACAAACCTTTTCGTCACGTAAAGAGTTGGTGCGTTGGGTACAAGATACGGCAAAAGACAATGGTTACCTCATTGTGACTAAGAGGTCGAATAAAAGAGGAGAGAATTACAAGATTTGGTTTCAATGTACTTTTGGTGGGGAGCATAAGAGTATAGCTACACAGAGGAAAACGGGTAGCATGAAAATAGGCTGCCCGTTCGAGATGATCGGGTTTTCGGAATCATCCGGAAGTGTTTGGAGGATCGAGGTGACGAAGGCGAAGCATAACCACACTCCTATTGAAAACTTCGAGGGTCACGCGTATGCGAGAAGGCTTTCTTCGGAGGACAAAAAACTGGTTAAGGAGTTGGCAGAGCAAGATATTCCCAACCAAAGTATCTGGCGAACGCTGACAAAAAACAATCCGGCTAGAAAGCTTATTCCGAAATATATACACAACGCTGTTCAGAAGATCAACGCCGAAAAAAATGTCGGTAAGTCTCCGATGCAAAAACTTGAAAACATTCTTATCGAAAAAAATTACACTTATTACATGCGCACGAATGAGATATCGAACGAAGTTGAAGACGTCTTCTTTGTTCACGAAAAATCATTCACTATGTGGTGTGCCTTCCCGCATGTGCTAATGATTGACGCCACCTACAAAACGAACATGTACAACCTGCCATTTGTTCAGGTCGTAGGCATGACGTCGACAAACAAATCGTTTACGGCTGCTTGTGCGGTAATTTCCGCTGAGAAGTCAGAGAACTACCTATGGGTGTTGCAGAGGATCAAGTCTATGCTGGCAGGATGTATGGAACCGCGCGTGATTTTAACAGACAGGGATTTTGCGCTAATGAACGCGTGTGAACAAGTTTTTCCAAAGGCGCATAAGTATCTTTGTCGGTTCCATTTTCAACAAAATATTAATAAGAACAGCAAGAAGAAATTCTCTGACAAGGAGTGGAAAGAATTCGTACGTACATTTTGGACATTGTGAGAGTCTACGACCGAGGAAATATACAGGTATAACTTGGAAAACCTTGAAGCACAGCTGAAAGAAGATGACCGTGAACGTGAGTATTTCTTACATAATTATGTTCAAATTTTATATAATAATAAAAACTGACTATTTACGTTTTTTAATTTTAAAGGTTTTTGATTATTTGAAGAAATCCTGGTTGGATCCGTACCGTGAAAAGTTTGTATCTTGTTGGATTAACAAAACTATCAACTTTCACCAAACTACGACCAACAGGGTTGAGGGCATGCATGCAACATTAAAAAGTCACTTTCCAAGTCATCGCAACACACTGGATAAACTTGTACTGTATGTTGATCATGTTGTTGATAGACAATACGCCGAGATTAGAAGTAGCTTTGAAACAAGCCTCCGAAAAGTGATGACGCACTTGTACGACCCAAAATGACAATATACATCATAATACTACAATTAATGAAAAAATACGTCATGTTCATGTACGGTAGGCGGCTGATACACATAACACTTCTCACAGGAGTACTTGTGCTTTCAAACCAAAATGATACGAAATAACGGAATAAGACATCACACGTAACTGATTTGATCCGGAACTTGCAGTATAGTCCATATATATTAAAAAAATGATGTATAATGGAAAAAACGTAAAATTTAGACTATTTATCGATGCGTTTGTGAATTAAAAACAATTTTAAAAAATTTAAAAAAGGCCCAAAGCGCCCCGCTTTGGCCATAACGCAGCGTTTTGGACACCAAAGCGCCGTGCTATGGCCATAGCGGGGCGCTTCGGTCCGTCGTTATACACTGAAGCGGGGCAGCTTCTCCCCCACTTCACCCAAACACAAAAAACACACACATAAGGTGCGATCTCACACACTATAGCCGGATTTCGATTTTTTCAAGCTTTCAACCGCTAAAAGGTAAGATCGAACACCCTTAATCGTTTCGGTATAACCTAACTGTTGATTATTGTGTTGATTTGGGCTGGTTGCACAGATTCGGGGTTGGTTCTGTTCTTCAAAATGAAGAACCAAAGCGCCGCGCCGAGGCCAAAGCGGGGCGCTTTGGTTCATGTTTATTTTTTTTATTTGTTATTAGTTTAATTATTATTATTTGTTTAATATTATTTGTTTATTAATATTTGTTTAATATTATTTGTTTAATATTATTTGTTTATTAATATTTATTTAATATTATTATTTGTTTATTTAATGTTATTATTTGTTTAATATTATTTGTTTAATATTATTTGTTTATTTAATATTATTATTTGTTTATTTAATATTATTATTTATTTATTTAATGTTATTATTTGTTTAATATTATTTGTTTAATATTATTTGTTTATTTAATATTATTATTTGTTTATTTAATATTATTATTTGTTTAATATTATTTGTTTATTTAATATTATATTTTCAACGTGCAGGGATGGATTCCTCCGATGACGAGATTGAGCATATGGAGGCTGAGGGAGAGGTGGGGGACGAGGGAGAGCCGGCATGTCCGTACCTGCAGTTTCCGCAAGGGTCACGGGCGAGGGGGAGATGCGCTAGGTTGCGCACCATAGAGATTGGGGAGCATGTAGGGATGGACTGGGAGCTGCTGACTACCTTGGGAGAGGTCGAGCGGGCGCGTGATATATTTGAGTTAGCGATGGAGGACTCGTACCTTGAGCTTACGGTCGAGTTTCATTCTACGTTTACATACGCGCCGCATCCGGCGGATTACGTGGAGGACCCGGATTTTCCAGTCCACGAGGTTACATTCCGTCTCGCCGGTTAGGAGTTTCAGATGAGTGTGCGGGAGTTTGCTGTCGTTACAGGTTTGTACACAGAGCCTGAGCTTGATACTGATTTATATACGCAGGCGGTTACGATAATGGACAGGCAGACGCTTATCAGTTTCTGGAGGGCCATTTCCAGGGCTCCCTTTTGGAAATCCTGGCAAAAGGCCACCACCATTAGAGACCCCTTGTACCGATACCTGCACCATGTTATCGCATCGACTATCGTGTCGCGGGGTTCCAGCAAGGAGAAGGTCAACCTCAGTGACCTTTTCTTTCTATACTGCCTACTACGCCGCCAGCCTTGCGATCTAGCAGCCAGCCTGGCAGATTACTTTTCTACAGCATACCACCGGCAGCTCCGCGGGCAGCTGCACACTGGCTCATACATCACCGCCATTGCACGCTCGCTAGGGATCGTGCCCGAGCATGATCTGCTGCTGTCCGGTCCGGTCCCGTCATCCAGGTTGGGCCGCGCGTCAGTATCTAGCATGCAGATCACCCGTACCTTTGATGTCGGTCTGAGGTTCAGGGGTGCTGACGGGCTGATTTGGCAGCCGGAGGTGTTGCCGGAGGTCATCCAGGTTGTTATTGAGGTGAGGCCTGGAGTGTTAGCCCCTCCTGATGTACAGCAGGCCGCTCGGCAGGCTCAGCTACAGGCTCTGGGCATCGATCAGCCTCAGGCTTAGCCTCAGGATCCGGCTCAGGAGGAGCATGTCGAGGAGATCCCGTTACCACCAGTTCAGCCAGCTCCTGAGCCGCCACAGTACCCGCAGCACGTTTACGCTGACAAGCCTCCGGCAGCGCGTGAGGTGGCTCGGGACTTCGACCGGCGCCTCAGACGTCAGGGCGCACGCATTGACTGGATCGTCCAGACGCTCGTTGATCTACGAGAGCTCGCTGCGTTGCCTCCACTTCCCCTCCCACCGTCCCCACCGCACGAGGATTAGTACATTACTTTGTTTGTTTAGTGTTTTGTTATGTATTATTTACTCAGTTGTACCTTTTTGTTGTGTATTGTATGTACAAACTGATATATATATATATATATATATATTGCAGTTAATCTTCTATTTACATCACGTTGGTTCTGGATTGTTTACGTTTAATTCTTATGGCTTTCTGTACATTTTATTTAACGTGTTCATTTAATTTAACAAAATAAACAACGTTAAGAACTTATATTATACACATTCTATAAAAATAATGACGTAATGACGTAATTATAAAACAACTATGAATTATATGTAATAAAACTAAAATAAAAAATTTTCCTCCAAAAATCTCTATCAAACTAATTCAAACAAAAATCCCTACCAAACTAACCCACATCAACCCAAATCCAATCTGTTTAAAAAAAACATCCAAAGCGCCGCCCTATGGCCAAAGCGGGGCGCTTTGGCCATAGCGCGGCGCTTTGGATGTGCAAAAAGACAAAAGGCGTGTGCGAATAGACCAGGCCCAAATAAATCGTCGATTCGGGGTAGCGGGTAGCGGTTCTTGATAGTAAGCTTGTTAAGTTCCCTGTAATCGATGCACATTCGGAATGATCCATCCTTCTTTTTCACAAAAATAACAGGTGTGCCCCATGGTGATGTACTCGGGCGTATAAAGCCTTTATCAAGCAATTCCTGAAATTGGCTAGATAGCTCGCGCATTTCAGATGGTGCAAGGCGATAGGGAGCTTTTGCAACGGGTGTAGCACCAGGAATAAGATCAATACGAAAATCAATATCGCGAGTAGGGGGTAAACCAGGTAAATCTTTGGGAAAAACCTTAGGAAAATCACAAACAACTGGAACGTCTTTCACCGTTTTCTTCTCATTCACCGGTACTACGATATGGGCTAGGAAAGCGATGTACTCCTTGCGTAAGTACTTACTCGCTTGGATACACGACATAAGCTTCAACTCTTTCGAAAGTACCTCACGGTAAACACGTAATTGATCACCGTTTAGAAGAGAGAAACAAATCATCTTATCGAAACAAACAACTTCAGCACGATTCTCACGAAGAAAATCCATGCCTACTATGATGTCAAAACTACCTAGTTGCATAGGTATGAGATTGATCAGGAAAACGTGATTGTTGAGTTCAAGAGTACAATCACGTAGAACGTAACTAACGGTAACGGTTCTTCCGGTGGCAACTTCCACGTCGAAGTTCTTTGGGAGTTTAGCGCGTTCACATTTTAAAAGCCTTTCGAATTCTAACGATACAAAGCAGTTATCGGCTCCAGTATCAAATAAGCATGAATCATAAATACCGTTGACAAGGAACGTACCATTGACAACATTGTTGTCATTCTGGGCCTGGCGGAGGTTGATGTTGAAAGTTCTCCCGTGTGCAGCTTGCGGTTGTTGTTGTTGCTGTGGTTACTATTGTGGTGGCTCTTGTTTTACAACTCGTTGCGGGAAGACATTGCTAAAGTGGCTGGGATCGCCACAAGTGTAGCAAGCACGTGCATAAGCAACTGGTGCTGGAAGTGTTGGGTTGACCTGGGGAGTGAGAGGTTGAGCTGGCAGTGCTGCGAGAGCTTGGGGAGCTTGCTGACGAGGGCCTGAGCGGCAGTTGGCTGTGTAGTGTCCATAGATGTTGTAGTTGACACAGAAACGGCAGTTTGTCTCCACTGGATGATGATAGGTGCAGGTAGGGCACAGTTTTAGGCAAGAACGGTAAAAAGCTATATTATTTTCATATAAGAATGGTAAAAGGTAGGGATTATGGTTATGATACATGATGGGGTTATGATGTTTTAGAAAGAGTAACAGAAATGTTAAAATGCTATGATTTTTACCTTATTAGGCCATGTGTTGTAGGCTTGGAGGGGTTGGTGCCCCTTTCGCACATCATCACATTTAACGCCCTAACACCACAACATATGGGCTTGGAAGGGGCTTTAGCTTGGCACGGGGCGAAGTATGGGCCTTGGGTACTTTTGTTTGTATTTTTTAAATAAACAATCAATCATATCTAGCCACCTCTTCTCAAATAACACATTTAACATAAAGCCCCACAACACCTCTTAAAGTCCCATGGGGGTAGAAAAAAGTGGGCCTACGTGGCGCCACGTGGAAACACTTTTCCATTTTAAATATCCTTCATAACACATAGTCTTACTAGACCTCACTCAGTAACACGGTATATTTAGCATGTACACCAGTCAGTTAGGTTGAACCAAGTATAGGATGGTTGGCTCCCTAACATGGTCTTGAAGTTAGCCGACATCATGTGGACTGACAACCCTAGTTATGTTTGAACTATTGGTACTGAAATTTGTTTTGTATGGTTTGGATTATGAATGTGGAATGTGGAATGTTTCCATTGCTATGGATTATGAAATTTTCCATTTAAGAATTGTGTTAGGTCTCCTTGGTTTGAGATCTTACAAACTCGCTGATTTAGCACACATATTCAAAATTCAAAAAATTAATAATGAAAGAACTTCTTAGTTCGTGTGATTTAACGTTTCCACTTATAACATATAACATATATAAATAAAACTTCTTTATTTAGATTAGAGCATTCACATCAGAATCTCAATATCATCCTTATCCTTATAATTTTAGAAAAAGTTTATGATTTTCATCAATTTTTACACTTTATCTCATTCTCTAAAATATGAAAAAAAAAAAAAAAAAAACTAAGAGTGAATTGTGATCCCTATATATAGGAAAATCACTATTCACTTCATGTATTATTTATTCCCTATATTTTTTTTATGAGTAGCTGTGAATAGAAGAAACATAATAAAAATAACAAAATTTAATGAAGAAGTATTAATAAATTGAAAAGAGATACATATGGGGAATCGAATGCGAAGCATTTTGAAAAATTAACAAATTTTAACAATGTGTTTTTTAGTTAAATTATAGAAGTGGGACACAATTTTAATTTTTAATGTGAATAATGTGAATGCACTTGTAGAAAGATGCATATTCAATCGCTTTGTCTCTATATATACATTAGGTACCTTTCTATAATTAATTCTATTTGGTGATTTGCTCCAAGTGTTGTTTGTCAAATAGAACACGATCCTCTCTAGTTTGTTTTACTCTTTTTCTCTAATAATTAAGTTTTACTAACAATAAAATTCTTAAATACCCAATATTAATGTATTTCTATTTTTCTATGAGACTTCTATATTGTATTAACGTATTTCTAATTTTCTATCAGACTTCTATACTACTGAGGGGCAGGATTTAGGGAAAACGCTTAAAAGTGTGAAAACGGTGAGAACGCCCCTCATCCGTTGGATCAAAACAATCTATGGATTAGAATGGCGGGGTGACATTTTCGTAAATAACATCAACTTTATTACTTGGACGCGCTTCATTAAGACCACCCGTAGTGGGCATCATCTCCGGCGTGATCCCCCCCCCCAAACACCCCCAAAAAAGCCGCCGCCCCACCCCTGCCAGCGTGATCCGGCAGAAAATCGCCCTCCAGCGTGATTTAAAACACGTTCAAATGGTATTTTGGTGGCCAATCAGATGTATCCCGCTTTTTCTTGACCAATCCCCTTTTTTTGTTAGTTTTTTGTTTTATTTAATTCTTTAAACCCCTTTTTAACATAATACACACATCCCCACTACACCCATTTTAGAAAAACGCCCAATAATGCCCCTTGCTGACTGGACTGCCACATGGCGGAAAACGCCCAAGGGTGGGGGCATTATTCACCCTTACCACTACGCATGGTCTAAGGGTAAAAGTGTCTTTTACTGCTCTAATACAAAACGCCAAACTAATGAGCAAAACGCCATTCAAAATTCCCGCCTTAACCAACAAGGCATACACATCAGTCACTTCCAGATGAAATGCCATATTTATCTAAAACCCCATTAATACAAAACGCCAAAACTTAATGATGAAACGCATTGCTATTTTAACAGATATAGGTAAACAAACAGTAACTGGAAGTTTATTATTAACATTTATTATAAAAAATTCCCTCCTAAATTACGCGCCAAAAACATCATTATATAAACGACGTTACCATCACTTCCAACATCACTTCAATTGATCATACTAAAAACGTCATCTTTAACCAAAACGCCAAATTTAAAAAAAAAAACTCTAAAAAGAATAAAAAATGTCAAACATCGTTTCATGGAGATACAACCTTAGAATAAGAAGATTCGTAATCCGTTTTGATACAGAAGAAGAGTGTTTGTTAAAACAATCAAAGCCATATTGAACTTGGAAGAAGAAGTACAGAGGGGGAACCTAGCACTTGGTGTCCCTCTTGATAACCACTGTGATAAAACACATACGGTTATAAGAAGATTAACCAGAAAATTTGGATCGAACAATGCAAATGCAAATATGGACCTAGTCAACCGATCATGGCGTTTTGATGAAGACACTGATATGGTGACTGTTATATGTGACAACGGGGAGCAGGAAGACTACATGTTTAAAAACATCATGACCAGGCAGAGTCTTGGGTTCCTAGAGGTGTTATACAATGCAACATGTTTGAACACAGACATGACAGTAAAATTGGCGTTGTTGCATGACATGTTCAAATGGAGGGTTCAAAATCTTCAAGAACAAGAGGCCGATGAAAGTGAAAGTGATGACTTGGATGAGAAACTGGAAGAAGAATCCAAAGAAGAAGATGAGGGGAGCGATGGATACTTCTCAGACGAAATCCCTTCTGACGAGGAGTTTTAATTTTTTTTCTTTCCGTTTTTTTCTTTTGTGTAATATTTTCTGTGCTTTGTTATGTACTTTTCCAATAATAAGATACTTTGTTTCTCTAATTAGTTATAAAACGCCCAAATGCCATAAACGCTAGACACCAAAAGTTAATTAGTTGTATTTTATCATCTTTATCTAAAACACCATTAAATACAAAACGCCAAACTTAAAGATGAGACGTCTTACAACCTTAACAGATAAAGCTGACCAAACAGAAACTACAAACAGTAACTGAAACGAAGGATACTTTATTACTAACATTTATTATAATAAATTTCCGCCTAAATTACACACCAAAAAACATCTTATATAAACAACGTCTCAGGACCTTCAATTGATCACACAAAAAACAAACGCCATATAATAAAACGCCAGAAAGTTCAAAAACCACCCCATGGCAATTGTTCTTCGAGATTCAGCTTTGTTCTCAAAAAAGTTTCACTCAATGTGTTGGACAAAATTCTTAGTGTGAGAATATTGTCCATCTCATTGAGCAAAATCTTATTGAGTTTATGTTGGGATTGAACCCTATCAGAGGAACAGATAATTAAAGCCAAAACTAGATCAGAACAGTGGATTCTGAATAAGCAGATGCTGATATACAAATCTCTCCCCTTGAAAGTGATTACAACTACTGATGACCTCCTATCTGCTGATCTTGCTAAACTGCTGACCCATAACTGCTGCTCAACTAAAGATCTGATGGAAGACTAAAGTCCTGCTGATTCAATCTACTGCCTTGAGTCAAGCACTGCTGATCCGGACAAGTGCTGCTGGGTTCACAGCAGTAGAAGGTTGCAGCAGCTGTTCTAAAGTCTGTTTTGTAATAGAATATATTAGCAGTAGTTAACACAAGCAGTGTCTGTATAGATCAGAGGTTAGAGTTTGTTAGGAGGTTAGATGTCACTTTCATGGTGACGTCAGCAAAGATGCTCAGTAGTTTGCAAGTGCCTATAAATAGTTCAGTACTTTGTACTGTTCTATTAGCTCTTTACATCATTCGTCTTCTTTGCACGAACATACTACTGAGCTCGGGCTGAGGGGGAGTTTGCATTCATACATCTATCTTTGTAATCGTTGTTGAAATTAAATTCAATCATTCGGTTCATTGTGTAAAAGATGTTTGATTAAAGTATTACTCTCATTTGATTGTATGCAAAGTTTGTTTTCATTTTAATTCCGCTGCACAACTCATCCATTTTCATCTTAACTTCAAACACAAAATACAATAAAAAGGAAACTCAGATCCAACAATTGGTATCAGAGCTTGGACAGTCAAATTTGATTTAACAATCATTTTGACGTAAATAGTTCAGCTCAAAACAGTTGATACTGATCGTTTGTTCGTCGTTGAAAAACAGAGTAAGGATTAATCACCACTAAAGTTGATTTCTCAGTACCTGTAAAACAACAAGAATGACGTCACAATCTCAGGACGATAAAAACAACATTGGTTCTCTCTTTAAACCACCTATGCGAAAAAGAAATGAGTACAACATCTGGCAAAGGAGGATGGGTCACATCCTCGCTCAACAAAGCACAGGTTGTTGGAAGTCTGTCATCTTTGGTCCTCATGTTCCTACAGTGCCAAGCGCTGAAGATGCTAAAAAACAAGTTCCAAAACCTGTTGAAAATTATACTGAAACGGATTATCAAAAGTTTGAACTAGATGATAAAGCATTTAGTATCATAGCATCAGCGCTGCCCAACGAAATATATGCTGGATTGTTACATTGTGACAATGCCAAAGAGTTGTGGGGCGCGCTTAAGGAACAGTTTGGAGGTATAGAAGAGGTCATAGAAAACAATAGGGAAATCCTGAACCAACAGTATGAAACATTTTGTCATGTTAAAGGTGAATCACTGACGCAACAATTTGAGTGGTTCAGTTGTCTCATCAGTGAACTGAGGCTTGTTAAAACCACTTTTACAAACTCAACTCAAAACAGCAGGTTCCTCAGGTCACTGCCAGATAAATGGGACACAATAGCGTTTGTCACCCGAAATTCACCTGAGTTCAAGGATCTGACCTTGACCCAACTCCATGGTCGACTCCTGAGGGAGTTGAACCAGAAAAGGAAGTTACAAGAGTCAGGGAAAACCGTTGACGATTATTCATTCGGTAACACTGCTCTTCTGGGTCAAGAAGAATCTGGTGGTAGTGGTAAGGATCAGGGTTATGATCACTTCATTGACATAACTGCTGGTGCAAATTTTAACAACCCTGATCCTCACTCTACAGGTTATGCATTCACTGCAAATGAAAACCAGATGTCAGAAAATTTAAGCTTTGAACTAAATGATTTACAGCATTTTGACCCCACTGATCTAGAGGAAATGGACATCTTGCATCAACCGGCCTTGCTAAGTGTTAGAACTAGCAAGTTTTATAAAAGAATAGGGCGAAAATTCCCAGGGTTGCATGGGAATCTAAGGGTTGGGTTGGATAAATCGAAAATCAAGTGCTATAAGTGTAACAGGTTAGGACATTTTGCTAGAGAGTGTAGGAGTCAAACAACTGGTCCCATAATCACTCACCCTAGTTCAAATCCTAGACCTCAAAATCAAAACACTGTGCACTATGCCCAATATGCCCCAGCAGCACATGTGAACACTGCTCACTATGATGGTGCTCATATGCCAGTGCATTATGTCCAAACAGCTGCTCCACAGATTCAATATGTTCAAACCCCTGCTCCCCAGGCACAAGTGCAACCTGCACCACAAACCACTGCTCCAGTAGCAACACAACCAGATCAACAAAGTTTCTTTACTCAAGAGTTTGTTGACTGGAGCAGTATGACTGAAGACCTCAGTGATGAAAACTTTGCACTCTATGCTTCTAATGTTTCTTCTCATGATGAATTTTGTTTGATGGCATTAGAGTCAATACAGGAGGGTGTTGAATCTGAAGAGAAACAGCTGGTCTCTGAAACAGTGGATGAGGTGATTGAAGCAGTGGTTACTGCTGTGGCTAATGAAGTACTGTTGGAAGAAAGTTCAGGTACCCTGATTGAACCACTGACAGATCTATGGTCTGAAGAAGATAAGAAAGAAGAAAAGGCAGGTGAAAAAGAAGAGAGAGCTGGTGATGAAGAGAATATTCAGTGTGATTGTGCAATGATGGCTGCTGCCAAGGTATCACCTCGAGTTCTAGAAAAACTATGTTCTGACAATTGCATTATTGCTTTTGCTAACATCAAAGAGGTGAATGAAAACCTTAGGAACAAAATCTTAACTGATGAAGTCAAATTTGAAAGATCTTTAAAAGAACTTAAAAACAAATTGGCTGAAAAAGAGAAAGAGATTAGCAGCATGAAAGAAGAGCAAAGCATAACCAAAACCCAACTCCAAACTATGGTAGAAAAATACCAAGTTTGCAAAAAGGAGTTAGAATCCACCCAGATCACATATGAGAAATGGGTGGAATCATGCAAAGGGTATGAGGTTATGCTTGAGAAACAGATAAAAAGCAATGTGAAATTTGGGGTTGGTTATAGAAAACATGATGATGAAAACACTGCTTTTGAAAAATCTGTTTCAACCACTGATGTAACTGCTGAGTACATCCCCACAAACAAGAATGGCCAAGAAGTGAAAATCACTGACAAACTTGGTAACAAAATCACACTTAACAGACCAATGGGCCCCTCTGCTTTTGAGGAGATTGAAAATCATCAATTTAAGCCAAAATGGTCTGATGAGTGTGATATTCTTGAAAATTTCAAGCCAATGGACTTTACATCAACTGATGGTGTTAAAGCTCCAAAAGCTAAAGTCATTCCTCTTAAGGACATCCCAGCAGTGGTTAAAACCTCTGTTGCAAAGGAGTCTGAAAAGAGGAAGAAGAAAGAAAAAATTGATAACTTGTTTTGTGAATTTTGTGAGAAAAGGAACCATCTAACAAAAGATTGTTTCCACTTAAAAGCTTATGATATAAACAAAACAAGTGTCATAGTTTCGGCTGAAAGCTGCATTGTTTGTGGTAAAACAAACCACAAAACTCAAGCATGTGTGTATCTCAAAAACTTTGACATCAAAAAGAATGAGTACCTTGCTAAAACATCCTTGAGTCCATCAGCATCACCATCTGTCAAATTCACAAAGAAACAACCACTGTTTGTGCCAGTTCAAACAGCTGTCACAAAACAGCTGAACCAAACATCTGTTAAAAGAGATGTTCAGGTTACTGATGCACCTCCTGCCAATCAGTTCAGAAAAGGCAAGGAAAAACAGTCTTACCAAAGGATTCCACACGTTTATGAGGTCTACAAAAGGCCCTCTAAACCCAGAGTGAATAGGCATCCTTTCGGTTACCAGCAGGTGATTGGGCAAGACCCTCAACAGTGGTTAGCAAGGAACAGTACTAAAACTGTCCAAACCCCTGACTTAACCACTGTCCATCACACTGCATCCATGCCAGACACTGTTGAGACTCCATCCAAAGCCCTGTTGGCTTTGGAGTCCTTAATGAACTAATCCTTTTACTTCATGTGCAGGGAGCTTCTGCATGCTTTGATAGTCTTTGGTATGTAGATACTGGAGGCTCCAGGCACATGACAGGATGTAAAGCCCTCCTCAAAGACTTTAAAATCCATGGTGGGGGTGATATATCCTTTGGAAATAATAGTAAAGGGAAGGTTCTGGGGTCTGGAACAGTGCAATCTGGCAATGTAAAATTTGAAAATGTCAATCTAATAGACAATCTAAAATTTAGCCTTCTGAGTGTATCTCAAATGAGTGACAAAGGGTTTGGGTCATTCTTCACAAAAGATTGTTGGACCAGAAATGGTCAAAAAGATTGAAGCAATAATAAAAAATGGTCAAACTAAACTTGTTGCTCAAAGAAGTGGCAATGTTTATGTTGTTGACATGTCAAAAGAGTGTCCCAGAGCTGATGCCTGTCTGTTCTCAACTGCCTCTAACAAAGAGACAGATCTTTGGCACAAAAGACTGGGGCACACAAATCTTAAGACAATAACAGAAATTTCAAAAAAATGGTTTGGTGAGAGGCCTACCACAAAAATTGTTCTCATGTCCTGAACATTGCATTTCCTGTTTAAAAGGAAAACAACATAAAAGTTCTTACAAGTCCATTGAAGAGTCCAAAACAACCCTGTGTTTGCAAATGCTACACATGGATTTGTTTGGCCCAGTTCAAGTCATGAGCCTTAAAAAGAAAAGATATTGTTTGGTTATAGTTGATGACTTTTCTAGGTTTACATGGACTTTCTTTTTGCACTCTAAAGATGAAACTGCAGGCATTTTGCAAGACTTTGTGACACAGGTTGAAAAGCAATTTGACCTTCCAGTGAAAAGCTTTAGGAGTGACAATGGCACAGAATTTAAAAATAGGGAGTTGGATGCCTTCTGTGTGAAGAAAGGGATTGTAAGGCAGTACAGCATCCCTAGAACACCAGAGCAAAATGGGGTTGTTGAAAGAAAGAACAGAACTTTGATTGAGACTGCCAGAACCATGCTTGCAGATTCAGGTTTGCCATTAACTTTCTGGGCAGAGGCAGTAAACACTGCTTGCTATGTCCAGAACAGAGTTTTAATAAACCCCAGGCACAAAAAGACTGCCTATGAAATTCTGTATAAAATCAAACCACTAATCTCATACTTTAAGGTATTTGGCTGCCCATGCTTTATTTTGAATTTAAAAGATTCCACTTCAAAATTTGCAGCCAAAATTGATTGTGGTTATTTTCTGGGATACTCAACCACTGCCAAGGCCTACAAAGTGTTCAATGCACGGACCAAGGTAGTGGAGGAGACTTTGGATGTAAAGTTCAATGAACTTTCATCAATGAAAATCCCAGCAAATCCTGCTGAACTGTTTGATCTTGAAAAATTCACTTTTGAAAATACTGTTGTCAAGACTAACAGTGCAGGTCCATCAGAGGATACAACACCAGATTATGGGTATGAAGTCATCATCCCTCAAAGGTCTGCCACAAAGGGAAAAGCATCAGTTGTTCAAAACATCTGTCAAAGCTCAACCACTGCTACATCAACAGTTGTTGACCAAAGTAGCCCATTCACCACTGCTTCCACATCCTTAAACACTGCTGACAAAAGTCCTCAAACAGTGGATAAAAGTCAGCAGTGGTCCACTCCATTACCACCCATTCCACCACCTTTTGAAGCCACTGCTGGGTCATCAAAGTCATTAGCAGTGGTTAGCTCAGATGATACACATTTGCAGCCTTCACCAACAAATGCCATCATACCATACCAAGGTGTCACACCCCGATTTCCACGTATCTCACCAGTGGGCCCGGTGGGGGATTAACGTGACGTAGTTGGCAACATTATAGTCAAACCACACAATATATGAATGCACAGCGGAAGCATAAAGATAATTATAATTCAACCATTGATTGTAATATCGAATGTATCACAAATAGTCGAATGGTATCCACAGGGGGATCAAAATAATAAAAAGTATTGTTCAACAGACAAGGCATCAAAAGCTTGCGAGACTCTTTAAGATGCTAAGGAGCTATAGCCAGCCGATTACGTTTAGTACCTGCATTTAATCTTTTTGGGAAAATACGTCAGTTTACACTGGTAAATACATTCAACCGACACTTTTGTAAAATGTTTATTAAAATTGATTTGAATGCACAAGGCACAAACTCTTTTATAACTTGGGATAATTTATAATTAAATCTTGTAAATAATTACATGCTTGCTATGCGTTCGGTCGCCCGGGTCGTGTCGGGTTAAAGTTTAATAGACACACCACATAGCGTAAAACCGAGGTGGGTAAACCAACGGCTACACCTTTAATTAATATAGACACAATGCCGGGTGTACGCCTACACCCGGATGTCGAGGGCGTGGCCATTTCGTAAAATGAAGCCAATGATATCCGGGACATGGTCATTAAGCCCCCAAAGGCGTTAAGCCAACAAAACAATTTTTTAAACGGGTCACATTGATAATACCCAACTACAAATGAGTTGGGGTCAATTGCCCGACCAAGCGGTATTTTAGATACCGTAACCCAAGCCCGTATAACGGAAAATAAGTTAAAAGTATTTACCTTTGCAAGTATAATCCTTAATTGAGTAAATCACAGATACTGGTCTCCTATTATGGAACGAAGGTTTTAAAATAACCTTTTAGAATCCTAACGGGTCTTTATATTGGCCGTAGCCTAGACCGGCTAGTTTCGAAGTATAGCTACGGTTTGATCGCGTGAAAGGCGAAAACCGTGAATGGAGTGTGATTTTGACCCAACAAGTTTGAATACTTGTTTTATATGGGTATAGTAATCATACTCTGGATCTTGGGGTCAAAACAATATGGTTTGACCCGCATCGGCTAATTTATGTAAACTAGTTACATAAGCCGAACCGTGCGCGCAAAAAGGCGCAACGGGAAACCGTGAGAGTCCTACACTTGTTTCCTAAGTCAAAATGCCTTAAAGAGGTCGTGGTATCAGTAGGATACCTTCCGTGATGCCCGTAACGAGTTTAAGTTAATATTATGCCCCGTAGGGGTATTTCGGTCTTTTTAAAGATTATAAAAGAGGTTTCTGAGTTCTACAGGAAATCTGGGTTTCCCGAACAGTTTATAAAGTCTAAAATACTTTATTTATAATTTAAAATCAGTGGCAACTGGAACCGGGTCAAAAGACCTTGTAGAACTCAAGTTATGGCCGAAAAGGGTATATTTGGTATTTACCGAACCGTTGCCATAACCGCAGGTTATGAGCAGGTTAAAAATAATTAAAAATCTTTAAAAATCCCAAAATATTATTTTACAACAGTGAGCAAAAGGTTTGGTGTCGAAATCCGGGTTTAGATAGGCGTTATGCTAATTGCGCTATTTAATTACTGAAGTTTCGCAATTTGCGCTATTTAGCATAACTCCTATTCTGGACCTCGGATTGACATGAAATTTTAGGGACATGCTTAGAAATCAGTAACCAAGGTCATGATTCATTCATGTGTCCGAAATTATCGTTTTAAATTAAAAAGGGCGTTACGGTCAACTTTTAAGCACTTAACGGAAAGGTGTAAAGGACTTGGACAAACGACGAACCGGTCACAGAGGGTGACACCATCATGTGACCTGGTCCTAAGAGAGTCCTAAGGCATATCTACATTACACTAAAACGGGTCAGAACTGAAGTCAAAGCAAAAGTCAAAGTTTTGCGACTTTCGGCTCCGAACCTGGTTAATATAGCAAATGGTCGAATCAAACAAGCTTAGACTTGTTAATACACTTATTATCATATTTTATGAGTGTTTAAACAGGTTGCATATCATCTACATTACAGATTATGCGTAAATTCGCAAAAATGGCTTTCTGTTGACTTTTTAAGTACACGTTTGACTCGACATTTGACCTAGTTAGAGTGGTGAACAGGGGGAACCCTTTTAAGGGTTTATTACCCACATAAATACCAACACATAACTATCTTTGATTCGACAAATCACTGGACCATTCGTGATTTATCACAAAGTCAATCGTTAATTACGACAGATTGACTTTTAGGCTAAACTAAGCAAAAACTAAGCCATAAAAGGGTTAGACAACTTACAGAAGCTTGTGCACGACTTAGGATGATAGAAGAACACTTGAGAGCTCCAGGAATGATCTTGAGAGCAGTGTTTGAGGTGTGGTGAACTTATGCACAATGTAGGCCTTTTTATAGTAAAGTTTGGTGCACAAGATCATTACAACACATCCTACATTGCTCATGGATGATCAGCAAGTGTCCTAAGGTGCTAGGGGTCAGGTAGAGGGCGCCCATGCTTCATTGATTGCTCACAAGATCGTTTACAAGCCAAATCATTGAATCTGCCCATGTTTTCTGTTACTGGGCGTCCCACGCGGCCCGCATGAGAGTTCATGCATTTTGTACGCGGGCCGCCTGAGTCCATAAGTCAGAAACCGGATTAACAGGTGGCTCGCGGCCCACATCAACTAGCCCCTAACCTTTACGCGGCCCGCGTTAGGTCTGATTTCCAAGATTTTTTGAATCTTTTGTAATGATTAACGAAATCTTCGGTAATTAATAACCTGACCTTTCGGGTTTGAAGGGGTAACTTTGCGATATGGCCCTCGGTTAATTACAATTAAGGGCCTCGTGCCATTTACCCGTACTGTCAAGTCCCCGGTTAGTTTAATTACTATCCGAAAAGCCTTAACTTTCATTGTTGACGCTTTTAACCCCTCTCGTACGAATTTGATCATAACTTTCTCGTTTTAAAACGGAACTTCGCGAAATTTATATAGTACATTCTAGTGAGCGTATTTTATTGTTACAAAGCTTCGGGTTTGTCAAAGGGTCACTCAGAGGTATAATTAAACATGTTGACACAGTTAACCCTTGCAGCTTGAAATCTCTCACTTTCTTCCGCGTTTCGCTTCCGTACGATCCATGATTTATTCGTTTGAAGGTATGAGCATCGTTTAGGGTTACTATACAGTATATTTACCCTTTGTTGACATTTATAACCCTCGAATTTACATACTTCCAAGGTTTGTCAACTTTAGTTCTTTATTTCATATCTAGTGCCACGTGTTAACACATTATTGGACACAAAATTTCGAGGTGTTACATCCTCACCCCCTTAAAATAAATCTCGACCCGAGATTTACTCAAACAAATAAGGGTATTTTTCTTTCATCGTGGCTTCAACTTCCCACGTGAATTCGGGACCTTTACGGGCATCCCACTTGACCTTTACTATAGGTACATGCTTTCTTCGAAGCTTCTTCACCTGTCGATCTTCAATCGACAAAGGCTTCTCTACAAATTTCAAGCTCTCATCTATATGCACATCTGTATGAGGTATCACCAATGATTCATCAGCGAAGCACTTCTTTAGATTGCAGATGTGGAACACATTGTGAATTCCATGGAGCTCTTCCGGTAAGTTCAACTTATAGGCAACTGACCCGACACGTTCGATAACCTCGAAAGGTCCTATGTATCTCGGGCTCAGTTTGCCCTTCTTACCGAAACGCATCACCCCCTTCCAGGGCGATACTTTAAGTAATACCTTTTCACCTACTTCGAAGTGAAAATCCTTACGCTTTGGATCGGCGTAGCTTTTCTGCCTATCACGGGCAGCTTTGAGACGTTCTCGAATCTGGACAATCTTGTCCGTTGTTTCGAAGACTATCTCTGGTCCTAATAATTGGACCTCTCCAACTTCCGCCCAACAAACCGGCGATCTACACTTTCTACCGTATAATGCCTCGAAAGGCGCAGCCTTTATGCTGGTATGGTAGCTATTGTTGTAGGAAAATTCGATTAGTGGTAGGTTCTTATCCCAACTACCACCCAAATCGATAGCACATGCACGAAGCATGTCTTCTAACGTTTGAATAGTACGCTCACTCTGACCGTCTGTCTGAGGATGGTAAGCCGTACTAAAATTCAAACGTGTGCCCAAAGATTGCTGGAAGCTTTTCCAGAAATGAGACGTGTATCTAGTATCTCGATCAGAGATAATAGACACAGGTATGCCATGCAAGGCTACAATCTTATCAACGTATAACTGGGCTAATGTGTCGGAGCTATAAGTCTCCTTGATGGGTAAGAAATGAGCTGACTTAGTCAGTCTATTGACTATAACCCATACTGTGTCATTTCCTTTCTTTGTCTTGGGTAACTTGGTAATAAAATCCATAGTTACGCATTCCCACTTCCATTCAGGAAGTTCAGGCTGTTGTAGCAAGCCTGACGGCTTTTGATGCTCAGCTTTGACTTGAGCACAAGTCAAGCATTTGGCTACATAAGCGGCTACAGACTTTTTCAAGCCTATCCACCATAATTTGCCTTTAGATCCTGATACATTTTATCTGCTCTAGGATGGACAGAATATTTGGAACTATGGGCTTCCTGGAGGATAACATCTCGTAGTCCTCCATAAATTGGAACCCATATTCGCCCATTCAATCGCAAAATTCCATCCTTGCTAAGAGTTAACTGCTCCTCAGTCACTCCCAGCTTCTCCTTAGGATAGTTAGCTTCCAACACAGCTTCTCTATGTGCAGCTAACACCCTTTCAATCAGATTATTCTTTACTTCAATGCTCTTAGCATTGATTCGGATGGGTCTCACCCTTTCTTTTCTACTCAGGGCATCAGCGACTACATTCGCCTTGCCGGGATGATATCTGATTTCACAATCATAATCATTTAAGGTTTCCATCCAACGGCGTTGCCTCATGTTTAATTCCTTCTGATTAAACAGATGTTGAAGGCTCTTGTGATCTGAATAGATCACAAACTTGATTCCGTACAGATAATGCCTCCACAGTTTTAGTGCGAACACAACGGCACCCAACTCCAAGTCATGGGTGGTGTAATTCTTTTCGTGCACCTTTAACTGTCTCGACGCATAGGCAATAACCTTGCCTTTTTGCATGAGCACACACCCCATGCCAGTGTGTGACGCGTCGCAGTAAATTACGAACTCCTCGGTACCTTCCGGTAGCGTCAGCACAGGAGCGTTGCTCAGCCTTTGCTTCAGAATATCAAAGGATTCTTGCTGCTTAGGGCCCCAAACAAATTTTATCTTCTTCTTGGTTAGAGAAGTTAAGGGCGCAACAATCCTTGAGAAATTTTCAATGAATCGCCTGTAGTATCCTGCTAACCCTAGGAAACTACGGATCTCTGTAAGCGTCTTTGGCTCTTGCCAATTCATGACAGCCTCTACTTTAGCGGGATCCACCTGGATACCACGCTCGCTGACAACATGTCCTAGAAATTGGACTGCTCATAACCAGAATTCGCACTTGGAGAATTTGGCATAGAGTTTCTCATGATGTAGCAGCTTGAGAATACATCGAAGGTGTTTCTCATGCTCAGCTTTGTTCTTCGAGTATATAAGAATATCGTCGATGAAAACGATGACGAATTTGTCCAAGTACGGCTTGCAGACGCGATTCATGAGATCCATGAACGCAGCCGGTGCATTTGTGAGCCCAAAAGGCATCACTAGGAACTCGTAGTGACCGTAACGAGTCCTAAATGTTGTTTTACGTACGTCTTCATTTCTGACTTTCAGTTGATGGTAGCCTGACCTCAAGTCGATCTTCGAAAAATAACTTGCCCCTTGTAACTGATCGAACAAATCGTCGATCCTCGGCAATGGATATCTGTTCTTTATTGTGACCTTATTAAGCTCGCGATAATCGATGCACAGACGCATCGATCCGTCCTTCTTTTTAACAAACAGGACAGGTGCTCCCCAGGTAGACGAACTGGGTTTGATGAAACCTTTAGCTAGCAGTTCATCCAGCTGGGTCCTCAACTCCTTCATTTCGGTTGGTGCTAGCCTGTAAGGTGCTCTAGCAATAGGTGCTGCTCCAGGGATGATATCAGTCCTGAATTCCACTTGCCTATCTGGTGGCAACCCAGGTAGATCTTCAGGGAAAACTTCTGGATACTCCTAAATGACGGGAATGTCTTCAATCTTCGGTTTAGGTTCTTCAATAATCACCTGTGCCATGTAGATGACACAACCCTTCTTTAGACATTTAGAAGCCTTGAGCATAGTCACTTGCTCAGGCAATCCGTACTGGGTATCTCCTCGAATGGTAAGCGATTCACCAGACGGAGTCTTTATTACAATCTGTTTTCTGTTGCAGACGATTTGGGCCTGGTTGTGAGATAACCAGTCCATACCCAATACTAGGTCAAAACCGGCTAATTTAAAGGGAAGTAAAGATAGAGGAAAAGAGTGGTTCTTAATGGATATCACACATCCATCTAACACAGTGGAGACGGTTTCTATGGTACCATCTGCTAGCTCTACCTCGTAATTCACATTTAAGGTTTTGACGGGCATATTCAGCAATTTACAAAATTTATGATCTACTAAAGACTTATCAGCGCCCGAATCAAAAAGTACTCTTGCAAAGATATCATTTACGAGAAAAGTACCTGTGATTACGTTGTCATCCAGCACTGCTTCTTTCGCCTCCATCCTGAAGACTCTAGCATTGTTCTTCTTGGCCTCTTCAGGATTCTTGGCATATTTAGGGCAGTTGCTTTTAATGTGCCCCTTCTCGCTGCAGTTATAGCAAGTTGCATCTTTTATCTTCTTGCAGTCCACAGTCTTGTGGTCTTTGGACTTGCACAACCCGCAAGCAAATGACCTCGACTGAGTCTGCGAGTTTGAGTCGAGCCTACACTTTCCAAAGTGATGTCTCTTGCAAGTCTTGCACTTGGGCTTCTCACCAGATTGTTGCCCATCTTTCCTTGACTCTGACCCTCTCTTGTTATCACCGTTCCTACGGTGTTTCTTGCCCGACCTTCGTGAGGTATCGTCCTCACGCTTCCTCTTCTCGGCCTCTTTGTTCCTCAGCGACCGTTGCCGGACCGCATCCTGGGTGAGGGACAAAGATATGTCGGTCACAGATCTGAAGGTCGTTGGCCGAGAGGCCTTCACGCTTGCCTTAATCTCGGGGGCTAACCCACCGATGAAATGAGTGATTCTCTTTGGCTCCAGGGTTACCAGATATGGAACCAACCGAGACATCGTGTTGAAGCTCGTTAGGTAAGCTTGGCAGTCAAGGTTTGTCATCACCAATGATACAAAATCGGAGTCTATCTTTTCCACCTCATGTTGAGGGCAGTAATTTTCCTTGATGAGAGAAATGAATTCCTCCCATGTCATGCTGTATAGCACAGCCTTTCCCGAGGCCTGAACCAAAGCCCTCCACTAAGCCAGGGCCTCGCCCTTAAACGATTGCGACACAAACTTTACCACGTCCCTTTCCGCACAGCCACTGATGTCCACCACGGTGTCCATCTCATCCAGCCACGTCATACAATCGACTGCGCCTTTCTCCCCAGTGAAGTCTCGGGGTTTACAAGACACAAAGTACTTGTAGGTGCAGCCCCTGGCACGGGATGCATCAGTATACTCCCTTTCACGACGAACACTGTTTTCATTGGACGAGTGATTATCGTCGTCCTTTTTGGGCTTGGACAGGGGTTTTCTGTGAGATTTTGAGTGGGTTTTTGGCTTTGAGTGTGGTTTGGATATAGTTCGGCTCCGAGATTCAGTATATTCTTCATATTGTCGATCCAGAGCTGCCTTGACAGCGTTATCGACAAGAGCTTTTAATTGAGCGCCCGTCAAATTAACTTGGGTGTTATCATATTCGTCTTCATTTGAGTGGCTATTTTCTCCACTAGGATCAGCCATGGTAACTTGTATCTGCTACAGAAGATAACGAAAATTTTATTTAGGAGTTTATTATGGAATTGTCTTTTATGGCAATTCATTAACCATGGTAACAGAGACCATATCTGGTTAATTTGTTACTCACTTTTATTTAGGATTCGAACATACCTATCCTAATTACAAATAATATTGCTATTGGCACAATGCCTAGTCACGAGGACGTTATTATAATATTAGCCGAGATTATAGAGAATCAAGGTATGAAGGTTTGAACCGTAGTCCTTTTACCCTTTCTGACAGGGAGTCATAGACTACCACTGTCTTTTGTCTTATTATGACAATGATTATGGCCCATAGGCACTACATCACTAATGGATGTTTGATAATTCGGCCCGCAGGCACTACATCGCTAATGGATGTTTAACAAGTGATCATCTTCATTGATGATTTAACCCATGATTTATTATATCATTAATTTGGGCCTTGGAATCCTGAGAAGGATTCCTATACATGAATGACGCGTGTGATTTTAACGAATCACATCTGCCACGGACGTTAACATGATTACAGAGGTTAACTGGAATTCTGAATCTTTTAATCAGGTCTTACCATCTTGGCCGGGTCTAAAAAGACACCTGGCTAGGTTTCACTCTTAAGATTCTTTACTTAGGCAGATTTAAATTTAAAAGGAATGATTTTGATTTATTTCATATATAGTAATAACAAAAATGAAATTCATAACATAACATTCCATAACTTCAAATACGATTACACGCTGCCCTAAACCAGACTTTTAAATAAGTACATACCTACATAGAGGTTAATAAAGAGACAAGTCCACACAGGGACCAATACAAGATAAGTGTCCACACAGGGACTATAAGGATAAGTCCACGTAGGGACTGAAATATGATAAATGTCCACGCAGGGACTAATTTGCAAATACAATATTACATAAGGAGACTAGTGGTCTCGTTTCTTCTTCTTGCCCTTCAACAGGTTTGCTAGACCTTTAAGGAATCCCCTGTTGTTCTTTCGTTCTTCCTCGAAATCTTGTTCCACCCGACTTAATCGGTGGAGGATCTCTTCTTGCTTAGGAGGAGAGAAACGTGGTTGTGGCGCCGGTTGCGGAACTGGAGGTCTAGGAGGTGCTGGATACCCATGAGCTGAGTAGTCCGGTATTCCCATGTTTCCAAGAGCTCCGTCGGGATAGCGGGCATTATACCTAGCCGCTATCACATATGGGTCGCGATCATAGTTGTAATTGTAATGTGCGTGCGACGACGGTTCTAACGGGTTGTATGCCGTTGGACCCGTGTACGCGGGTATTGGGTGGTCATACCCAAATGGTGGCGAAGATGGTGCAACTGGTGCGGAGTTCGCCTCTTGTACTGGACTTGAAGGTCCTTCTTCAGGTACTGACGGAAAGTGACTAGCACTCGAGTGGCGAGGGGTGCTGAAATGAAATTCCCCTCCTCGGGTAGACATCCGTGCTCCTGATCTTCTACGCCTTGGCGGATCTGGAATTACTGGTTGAACTGGTGGCGGTGGTGGTGGCGTAACGGCCACAAACCGCGAATCCTCAGAAGGATCCTGTTGTTGATGTTGATCATGAGGCGAGTAATTATGTGATGGTGTAAAGTACCAATTACATTGGTCAAACCTCGCCTGGTAGCTATCGGGACCTTGATAGGGCGTGCCATGGAAGGATGACCCATCCGAGAACTCGATAGGATGTGTGGGCGTACCACGAGCAGGTTCTATGGGATCTGTGTCCTCATCCATATGGTCTTCTGAGAAGTGATCCTGTGGTCCTAACGGAACAAAGCCTGCAGGTTCCTGAATGTAATCCGCTGGGTTAAACTGGCCTACGAAGAAAGGTGATGGATCGCCATAAGAATGGTGCGAGACAGATCGCTGCGAAGCAGATCGCTGTAGAGGTAAAAAGGATGGTTGAGGGTTATTGGGATTATTTTCCGAATCTGGTCCAAACGAATGACGGTACGATGGCGTCGAGCTATGCGAGGTAGAATGTCTCGCAGGTTCAAAAAGGTTTCTTCGTCTTTGTGGTTCTTCACTCCTTGTGGTCGAAGGAGCTCGCGTATTCGAAGGTCCAGCTTCGTGATCATTGTGAGTAATGATCGTTCCTCTGCCTTTTCTTCCTCTTCCTCTTCCTCGGAATATTACAGGTGGCATATTTCCTGCTTTCAAAACTTTAAATAACAATAACGATAAAAGACAAACTTGGAATAGCAATTCGAATTTGTCCTATGTTCTTGTCTAGACTCAAGTATGTGCAATTGTGTAACTGAGATTAAACACAAAGGTTAGTGTTTAATTCGCTCAGTGTTGGCTCTGATACCAACCTGTCACACCCCGATTTCCACGCATCGGCTAATTTATGTAAACTAGTTACATAAGCCGAACCGTGCGCGCAAAAAGGCGCAACGGGAAACCGTAAGAGTCCTACACTTGTTTCCTAAGTCAAAATGCCTTAAAGAGGTCGTGGTATCAGTAGGATACCTTCCGTGATGCCCGTAACGAGTTTAAGTTAATATTATGCCCCGTAGGGGTATTTCGGTCTTTTTAAAGATTATAAAAGAGGTTTCTGAGTTCTACAGGAAATCTGGGTTTCCCGAACAGTTTATAAAGTCTAAAATACTTTATTTATAATTTAAAATCAGTGGCAACTGGAACCGGGTCAAAAGACCTTGTAGAACTCAAGTTATGGCCGAAAAGGGTATATTCGGTATTTACCAAACCGTTGCCATAACCGCAGGTTATGAGCAGGTTAAAAATAATTAAAAATCTTTAAAAATCCCAAAATATTATTTTACAACAGTGAGCAAAAGGTTTGGTGTCGAAATCCGGGTTTAGATAGGCGTTATGCTAATTGCGCTATTTAATTACTGAAGTTTCGCAATTTGCGCTATTTAGCATAACTCCTATTCTGGACCTCGGATTGACATGAAATTTTAGGGACATGCTTAGAAATCAGTAATCAAGGTCATGATTTGTTCACATGTCCGAAATTCTCGTTTTAAATTAAAAAGGGCGTTACGGTCAACTTTTAAGCACTTAACGGAAAGGTGTAAAGGACTTGGACAAACGACGAACCGGTCACAGAGGGTGACACCATCATGTGACCTGGTCCTAAGAGAGTCCTAAGGCATATCTACATTACACTAAAACGGGTCAGAACTGAAGTCAAAGCAAAAGTCAAAGTTTTGCGACTTTCGGCTCCGAACCGGGTCAATATAGCAAATGGTCGAATCAAACAAGCTTAGACTTGTTAATACACTTATTATCATATTTTATGAGTGTTTAAACAGGTTGCATATCATCTACATTACAGATTATGCGTAAATTCGCAAAAATGGCTTTCTGTTGACTTTTTAAGTACACGTTTGACTCGACATTTGACCTAGTTAGAGTGATGATCAGGGGGAACCCTTTTAAGGGTTTATTACCCACATAAATACCAACACATAACTATCTTTGATTCGAAAAATCACTGGACCATTCGTGATTTATCACAAAGTCAATCGTTAATTACGACGGATTGACTTTTAGGCTAAACTAAGCAAAAACTAAGCCATAAAAGGGTTAGACAACTTACAGAAGCTTGTGCACGACTTAGGATGATAGAAGAACACTTGAGAGCTCCAGGAATGATCTTGAGAGCAGTGTTTGAGGTGTGGTGAACTTATGCACAATGTAGGCCTTTTTATAGTAAAGTTTGGTGCACAAGATCATTACAACACATCCTACATTGCTCATGGATGATCAGCAAGTGTCCTAAGGTGCTAGGGGTCAGGTAGAGGGTGCCCATGCTTCATTGATTGCTCACAAGATCGTTTACAAGCCAAATCATTGAATCTGCCCATGTTTTCTGTTACTGGGCGTCCCACGCGGCCCACATGAGAGTTCATGCATTTTGTACGCGGGCCGCCTGAGTCCATAAGTCAGAAACCGGATTAACAGGTGGCTCGCGGCCCGCATCAACTAGCCCCTAACATTTCGCGGCCCGCGTTAGGTCTGATTTCCAAGATTTTTTGAATCTTTTGTAATGATTAACGAAATCTTCGGTAATTAATAACCTGACCTTTCGGGTTTGAAGGGGTAACTTTGCGATATGGCCCTCGGTTAATTACAATTAAGGGCCTCGTGCCATTTACCCGTACTGTCAAGTCCCCGGTTAGTTTAATTACTATCCGAAAAGCCTTAACTTTCATTGTTGACGCTTTTAACCCCTCTCATACGAATTTGATCATAACTTTCTTGTTTTAAAACGGAACTTCGCGAAATTTATATAGTACATTCTAGTGAGCGTATTTTATTGTTACAACGCTTCAGGTTTGTCAAAGGGTCATTCAGAGGTATAACTAAACATGTTGACACAGTTAACCCTTGCAGCTTGAAATCTCTCACTTTCTTCCGCGTTTCGCTTCCGTACGATCCATGATTTATTCGTTTGAAGGTACGAGCATCGTTTAGGGTTACTATACAGTATATTTACCCTTTGTTGACATTTATAACCCTCGAATTTACATACTTCCAAGGTTTGTCAACTTTAGTTCTTTATTTCATATCTAATGCCACGTGTAAACTAATGACACGTGTTAACACATTATTGGACACAAAATTTCGAGGTGTTACACAAGGAGATTTAATCTTCTTGAGATCTCATCCACCTGATCAAATCATTGGCAACATCAATGAAGGGGTGCTCACAAGAAGCCAAACCCAAAACATTTGTCTTTTTGCTGGTTTTCTATCACTTCATCAGCCAGTCAAGTACCAAGAGGCACTAAAAGACAACAGCTGGGTAGAAGCCATGCAAGAGGAGCTCCAACAGTTTAAGAGACAACAAGTATGGGAGCTTGTACCACTGCCAAAAGAGGTTAGTCCCATTGGCACAAAGTGGGTCTTCAAGAACAAAACAGATGAAAGGGGCATTGTTGTCAAGAACAAAGCCAGGCTTGTGGTTCAAGGTTACAGACAGGAAGAGGGGATTGATTATGATGAAACATTCGCCCCTGTTGCAAGATTGGAAGCTATCAGACTGTTCCTGGCCTTTGCTGTCAACCACAACATGAAGGTGTTTCAGATGGATATCAAAAGTGCTTTCCTCTATGGTACATTGCAAGAAGAGGTATATGTATGTCAACCTCCAGGCTTTGAGGATCCATTTTATCCTGATCATGTCTACAGGCTAAACAAAGCCTTGTATGGCCTGAAACAAGCACCTAGAGCCTGGTATGAAACTCTTTCCAACTTTCTACTCTCAAATGGTTTCAAAAGAGGTACCATTGATAAAACACTGTTTCTTAAATGGAGAGGGAAAGATTTAATGATTGTCCAAATTTATGTGGATGACATTATTTTTGGAAGCACATGTACCAAAATGTGTGAAGAGTTTAGAGAACTCATGACAGCTGAGTTTGAAATGAGTGCAATGGGTGAGCTGCAATGCTTTCTTGGTCTCCAAGTACAGCAATTGCAAAATGGAACTTTCATTCATCAAAGCAAATATGCTAAAGACCTTTTAACCAAATTTGATATGAATGATTGTAAACCATGCAGCACACCCATGGCCACAAATAAGCTGGTCATGTCTGATGAAAAGGATGAGTTGATTGACCAAACACTCTATAGAAGCATGATTGGGTCCTTATTGTACCTAACTACATCTAGACCAGACATCATGTTTGCAACATGTGTCTGTGCAAGAAGTCAATCAGCTCCCAGAAAATCAAATCTCATTGCTGTAAAAAGGATTCTCAGATACATAAAAGGTGCTCCCACACTTGGTATCTGGTATCCAGCTAAGGGGAATATCAAGGTTTCAGGTTTTTCAGACAGTGACTTTGCTGGATGTCACACCACAAGGAAGTCCACTTCAGGAGGGTGCCAGTTTCTAGGTGATTGCTTAGTCTCTTGGCAAAGCAAAAAGCAAGCAGCAGTTTCAACATCCACTGCTGAGGCTGAATACATTGCTGCTGCAAGCTGTACAGCCCAACTTCTGTGGCTTCAAAATCAGTTACTGGATTTTGGTATCACTGCCTTAAAGACACCACTCATGTTGGACAGCCAGGCAGCAGAAAATATCATCAAAAATCCAGTTTCCCATTCTACCACAAAGCACATCGACATCAGACATCACTTTGTGAGGGATTGCTATGAAAAAGGTTTGATTTCTCTGCATCATGTCCCAACTAAAGACCAGCTGGCAGATGTGCTCACAAAAGCACTTGATACAGCCACTTTTGAAAGCTTGGTCTCTAGGATTGGGATGCTAAACATGGAAGAACAAGCAACATCTTGTTTTTCTATGAATAAAAGCAACAAAATGTTTTCAGAAAATCAAAAATCCATCCTTAAAAATAGCTTAAAAATGAAAATTTCATTAAAATCCTTAAAAGTCTGCCATAACCACTGATTGTTCAAAAGTCTGCTCTACTTCAAAAAGTCTGCCCACTGCTGAAAGGCAACCTCTGTTCTCTCATTCCTTGATAACCACTGTTGTTCAAAAGCAGTGTCTTATCCACTGATATGCTATCCACTGATAGTGAAAATCATCCACTGCCCCCTTTCCACTGCTTTCATCAGTTGCTTTCACCAAAAGTACTGTCCTTTATTTTCACCAGTGGTTGTCACGTGGGCAGTACATAGCAGTCAGACCTTTTGTAACGGCTGCCACGTCAGCATTCATTCTCTTTCCTATAACATCCCCACTCACCATCAAAACAGGGTTTTACTGTCGAATTGAATTCTTAAAAATTCTCTTCTCAAAGCAGTTTTTCTTCTCATTTCTCACAAATTTCTTCGATCATTTTGTTTCAAAAATGACAAAATCGAAGCTCTCTGCAAAACCCACATCAAAATCATCGAAAACAGCCTCTCAAAAGGCAACTACCACTGAAATTCCATTCAAAAAATCTCACAATCTCCTGGGTCTTCTCACAAAACCAGGAACCACAGATGTTTTCGATTCCATTATCACCATCATGGCAAAATCAAAGTACAAAACTTTGCTCACCGCCGACGCACCCATCTACGTGGCGACCCAAAGGGAATTTTGGAAGAATGCAACCCTTGAAAAACAAGGAGACATTGCAACTGCAATCCAATCTTCCATAAAAGGTAAAGCTGTCCACATTACACCACAATCCATCTCCGAAGTCTTTCAACTCGATGACCAGGCAGGTAAAACTTCCTTCACTAAAAACGAGTTGCACATTGACTTCATTGAAAGAGGGTATGAAGCCACAATGATGAAGAAACTAACCTTAGAAAAAGGTTATTTTCCTCCTGCACCAAGATTTCTATTTCATACCCTCCTCCTATGTGCTTCAAACAAAACCACTTCTTTTAATGAGATCCCTATAAAGATTCAAAATCTGGGATATGCAATTCTTCAAGAAGAAAATTATAATTATTCTCGGGAAATCTTTAAAGATTTGGTTAATAATGTTGAAGGCAAATCATTCTTACTATTCCCAAGGTTTTTAAGCTATTATTTTCAAAAGAAATTCAGTAAGGATGATTTAGCTTTAATAAACCAAGGTGAAATAACTGCAATAAACTGCCTAACATCTGAAACTTTTTCACGAATGTTAGCACCTTGCAAAACACAAGCAGGGGTACCTGAGCAGAATTTAGCAACAACCACTGCTCCTCAGGTATCTGCTGCTGAGCCTACTGCTCTAGGTGATCAAAGCAGCAGACCAACTATTTTGAAACCCACACCTACAAAACCCAAAAAGCTTTACAAAAAGAAAAATCAAAAAACCCCCAAACCAATCAAAATGGCAACTCTGGAGGATGAGATACCAGAGTTAATGCCTGTGACAACACAAATGTCACAAGAAACCACTACTGCTTCTTCCTCACAGCAGTTGGTACAAATATCTCAACCCATAACCATAACTCCTCCTGCTTCTTCACAAAAAGAACAGGTTGTACACAAAGGGCCACCACATCATGATGCTCTGGATACACTCGTCTCCATCATCCACAGCTCAATGCCCGGAGCAAATCCGCTTCCTACACCCACCATCACATCCTCAATTCCACCAAAAACACAACTACTGTTGGATGCAATTGACTTGAACCAGGCATTACACAGTCCTTTTCAATCACCTATCAATGAGAATATGCCTCAACAAATGACTGAGTCTGCTGTATCATTCATTGCTAACCCACCAACACAACCTGAGGAGGTTACACCCATTGAGTTACAAGTAACTCTTTGTGGTAATCCAAGTGAAGCAGCCACTACAACCGTTGAACCTACAGGTTTACAGTTGGACAGTGGTTACATCAATAAGACTTCCTTGGAGGCAATTCCTTTTATAGCACCTCTACCAACCACCAGTGGATTTATTTATCCTACTGGCAACATCAAAAGGTTGTCAAGTGTTGAAGGAAGAAGACCCCAGTACCAAGAAAAAGGGGCATCAGTGGTTAAGGTTTGGAGTAAACTCCCTACTTCTACCACTGATAAAACCACTGTTAGTGGGAAATCAGATGATCCCATTAAATTGGGTGATGGTTTAAAGTACCAGAAATTGACGGCTCGTGTTGAAAAACTTGATAACTCTGTTGCAGAACTCAAAGATATGCTACAACAGTTGTTACAAGTACAAAAGGTACAATCCACTGCTGTTCCACCTCAAGCACCTGCTCTCCAACAGGCACCTGCTACAAATGAGCTCTGGAATCTATTTCAACCTTTTCTCCATCATCAAGCACAAATAGCAGATCAGCAACATGAAAAACATGTTCAACAATTGAGAAATGCTATGGAGTCTAGGTACAAAGACACTCAGGCTGATCTAAAGGCTCTCAAAACTCAGATCTTGCACTCCACTGGCACTGCTCCTCCACCAGTGTTTTTCATTGATCAACTCCCCGAAGATAATGCCAAAAAGGGGGAGAAAATTCAGGAATGGAGAAGGAAAGGAATAACAGATGGTCTCTACCTGGCACCAGAAAATTCCAATATGACCAAACAGATTCTTTTGCCAGATGGGAGTAAGAAAATTGATGTGACCACAAATGCACTTGCAGAAGCACTTGCATGTGTAAAAAGGGATAGAGAGGCCAAAAAGAAAGCCAGGGTGGATTATCCGGATCAGGGTACTTCAGGGTCAAGAGATGATGAAAATCTCATTGATGAAAAGAAGAAGCCTACTAGAAAAGTAAGGCTACCCAAATCCATTCCGGTCAGACGTTCAAAGTTTGCTCAAAAACCACCACCTAAAACAGCTGTTGTAACTCCTGGTGTATCAGCTGTTGTTGGTACTTCAGTAGTTTCAACATTTGTTCCCACTTCAACACACACCACTTCAACACACACTACATCCAATGCTTTACCTCCATCACCACCAAAATCACAATCACCTCCTATCAAAAGGCAGAAGACAGCAGTTGTTATAACTTCTGCTGTAAAGACAACAGTAGTTGGAACACCAGTTGTTTCAACAACTGTTAGTCTATCACAAACCACTACCACTGCAACCACCTTTCCATCCAAAACATCATCAGTCCCTCCTCAAATAAAGAGGAGAAGGCTAATTCCTAAAGATGATGTCACTTCACCATCACCAACATCTTCAAAACCTTTAGCTCTTGTCAATATACCAAAACCAGTTCCACTCTCTTCTATTCCAATGCA
Organism: Helianthus annuus; assembly: GCF_002127325.2. Lineage (NCBI taxonomy): Eukaryota > Viridiplantae > Streptophyta > Magnoliopsida > Asterales > Asteraceae > Helianthus > Helianthus annuus. The sequence continues at coordinate 75,456,764 of NC_035433.2, forward strand.
CAAGCTTTTACCTCCTGCAGGTGTTCAATTTCCTCTTGAACTGGAAGCAGTTAGAGAAGAAATAAAATCCTTTTATACTAAGGATGACCCTGCCAATAGGAGTTTGCCTTCAATCAAAGGATATCCCTGGCCCAAAAACATTGAATAATATTTGAAGATAAAGGCCAAGCAAGCAGAGGATATCTCGAAAAGAAACACACAAGGGAAATCTGACAAAGAAGTATCAAGATACTACCAATATCTGCTCACACAAGTCAGTTCCCTAGAACGTTTTGCTAAAAATGTCAGTCAACAAATTTCAGAAAGAGCAGCTGAAACTTTGAAGAAAGACTACATTGAAAGCATTATGTTTTACAAGAAATACAAAGGAGAGAGACACATGTACAAAGAGTGGACTGTTCCAGAGCTTGAAGCTGAAGCAGCCAGAATTCAAGATATGATAAAAAGGAAAGTCACTCACACTCCTCCTGATTGGGCAAAGTTCAAAAGGAATGTACCTGAAAAGCAGTTGGAACTAAAGAGAATGAAAGAAGAACTGGTTGTTGCTGAATTTGGCACCAAAAGACAAGTTGCTAGATGGAAAGAAGATTTGGTCAGGTCAACCTACAAAAGGTTGGAGGAATTAAGAAAGAAAGATCCAAAAATTCCTCAAAAACCTGACTACCCTGAAGCAGCGGTTTCAAAAGGACCATCAAAGCTGCAAATCAGGAGAGCCACTGCTCCAGCTGGTAATGCCATCTACAAAAGAAGGACACAAAGCCAGTTAGGAGCTGAAACTGTTCAAGAAATTCTTGCTGGAAATGTTGTTTTAAAAGAAGGCTTGTTAAGAACGTTAAAAGAAGAACTTGAACAGGAAAACTCTGTTACCACTGCTCAGCCAGTGATGGACAGGCCAGCCTCACCAAATACTTCTGCAAATAAACATCTCCCAAGAAACCCACCAGGCTCAAAAATACAAAAGTGGGCAACTGACAAACAGACCTGCGTATTGACTTTGCTCAGGTCTGGTGGAGAAGTGGAGAAAATATCAAGGGAACAAGCTCTTGGCCTGAGTCTTGAAGATTTGCAGGATCTCCTTGATCTTCCACTTAGCAGGGATGATGAAGATACAGATGCCCTTGACTTTGAATTACAATTTAAAGGTCAGATAAGGGAGCTGTTAATGAGGCAATAAAATATCCACAAATAATGAAGGGTTTTGGCATTATCTGTTCCAGGGGGAGATTGTTGGGATTGAACCCTATCTGAGAAACAGATAATTAAAGCCAAAACTGGATCAGAACAGTGGATTCTGAATAAGCAGATGCTGATATACAAATCTCTCCCCTTGAAAGTGATTACAACTACTGATGACCTCCTATCTGCTGATCTTGCTAAACTGCTGACCCATAACTGCTGCTCAACTAAAGATCTGATGGAAGACTAAAGTCCTGCTGATTCAATCTACTGCCTTGAGTCAAGCACTGCTGATCCGGACAAGTGCTGTTGGGTTCACAGCAGTAGAAGGTTGCAGCAGCTGTTCTAAAGTTTGTTTTGTAATAGAATGTATTAGCAGTAGTTAACACAAGCAGTGTCTGTATAGATCAGAGGTTAGAGTTTGTTAGGAGGTTAGATGTCACTTTCATGGTGACGTCAGCAAAGATGCTCAGTAGTTTGCAAGTGCCTATAAATAGTTCAGTACTTTGTACTGTTCTATTAGCTCTTTACATCATTCGTCTTCTTTGCACGAACAAACTACTGAGCTCGGGCTGAGGGGGAGTTTGCATTCATACATCTATCTTTGTAGTCGTTGTTGAAATTAAATTCAATCATTCGGTTCATTGTGTAAAAGATGTTTGATTAAAGTATTACTCTCATTTGATTGTATGCAAAGTTTGTTTTCATTTTAATTCCGCTGCACAACTCATCCATTTTCATCTTAACTTCAAACACAAAATACAATCAAAAAGAAACTCAGATCCAACAGTTTATCCACACCTATTTTATTTTGCCTTACAAAAGTTAATTAATTGTATTTTTTTATATTTTCAAAACACCATAATTACTTGTCACATTATAGGTCTGCATCCTACATCACACGACAAAAATAAAAAATACACATGAAAAAAGATAATTTCTATTGTTTTTTAGCGACAAAAACATATAGACCTAATCTACTTCGCGCCAAAAATAGGTCATTATATAAGTAAACAAACTTAACACGCCACAAATTGTCTAAACACGCCACAAATTGTCTAAAACGCCATACAACTTAAAAAAATGGCTCAGGTTATTGCATGGAGGTTTGATAGGTCGGAGAGACGTTTCTCCCTAAAGTTTTCTGACAGGAGAAGGGTGAAGGTTAAGACCATCAAGGCCATACTTAGTATGGATGAGGCAGTTCAGAGGGATATTCTGGCCCTTGGATTCCAATGGCCAACGAGTGTGAAAGGACTCAAACAGTAATAAGAAGATTGAAGAGAAGATTTCCAGCAGATGATGATGATGATGATGACGTTTTTGATCTACCAACAGTCACGAGTTGGAGTTTGGATGAACAATCAAGAACGGTGAAAGTGACTTCTCAAAACAGGGAGGATGATTCATTAACGATGGACGAAGTGCTGAACAGAGATAGACTACACCTTCTTGAACAACTCTGTGATTTAGCACCTTCGCACGCTGTAACATCCAGGATTGTGATTATTTTTAAATATAGGATGCAAGACATGCTAAACAAGTTGATGGCGTTATACGCTAATGACCTAGATGATGATAAATGTGAAGAAAGTGATGAGCAAAGCGATGTGTACATCTCTGATGTAATACCATCCACAAAAGAATATTAGTTTAGTTTGATTTCGTCTTATTTGTAATGTTCTGAATTATTAATGAATTATAATGCATTTGGGAACGCTATGAACGCCTAGATATTTACTTTTATAAGACAAAAGGGATTAATTCAACTGGACAGATCTACAAAAACGCCAAAAAAATTTGTAATGTTTGAATTATTAAAGGTATATAATGAATTTGGGAACGCCATGGACACCAAGATGTTTACTTTTATAAGACAAAAATGATTAATTTCATATGGACAGATCTACAAAAAACAAGAAAACGCCAAAAAATTGCATTGTTTGAATTATTAATCGATTATAATGAATTTGGGAACGCCATAAACGACAACATATTTACTTTGTAAGACAAAACGATTAATTCATCGCGGCAGATCTAAAAAAACAATAAAACGCCAGAGAGTTTTTGTTTTTAACTACACGCCAAAAAAATCCTACATGCCACAAATGACAACGGTGTGTGAGAGATGCATTGGAAAAGAAAATAAAAGGACAAAAAAACCCCTTCGCCTTTATTATATCGCGCAGCCACGTGTTCGACCAGGATCCGTTCTCACCGTTTTAGCGACAAAATATAGCGATTTTTTTAAGTTTAAAAAAAATTTTGTGTGTTTTTTTAGGTATTTTTTGGTATTCACATTGGTTCTCGCAATAAGAGTGGTTCTCAATTGAACCCTACTCTCTCTATATATATATGGGATAAGATCAAATAAAAAGTTTATTTTGCCTAAGTAGGATGAGAATGAATCTTAACCATTCATTTTTCAAATCAATGGTTAAGATGAAAGTGTAGGAGAAAGGAGGAGTGTAACGGTATATTGGGAAAATCCTATTTATGAACTTTCTCTCTCCACATGCAAGGCACATGCATATTCCACCCCCATTTTTTAGACGTTCATAACTTTTTTATACGACATTATTTTTCATAAGATTTCACCGTAAAATCGAGCATCTTTTTTATCTTTAATTTGAATACCATATTGCTATATAAAATATGAAGACTAAAAAACCCACTAAAATGTGTTGTATTTCTATGTTGTATAACATTTTTTTGGGCGGGATTTTTGTGCTAAATTTTTTGTCCTAGATTTTTTGTCTTAATTTTTTTTTCTCAATTTTTTGTGCTAGATTTTTGTGTACTACATTTTTTTGCTGAATTTTTTCGTGCTATATTTTTTTTGTACTAGATTTTTTTTGTGCTATATTTTTTTGTACTACATTTTTTGTGCTATATTTTTTTGTTGTATTTTTAAAAAACAAAAGGGGTGCCACATGTCATTTTCACGCATATTTTTAAGGACCAAAATGTCCTTCATTCCTACTTATTAGTAGTGCCACATGTCATCATCACAATACTTCTTAGGCTACTTAGGCAAAATCCACTTTTTAGTGGATATATATATATATATATATAGGGGATGGTTCAAATGAAAACCACTTTTAACGCGAAAACTCGAAAACTAACTAAAAAAAGCCTAAAAAATACACAAAAAATTTTTTTTTTCAATTTTTAATAAAAATCGCTGGTTTTTATATATAAAAAAAACATTTTTTTTTAAAAAAAAAATTTGTGTAGTGCACATGTGTAATAATACACATGTGTATGTGCATACACAAATTTTTTTTTTTTTGAAAATTTTTTTTATATAAAAAAACCTGCGAAATTTGGTTTGCAAAAAAAAAATTGTATGTTTTTTTGGCTTTTTTTAATTAGTTTTCGAGTTTTCACAATAACTAGTGGTTTTCATTTGAACCTTCCCCTATATATAGGAGAAGGATCCGTTAGGAACCTCCCTTTATTGCTAGAACCGCGAGAACCAGTGTGAACACAAACAGTAATACCAAAAAAAATTAAAAAAAACACCCAAAATTTTTTTTTTTTTACATTTTTTTTGGAAAAATCGCTATATTTCGTTTATAATAAAAAAATAAAAAAAAATTTCAAAAAAAAAAAATCGGAATAAACTGCCATTTTGGTCCCTGTGGTTTGGGCATTTTTGTCATTTTAGTCCAAATCTCAAACTTTTTAAATCTGGGTCCCTGTGGTTTCACTTTTATTGCCATTTTAGTCCAAAATTCAAAAAGTCCCATTTTTTACTGTTACCACCTGTCTATTTTGTCTTTTTGTGCAGGGGCATTTTGGTCATTCTGATTTTAATATAACATATATTTTCATTCACCAAGTACCTAGAAGACAGCTCCTTCTTGTTTCGACATTGGTATTTGGTGCAGCATCTCTAATTGGTATTTGCTGAATCCATATTTGGTTAATCGCATCTCCAATGGAACACCACCTGCCACACCCCTCTCGCACCACCACCCCCACCACCACCCCCACCACCACCTGTCACCACCCTCTCGCACCAGCACCAGCACCAGCACCAGCACCTGCTCAAACTCCTTCTTAACCATCTCCAGCTCCATTTCGCCCAACCGATTCAGATCCAAATCATACCAATTCAATGAAACCTGATTCAATCAACAATGAGGTAACTTATGACACAAACCTGATTCAATCAACAATGAGGATTCACACGAATTCAATCAAACCGGCGTCATCATCTTCATCATCGGCATACCCTATGTGTTACATTATTCTATCTCTGTTAGGGTTTCCAGAACTTGCAGAACATCCAACACCAAGATTCAGTTCCTGTTTTCCCTCTCTCTCATACTTTCTGTCTCTAGGGTTTCCAGAATTCCAAATCTTCTTACACACACAACTGCAATTAACCTCCATCAATGGAGGTGAGACTAACGGCAGGCGCAATATCGACGATATGTAGCGGAAATTTGCAAACGACGGACGCGAAACCGGTGATTCAGGTGTTGGATGTTCGGCAAGTTTAGTTGCAAATGATATGCAAATGATGGGAACAGACGGCGTACCCTGTGTGTTAGGGTTTTACTAGGGGGTTGAAAATGATGTGGTTTGATCTATTGTGTGTTAGGGTTTTACTAGGGGGTTGAAGATGTCTCTGGTTAGGGTTTTGATCCAGGAGTTGAAGATGATGAAATAGTGTTTATGAATATTAGGAAGGGTATTTAAATGAGTTAATAATGTATTTACTTTAGTTTTTTTTAATTAAGAAAATGTTAAATTTAAAGCAGTTGGACAAAAATTCCCCTGCATAAAAAGACAAAATTAGCATTTGGAACAGTAAAAAATGAGGGGTTTTGAATTTTGGACTAAAATGGCAATAAAAGTGAAACCACAGGGACCCAGATTTAAAAAGTTTGACATTTGGACTAAAATGGCAAAACTCCCCAAACCACAGGGACCAAAATGGCAGTTTACTCAAAATTTCGAGTCATAGTTATCCATGCACATGTGCATTTGTATCATTTCTTTGACAAATTCCGTAATTCATTACAAATATTAAACAATTGCACTTTCATTTACACTACCACATGTAATAAACTACTTTTTACGTTAACAATATTAGAAATGCACATGTGCATCTATATGTATCAACATAAAATAAGGTGTGTTCGTACACTACTTTCTCTTTCATCTATCATTCTGTCCATAATACACAAACATGCACATGTGCATTTTTGTCATTTCTTTGACAAATTCCGTATTTCATTACAAATATTAGACAACTGCAGTTTCATTTACTCTACCATGTGCAATACAATACTTTTTACACTACCAATATTAGAAATGCACATGTGCATCTTTATGTATCAACATGAAATAAGGTGTTTTGGTACACTACTTTGAATACACTTTCTCTTTCATCTATCATACCATCCATAATACACTACCATTACCTCCTACCATCCATAATACAATACTATTACCTCCTACCATCCATAATACAATACCATTACCAATATTTTCACTTTATTACATGTATGTAAACACCATTTATACCATCCAATCAACATATTACATCATAAATTGATAACTATAACCAAACCATCAACCACTAGATATAACTAACCAAAAAACATGTATATGAGCCTACTTCTCCATTCAAAATCACAAACTTTTTGTACCAAAACACGTTATATCATGGTTATACCTAATGATGCACATGTGCATTTTGAATATTGGTAATGTAAAAAGTAGTGTATTACGGATGGTATTGTAAACTAAAGTGCAATTGTCTATTCCTGATAACGTATTACCGAATTTGTCGAAGTAATGATACATATGCACATGTGCATGGATAACTGTTACTCGAAAAAAAAGGTTTTTTTTTGTAATGAAATATAGCGATTTTTTTTAAAAAAAAATATATTAAAAAAATAAAGAATTTTGAGTGCTTTTTTAGATTTTATTTTGTGTTCACATTGATTCTCGCGGTTCTCGCAATAAGGGTGGTTCTCGCATGAACTTACCGTATATATATATATATATGTATAGAGTAGGAGTTGGGTGGAAAGTGTGTTTTTCCTAGAAAGTCTAGGAAGCAATAAGAACGCGACATGTGGCATTGAAGGATTTTATCCAAAAGGGCATTTATGTACTTTCACAATCTATTTTTATTTTAGGAAATTATCTTCAATAACTAACTATACATAAATTTTGGAATTTTTTGTTTTCGATTTCTGATCTCACGTAATATCAATCATTCCTTCGTTTTCTTGCTGGAATCTATCAGCATGTTCTTGGTACTGTGTTTTAACAGTTTGTTCTTGGTGATGTCTTTTAACAGTAAGCAGATTCATACAGTTGTGTTTTATTATTCAGATTCATACAGTTGTGTTTTAACAGCAAGCAGATTCATACAGTTGTGTTTTAGCATTCAGATTCATACAGTTGTGTTTTAACAGCAAGCAAATTCATACAGTTGTGGTTTAGCATTCAGATTCAAACAGTTGTGTTTTAACAGCAAGGAGATGCATACAGTTGTGTTTTAGCATTCAGATTCATACAGTTGTGTTTTAACAGCAAGCAGATTCATACAGTTGTGTTTTAGCATTCAGATTCATACAGGTGTGTTTTAACAGCAAGCAGATTCATACAGTTGTGTTTTAGCATTCAGATTCATACAACTGTGTTTTAACAGCAAGCAGATTCATACAAATGTGTTTTATCATTCAGATTCATACAACTGTGTTTTAACAGCAAACAGATTCATACAAATGTGTTTTATCATTCAGATTCATACAGCTGTGTTTTAACAGCAATTCAGATTCATACAGCTGTGTTTTAACAGCAAGCAGATTCATACAAATGTGTTTTACATCAGCAGATTTCGCCCCAGCTTTCGATCGGCTTCCGGTAACTGTTCCGCTGCTATCTATCCTTTCCAAAGTTTCCTGCTTTTTGAATCTCTTCCCTGCAACCAGCAAAATACCGTCAACTACAAACAAGAATCACCCGTAATCGCTTTGTAAAACACGCAGTACAATGAAAGCTTGATCTTACGTATATGGAACAAGGAAAATCTCTTATCTTCATCCATGATTTTAGGTATTTTTGGTATGATTTTGGGGGTTTCCGAATTTGGGTTTAGAGAGAGAAAGAGAGAGAGGGGGAAATTGGCGTGTATTAAGGAGATGTGATATCTCTGACGGTTATTTTTTATTGGTTTAAAACACACATAAGGACGAAATTGCCCCTACTCATTTAAAACAATCTATTAAATATAGTTAATTATTACAAGATTGCCATTGATTTAATCTCAACCCTTAAACACACCAATCAGATGGACAAGATCGCTTCCTAGACTTTCTAGGAAAAACACACTTTCCGTAGGAACCCTAATCTATATATATATATATATATAGGGGGTGGATAGAAAAAAAACCCATATTAGTTAAGAAAACTAAGAAACCCGAATGAATGGACCTCATTTTGCTACGTGTTACACCTTTTTGCAGACTGTGTTATGTGTAAAAACCAGAGGCTACGACGTATAACAACTTTTGCAGACTTTCAGTTTTTTCTAAAAAAGTAAAAGCTGTTACGTAACACGTGACAGCCTCTGGTTGTTACACGCAACAGGTTTGCAAAAATGTGTAACACGTGATAAAAGGAGGTCCATTTATTAGGGTTTTTTAGTTTTCTTAACTAATATGAGTTTTCTTCCTATAATTGCCCTATATATATATATATATATATATATCCAGATAAAGAAATTGCACGTATTTAAAAAAAGTAATACTTATTCTTTTATGATTATATCATTTTTGTTCATTTAAAACTTAAAATAATATATCTATACTAATAAATGAAAATCAGTCAATGAGCTAGTGGTGGAGTGATAAGAGAGGAGCCTGGTGTTCCAAGTGACCCAGGTTCAATTCCTGCCCTTAGTATTTAGTTTCTACGGCACCTGGTGATGATGGGAGACCAGGCGAGTAGGTGGCGATCGCTAGTTCGATCCTTGAACTGAGCGGGTTTTACCTCACCGTACTGTCGTGCCTTCGGGCAATTTTTCACGGGCTTTGGCTTTAGGTGAGGGTTTTCTCTGGTTTGAAAGGCGGGTGTATTCCGATGTGGTGAATTTGTCCAGTAGCCCATTTAGAGGATTCGTTGGATGTTCAAAAAAAATTAATGAATTAGATTTAGTTAAATTATTTTTTAATAGTATTATTATTTAATATTTAATAGGATACATAAACTTCATGGATCTCCCTCATTTATTTTATTTTTTTCGCTTATTAATAATCATGTGACATTCCATTGGTTCTATCTCATGCAATACGCATGTTTCTAACCTAATAATAAATAAAAAACAAATTAAAATTTTAATAATAAATAGTATGTCGAATATATCATTTAAATACATATCTCGACGACAGTACATGTTAATCGATTACATTATATTTATTTAACGCGTGCAATATACATGGTATTTTAAAGATATAACTATATTACTTATTATATAAAATTTAATTTATGCAACCCGTATATAACACGGGGTTCTAACCTAGTGTATACTATATAATTTTTACTGAATTAGGCTTGTGTATTAAACGATAATATACTAGTTTTAATATTAAAGTTGAGCCATAATTACCTATGTTAAATTGTTAAAAAAATTGAAACCAAAATCAAAATTTTTAACTCCCTTTAACATTATTAACAATAATATGCGGTTGTAATAATAGTTCTCTAAATTGATACTCTTTAGTAAAGACCGAAATAATGGAACACTTATCTGACATTTGATGTAAGCAATCGTAACCCTTGCGTACGCAACTCCATATTGATGGACCATTGCTGCATTCATATCGTAAGTTTCTATTTACTCTCCAAACATACACCATGTGTAACAAAAATGGTGGTGGCCTCTCATTAAACCACATACTATTATTCATCACTCTATATTAATATTCACAGACTCAACAGAAATTAATAAACACACACTACATTAACCATATCAAATTCTTGATAAAACCCTAGTTTTCAACAATTTTTTTTCAATTTCAATCTTTCAATGGCCCTTCAATGGCTAAGCTTAGTTGGTACAATTTGGCTTCAATCCATAAGTGCAACAAACTCAAACTTCCCAGCTTACTCATCTCAGCTCAAGCTTCTTCTTTCACTTTCACAGCTTCAGCTCAACAACTTAGCTTTTGCTTCTGATGCTGGAAAACTGTTCGGTTTTGTATCGGGCATCGCGGCAGTTTATCTACCTCTTTGGATCGTTCTTTTAATCGGTTCAGCACTCGGGTTTGTAGGCTATGGTGTTCAGTATCTTTTCCTTTTAAATAAAGCTTCCTCCTTGCCGTACACTCTTGTTTTTCTACTAACAGTTTTGGCTGGAAACAGCATTTGTTGGATCAATACGGTTTGTTATGTGATCGCGATAGAAAATTTCCCGTTCGATCGACAACTAGCAGTCGGGTTGTCCACAAGTTATCAAGGTTTAAGTGCAAAGATTTATTCAGACTTAGTTGATATGTTTTTTAAGTCATCATCTTCAATACAAAGAGCCAGATCATATCTTTTGTTGAATTGCATTTTACCCCTTGTAGTTTGCTTGATCACTTCTCCGTTAATTCGAGTGATGAAAACTCAAAGATCCAGGAGATTATCAGGTGGGTTTCTTGTAATCTTTATGGTCACCATATTTACAGGAACTTATGCTGTGATCACAAGCTTGGGATCAAGAAAAGGACTATGTTCTCCGTCGGCAATCTTGATCGGTATGTGTGTGTTCTTGGTGGCACCATTGGTGGTTCCTTTGATGGAGAAGCTAAGAGAGAGAATGGAGAACAAATGCTTGATAAGAAGTCATGGGAAGAGGGTATGTGATGAGAGTAGCATGGAGAAGGAAAATGGAGGGGTGGTGAATGAACATGGGGTGAAAGATGAAGGGTTGTTTGTGTGTGAAGATGAAGAGATGGAGGCGAAAGTAATGATAAAAAGATTGAATTTTTGGTTGTATTTCTTTGTGTATATGTTTGGTGCAACAGTTGGTATGGTGTATTTGAACAATTTGGGACAAATTGTAGAGTCTCGTGGGAGTTCAAAGACTTCTTCTTTGGTCTCGTTGGCTTCTTCTTTTGGTTTCTTTGGTCGCATCTTTCCTTGCCTACTTGACTACCATATCTCAAGGTATCTTTTTTATATACCCTAAGACTTATAATGTATTTTATTTTTTATATTGATTACATCATTTCTTTTCTTTTTATATAGTCTATTCCATCTATTTTATAAGAACCTAAGTAGTACGGGTGAAACTTACTAAGGGCTAGAAGGGGTTAAAATAAAGAATTTATAGACCTTGTAAAAAACAAGGCGAGTTTTAAACCAAACCTTTTACGTTTTATTTCAAAGTCTCATACGGGCTTCTTCATGAACCATGCCTAAAATAGAGAAATCCTTAAGAGTTTTATAAGAATGCGATGTTAGTTGATTATTTGTTCGATCAAATTTTTCATTGTTTTGTTTTCCGTAACTCATATTAATTTATAGAATAATAGAGAGTAGTAAAGGAGTTGTGCATATGCATATCTTAGGGGTAGGGGCGTTCATCACTTACCACTCACAACATCCAATCAATTTCCGTCACGTCATCGAGCTTTATTCCATCACCAGTGGTGGATTTTAGTGAAATGTCCATCACTCACCACACCTAACAATTTTCCTCACAACCCAACAATTTGCCTCACATTTTCTCCAACTTTTCACACGTGATAGTGGCCACACGTTGTCAGTTCCATGCGTTTTCAAAAGGAGTGGCGGCGGTGTACGTGATGGTTCCACGCGTGATGGGGTGGTGACCACGGGGCGCCCCATCCCCCTTATGAGTAATAATTTCAAGATCAATGTGCGGCTCTTGATGTATATGTTACAATTTTGTATCGTGGAAAAAAGATTAACCTTACAATTTAGACTCCCAAAAAGGTGTAGTACATTCATTAATGTGACCTTTAATGTTGGTAAGGAATATTATGGTTGAAAATAAATTCAAATCTAAGCCCCATTCAGCCACCATTTTTGGTGCACATTTATTTCAATCAAGAAAAAAAAAAATTCTTATAGATGAAAAGAGAAAATGTGAGGGTTAATTTTATTATAATTATTATTATTATTATTATTATTATTATTATTATTATTATCATTATTATTATTATTTTGGCTTTCAAAAGAAAAACGAATTCTTTTTTATATATCAAAATTTCCACTCAATATTTTGAGAGAAATAATAAAAACAAGGGCAGAAAGGATCAAGAAGTCCATTGACCTTGCACCATAATCGCTCATTTTTTCTATAATAAAAGTTTTTGTAAATAATTGCTCATTTTTTCTATAATAAAAGTTTTTGTAAAGGTACGTGTTACACTAAAATTTTAGTTGATAAATAAGACAGCTTCATGATAACCCCGACCAAGTTCTTGTTACGACATTAAGACATTTTTATAACTTAATCTTGTTAACAATAGTAATGTCTTTATTTTATCAGATTTAAGATTACAAACTACTTACAATAACTGAAATAATATTTACAGGGTGAAATACAAAGTTTCAAGACCAGCTTTGATAGCACTAATGATGGTGCCAATGACAGCCTCCTTTTTCTTACTCCTTAACAACAATAGCCTTTGTCTTTACATTAGCACGGCCACCATCGGGATCTGCACGGGTGCGATCACCTCAATCTCGGTGTCAACCACTGCCGAGCTTTTTGGGACCAAGAACTTCGGTGTGAACCATAACATTGTGGTCTCTAACATACCGATAGGTTCGCTGTTGTTTGGAAACATGGCGGCATTACTTTACCGCAAGGAAGCCCTTGCAAATGACAACGAAAAATGCATGGGCATTAAATGTTACCAAACAAGTTTCATAATTTGGGGTACTCTTTGTTTCATAGGGACATTTTTAGCCATAATTCTTCATTCAAGATATAAGAAGAGTTCCTTGATCGCGTAAGGGTGATCCATCTTGATGACAAATTCCACGATAACAAGAAATAGAAATTAATAGTTCGACTTATATATAGCTAGATTTTGACATTTTAATGTTATCTTTTGATATATAGATACATATGTATCCACACACTTATATAACGTATCCATATATATGTAAATATTGTTTTTGGGTATTTGTTTAAGCTAGAGTTTAGTACACATTTCTATCAATTTGTTCAAAAAGATGAATAGAAAGAAAGTTGTTCAATAACCTCATGTCACATCGGTCAAAACATTATAGAAAAGTAGTTTGATAGACGAAAACATACTAGAATTTACACATGGTTAGGGAAATGTGTTTATATAACATGTGACATAAAGGTGACTTGTTATTGTTTGTAATAGTTGTATATGAGAGACAGCATATCTACAATGGGCTTTGAAGGACCCCTACAAACGTCATGTTGCATCGATGGACGTCATCCCCATGAGTGTCGCGTTATAATGTATTGCCATGGGGTGTTTTGAGATCTCTATTGGAATGAACGGTTGCCCACAAACGAGTCCATATGGGTCCCCCGGTTTTATATTTAAAAGCGTTTGGGTGTGTGTATATATAGGGTTAAGATCGTGTAAGAAGTACTAGACTAATTGAGAAACTTGAGAAGCATTCTAGACCATACATTTTAGTAAAGGGGATTTTTAAATATTAAAAACGCGGAGGGGCATTTTCGGTATTTGAGAAAAACTATAAAACAAATCGTATATAAAGATCCTATTCACATTCAGACCTGAGAACTTGAAATCTCATACCTTCAATCAAAGATCCTCAAAACAATCGTTCTGATTTGTGATTTCCTTCATCATATAATCGGTTTAGTCTTTAGTTTCATTGAAATCAATTTCTGTCATTTTGCAATTCGGATTTTTATCGAAAGCGATCCAGATATGGTACAGATTCGAGAAATTTTTGAAAATCTTCGATCAACATATCTTTTGCTCTTTATTTCAGATCCATTAGGTGTTAAATCTTCAATATCGTCAATATCCGATCAATATAGCTTTTTGTCCCCATGGATTCTGCAAGTAACGATGAACTTGGATTATTATCACATTCAATGGATGAAGTAAACGGTGTTCAGATCTCTATGCTTTCCTTTAATTTTGATCACGATCGTCCTTTTTGTGTAAACAGTTTCGAACAGCAAGGTAATTTTAAATTTCTTTATGTCTTCTGATAATTTATTGAGTTATTTTGTGAGATTCAGTATATTCATATGTAAATTTATGTATAATGTTACTTAGATGTGTGTGCTTTTTCATATATAACGTATGTATAGATGTATGATATCTTATGTTTGCAATACAATAGATGTTTTTCTATTTGTTTTATTAAGATGTATGCATAGATGTATACAAATTGAACATGTTCTCTTTGTAATACACTATACATATGTGTATATTTGTGTCTGTATACTAACTGAATACCGATTGTATGTTCCATACTATACACATGTGTATATATTTTTGTCTATTAACAACTGAATAGATTATGTCTCTAGTTAATGATAGACTATACATATGTGTATGTTTTTTGTTATAGCTTTTACAACTAATGTACTATACACATGTTAGTAATTATTGATATACGTATGTGTATATATGTATACTAACTTGATAGGTTGTGTTTGTAACTTAATATACACATCTGTGTTTAATAAATGAATGTATAGTTTAAAATTTACCATACACGTATATGTATAGTTTAATAACTCAATTTTGAACAGCACATATGTGTATATTAACTATACATATGTGTAAATAAGTATAGTAATTGAATGTCTTATGTTTACTAAATGAATAGCTTCTTTTGTATTTATTGATATACATATGTATATATATGTACACTAACTGTATAGGTTCTGTTTGTGACTTACTATACACGTGTATACATGTGCTGTTCTAACAAATGAATAGCTTCTGTTTGAAATTATTGATATACTATGCATATGTGTACATAAGTATAGTAACTAAATGTCTTATGCTTATTAAATCAATAGCTTTTGTTTTTGTAATTAATTCTTTTTTTGTTTTTATGTAGATTCTATATCAAGTCATGTCTATGAATTACCAAGTGGGTCATCGTGTTGGATCCCAGTTGTTCCTCTTGAAATTATGTCGTTAACAGGAGCTAGGTTTCGTTCTTTACAAGAAGCTTGTTGGGGATAGAATTTTAATGCTTATGGATCATGTATCCTTTGTTTGGCCTTGATCACGGATCCTTAGGAAATGGTGCAAGAAGACTAAGGATCAAGGATCCTCACTATTATTCTAACAAACTAACAATTGTTTCCAATATCCTTTGGCCTTGTTTTATAGGTGCATTTCGAAGAGGACTTCCTCTAACCGAGAATCAAGGGGAATATGCTCTTATATTCAGCGTAATTTTCTTGAAAAGGGAATTGTATTAAAAATGGGATATTTTTTTGGTATCCGTATTGTGACAAATCAAACTAATTCTGACCCAACATCAATACAGGCATCGGTGGTGTCGGAACAAGTATTGGTATTCGATTTATGGTTTCAATCGATGTAAGATACCTGACGGTATCTTTTTGTTTTTTGTTTGTTATACTAAAGCCTTGTGGTGTAGTCTAACTTTATTGGTGTTATCAATGACATGGCAAGTAAACATGTCTTTCAAACCACTCCCTCCCCATGTTAAGTGGTGTTAAAACCTCCCTTGGTTAACATGTTAACTTAGGCAAAAAAAAATAATAAGAAATTAATGTTATTTATTATCAATGTTTATTTTAGCTAAGAAGTTAATGAAATAGTATTATTATTTATTTTATATTTAACTTAAATATTTAATATTAAAATAATGAAAAAATAGTGGGTAAAGTAGAGTTAAAAAGGTTAAACCATTTCTTTAGGATAAGGTGGAGTAAAAAAGGAAAAAAAAAAAAAAAAAGACGGGTGATACGATGCTTATATGAAGTTAAGAAGAGTTAAGCTATACCTCATGGTCTAAGTGATGATAACATAGCAAACCAAACTGATATCGACCGAATCAGAGAAAGAACAATCACTGGTAAGCCTTTCTAACCTCCGTGAGTAAATTTTCTAGTCATGCCATATTTCAGGAAAAAAGTAAAAAAGAATATATGATGAACTCAAAGAAATTTTAATACTTCGCGTAAAAGCCACACCTTTCATCCCCTACCTTTGTTGCTTTTCTGAATCATATTTGATTAGCATGAAGAATATACAATATTCTTAGAAACTTTACCATGACATTATATGTATCCAACTTAAAAGTTAGAGTTAAATCTCATTTAGTCCCTGTGTTTTAGGACATTTTGCCATTTTGCCATTTTAGTCTAAAAGTTTCATTTTTCACATGTGGGTGCAAAAAGATTTCACCGTTGCCATTTTAGTTCACTAGGTTAACTTCATCCATATTTTCTGTTAACGAGAAAGGCAATTCGGTCATTTTATATGGACTAAAATGGCAACGGTGAAACCTTTTTGGATCCACAGGAGAAAAATGAAACCTTTGGACTAAATTGGCAAAATGGCCCAAACCACAGGGACTAAAATGACATTTAACACTTTTTTTTTCTTGTTGTTTGTCAGGGAGTTGAGGGTCTCTCTGTAAGCAGACTCTCTATCTTTAGGAATATGGGTAAGGTATATCTACATCCCGCACTCCCCAGACCATATCAATAGCTCTGCTATGTATGGAATTTACTGGGTATGGTTCTTGTTTGTTGTATGTTTTTGGAAAACAAAAGAATACAAAAAAGGATTGAGAAAACTTCATATATGATTATGACTAAAAAATACAGAGGTACTCTAGAAATAATTTAAAACAAGATAACTCAAAATTGGTGTTTTGGAAAAAAAAATGCTACTATCTATATATAATCTAAAATTTATTTACATGTTCTATTTTAAAACCAACATTTATGATGTATTAAATGCAAGACTTAAAATAATATTTATTAAAATAATATATTACAAAATCATAATCTATACTACTTTATTAAAGAAATAGGTTTTCTACCCTTATGGTAATTTGCCACAAGTATAAATTTTAAAGCATTGTGTACAAGAGACAACAAGCTATGTTAGAGGGGGTGAAGTGGGACATTATCTAAGGTTTTAAGACGTCTAAAGGGCAATATAGGGATTTCACCCTGCTCCAACCAATTTCTTCCATTTCTTTCCTTTCGTTCTTGAATGAATGCCATATGAACAGTCGAAATTCAGAGCGTTACGGAATACGTTTTGCAAAATTGATGATGAATTAAAGATTTAATTAAATCGAAACCCTCCCCTTGAATCCTATAATAGATGAGATAAAGAAAGAAGAGCATCCCCTCAATCAAGCAAGCAGGCAAGCAAGCAAGACATCATGCCAGAAGAAGACGATCGATCTAGGGTTTGGATACCAATTGAAGGCTGCAACCGATTCATCTCATCATACGAAACAAAGGTTTCCTATTTTCTAGCCCTCTAATTTCACAATTGGAACCTAAAGTAAATTCCCTTTTGTCTCAATTACATCAAATGTTAGCTTACTTGATCTTATAGGGAGAAGAAACAACCGAGAGGTATCTATTTTTTTGTGTTTTGTCGAATAGACTTTATTTTGCAGACATGCCATTATTCATTCGATTATTATTGAAACCATTTAAGAACACGTTTGTTTTTTTGTTACTGTGTAATGTTTATCACAGGAGGGATAGGGCTTTTGCCTCAAGAGTGTAAGCACAAATGGTTTGTGGCATAGTAGTTTGTTTATAACCACTACAAAGAGGAAGAAGCTGCATTGAGGTTCGTTTAGTATAGATACATAATCCCTTTTATATGTTCTTTTTTTATTTGCTCGTGGTACGTTGTTGCTCATGCTATTGGCCAATCTATGGGTTTTATAAGGTTTGATTTTATTGGGATTTGGATTTGAATTTTGTAAGATGTCTGGTGCCGTCACAAATAGCCTATAAATAAGGTATGAGCCAAAACGTATAACATCATTGGCCTAAGAATATCATTTACTCTACAAAAGAGAGAATATCTTATACTCAATCTTCCAGGAACGCATTTCATCAGCCTTGACCAACTGGTATGGGCCATGATGATGATGATGATAGTAGTTGTAAGCATTGTAGAATTTTGTTAGATTCTAAAGCTAATTTAAAAGACAATCTGAATTTCTATGATTCTTTGTTCAAGGGTATAGGTAGGGATGAGCGTACGATAACGAAATTCCTGTACCAAATTTTTTCGGTACCGGTACCCAGTTCTGATTAATTTCGGTACCGCTAGGTGATAGGAATATTACTATACATATGTTTTTTTCAGCAGGTGTTTATGGTGATATAAGGATGAACATAATTTGGTCATATCATGTTATTAGATTATTTTCTTTTTTATGACCACCTTTTGTAACCTAGGCTCTTTAAAAGGATTTTTGAACTTTGACTTTTTATTAATAAAGAAATTGGGGTATGGGTAGTGCCAAGTTTCTGATAATATGGTACTACTTTGATGCTGCATATTTCATTTTGATGTTTATTACGAAATACATCTCTATTTCTTATGGCGCATGAAGCATTATCAATTATTTACCCTCATTGATTAGTTTTTTTTTTCCTATAACACACAAGCAAGTTAGTTATAAGTTTTTTTTATTTACTGTATTGTGACGTATGCTAATGGATATGGTAGAGCCGTATCAACGTGCGAGCATTACCATACGCGCGGGCCAAAAAAGGACATTGAAAACATATTATTTTTTTTATCCAAAGCCTTGATTATGTTTTAAAATTTTATATAATTTGTTTCTGCAGCTCAACGTCCATCTATTAACACAACAAAGTAAGCAGATTTGACCCGGTTTAACCTTCTGTGATTTCAGCTAGCAAACTGAGCAGCTTTTAATTAATCTTTTCGTAACTTGTGATTCAACAGGGCTCATCACGGTTTCAGTTTGGTTGGTGAGTGAGCGGAATCTGGTGAGTCACAAATTTGTTTCGGTATACCGTTTACCATTTGATATATCTGGGGTAGGCAACGGGTCAACATGGGACGAGTCAAAATAGGAAACTTTGATAGTTGTCAAACCGAACAGGACAAATTCTATTAATGTGTTAAAAGTTCTGACAAAACTTAACTGACCCGATAGAGATATTAACATAACCCAAATAAGCCTATTTATACATAAACGGGTGAAAACTCAGAACTGACATGTAATATTATAAAAAGCCACGTGTGTTGAAACACTAAACCAGGTTGTGATTTGTATAGTTCAGGAGGAGGGCGGAAGCCAAACGGGCTGAATGATATATACTGGGTTGAAACATTTAACTATGCGGACAAAGGGCTGACAAAAGCTTATAGAACTACTGCCGTGGGCAAAATCTCAAGTTACATGTGGTGCTGTTGATAATTGTGTAGACCATCAAAAACATGATCTCTTTTGTTGCCTCGATTATTTTAAATAGACGGTTTCCACTTTCTAACATCTTTTTTCATTTCAGGTATCGGCCCTCATACCGTTCATATTTCATATATCAGGAGGATTTTAGAATGAGAAATCAAAATCTATATATATTCTAAAGTTTAGTTATATGTTCTATTTTAAAACCAAAATTTATGGTTGTTTTAAATGCATCATCCTATAAAAATCCTATTAATTGCATTTAATTTATATTAAATAAATAAGAGATAAGATAAAAAATAAAATAAAATAATTATATATCAATAATCATTAAAATTAATATCATCAATAACACATTATACTAAATAATATATTATAGATAAAGGTAGATTAGTTTAAAGTTAACTTTGATCTTAATTTGTTTTAATAATTGGTTTAAAGATAATTATTCCAAATTTATGATTATTCTATAAAATAATCTTTGACAAGGTAACCGTAAATTTAAATTTCGAAGTAACTAATATATTAAAAGTAGCTCAAATATAATTCGTAATAAAAACACAACAATATATTTTCAAAGAAAACATCTATATATATTTAAAAATTTAGTGATATCAACTTTTTTACAACCTTCATTGTAATATACGAAACTTTGAAAACCCTAATGTAATAAATGTCATAAGTAGTATGACATATTACTATATCGGATATTCAATGCCTAGAACATTGGTCAACTTTTAACCACAAATGAATTAAGGTATAATAATAATAATAATAATAATAATAATAATAATAATAATAATAATAATAATAATACTAATAATAATGATGATAAAATACTTAATAGTTGAGAATTGCTATGGGTGTATGTCCCTACGAAGAAAAAAAAAATATCATATGATGAACTATTATAATACTTTCTAAGAACTATTATAACACTTTCTGAACACATTTGTATTAGAATTTGTAGAACCGACAAACGAATAAAAAAAAACAAAATAATAAAGTTAAATAAGGTATACAATAACTAAATAAGGGAATGGCTTAAGAAAATTATAGTTTAGATTATCATCATCGATCCTTTCCAATTTACCAAACAAATTTTCACCGACCTTCTTCTTCTCAAAACTTGACTGGCTTATATTGCGGGATTTCGTATTCCTTTCACACGGTGGATTATCCCTATTAATCGATCTCATTCGGTGGTATCATTCCTTACTCAACGCTTCCAAAAGCCAACCCACATCTCCCTTAAACCTTTCTTTTAATTTTCAAGTGCGCAGACGAAAACGTCGCTGCCGACCACCAGTCTGAACCGACCAAACCTGCT
Organism: Helianthus annuus; assembly: GCF_002127325.2. Taxonomy (NCBI): domain Eukaryota; kingdom Viridiplantae; phylum Streptophyta; class Magnoliopsida; order Asterales; family Asteraceae; genus Helianthus; species Helianthus annuus. Next base: position 75,477,702 of record NC_035433.2, read on the forward strand.
TGTTACGCCTGCGGTTCGTGTGTTGAACGGTACAAAAGACCGCTGAGCACCACTACCACGTTGATCGGTCGTTCGTTCGGTAAGCTTTCTCTTTCAGTCGACTATCTCTGGTATAGTGGCTATATAATTTCAACCCACCTACGTATAAATTAACCCTTAACTAGATTCTGGTCATCGTCTCAGTTGTACACTCGGAAGCGCAATATCTTCGATCCATCACCATACCATCGACTAGTGGTGATCTAAAGATCTGTGGCGAACCTACATTGCACCACGCCGGTCGTCTTTTCTCTTCGACATAAGGTATCGGCACTAACCTGTTGGTAAAAACACTTTATGAAAACGAAGCTGGTGAATAAAATAGTGACACTATGAACAAACAAATTTATTTCACATACATAAACTTAGTTTCCTTCAAGTCGACAGAAGTGAGCCTTTGTAATCATTTATGGCTGTTCATGCTTTTTTTTTGTTAGCTGGTGTAACCTACCATTTATGGATTCAACCTACATTCTGGAGATTTTATGCGTTTGACATATAGAAACAAAATGTAACTCAAAATTTGTATTAAAAGTTTCTTTTACCCAATGACTACTACCAGTTCATAACATAGCCCTCCTAAAATGATCTACATTCTTTCTATGATATAAAAGTGTTTTGAAAGTGAAATCCTAAAATTCAGCATGTTTACATAAAGCCAATAAAGTTTAGTATTAAGGAATCGATTATGGGAGGGGCATGCATGGTTCTTGCTGTCAACTTGAATAAACTTATGCACATATGATAATATATAATCCTTTAATTTTTAAAAGTTGTTTCTGTTGAAAAGGAAAACAAGAAAAATAGATGGATGAATTATGTTTTTTTTTTAACTTTATGAGACTAGTGGGAATGAAATAACAAAATCCATTCAGTGGGTCCATAAATTAAATCAATGTAAAATATTGTAACCAATCTAATTTAAAACACGATTAATATGTAGGACTCTGTTTCAAGTGAGAACTTGTTGCGTCTACATTGTTACATTTAAGCTAAGGTACGGATTTTGTGGTCTCTTGCTTTTAGCATAATATTGTTTTTTTTTTTTCTCATAGTGCACGGATATTCGGTCCGTCACTCGTAGCGTAAAGTGTTTACTCGCTTCATAATATTGTAGTATTCATCGTCACCGTTCTATCATTTATTGTTACACATCTCGTATTGAATTATTGCCTTTAATACGCATGCGATAGGTTACATTTCTTTTTTTTACTCATTGTCGCATGTTCCCAAAAGTTTTTATTTATTATTGTTGATCTTTGGCTAGATGTGATATAGCCTTAGTGTATCGTTAGTGTATTTGCCTTGACTTGAGTGAATCGTTTTATTGACCTCAATACCCGAGCATATCCACCTATGGGGACATAGGGCGTCATCATAGGCACAGTTGACGTGCACCATCCGTGGCGGTGCGAAAGGCCCACGGCGTCTCTATATTGTATTGTGTGCTAAGTGATTGCACTTATTGATTATTGAGAGGCGTATGGATCGATCCTAGGAGTGTAAGTGTAAGTGTTAGTGGTAGTGGGATAGGTGTGAGTGCCCACATCCCCTCTACATAATGGTGCATTGGAACTGCAGCTAATGTACAAAGTGTTAGTGTTTATTGTTAGTGGCTCACATGGGTATTTCTAATATACCTTTATGGTATTCATCAGTGATCATCCAACGTATTGTATTGTTTGCATCGTTAAAGTGTTTAGTGTATTGCTTCTATCATTTATGTGTTAGTGCTATTGTTTCTCCGTTACTGGGCAATTTTTGGCTCAACCGTTTCTTTTGTTGTTTTTTTTTTTATTATGTCTTAAACAGGTACTCAGGGAAATCGGGGAAATGTGTGAAGAGTGATAATAAAAAGCTAGAGTTGGAACAAGGAGTTTAATAAAACCTTATATTCAATAAATTTAGACACTTATGTTTTTCTGTTGAGACCGTTATGCCATTTTGGAAATTTTTGTTTTTAAACCTATGGAATTTATGTTTTAATTAAGTTATTAATTGTCTCTGATTACCGACTTGTGTAACACGTCAGCCCTAATCGGGGCGGGGTGTTACAGTTATGGTATCAGAGCTTAGGCTCTATCCTGTAGAAAACATTAAATAAATAATTAAGACACGTGAGGATTGGGTAGACATTGGGTTAGGTATTCCGTTATGTGATTAGTCCTTATTATTTGTTTTATCTAAATTCTTAATGTGATTTTTTTTAGATGCCTCCTCGTCGTGAGACACGCAACTCTGGTCGTCGTAATGGTGGTGGACCAAATGAGCCTGATCCAAATATCGTAGCTGCTATCACTCAGGCCTTTACTGCTATGTTGCCTGCACTTGTTCAGGCCGTACGTGGTCCTGATCCGAATCCTAATCCGAACCCTAATCCCAATCCTAATCCGAACCCTAATCCCAACCCAAATCCAAACCCAAATGGTGCAATTGGGGATTGGCTAGATAAGTTCATAAAACAGAAACCGAGATCTTTCACAAAGGCAACCACTCCAATTGTAGCAAGGGATTGGATTGCTCATATCGAGAAAATATTTCGGGCGTTAGGAGTTGGCGATGAATTTAAATCGAGATTAGCATCGTATAAACTAGAAGAAGATGCGCAAACTTGGTGGGAAGGTGTATTGGAGGAAAGAGGAGGAGACCCATTTGTGGAGAATTTACCTTGGGCAGATTTTCGTGCTATTTTCTTCGAGAAATATTTTAACAGCGTGGATAAGAGTTCTTACACACGAGAGTATCACAATATCCGTCAGAGGAATGACGAACCACTTTCTGACTTCACTGATCGATTTTATCGACTAGTTGGATTTCTTGGGTCAGCTGCTGGAACACCAGAGGAACAAGCAGAGAAATATCAATGGGCAGTTTGTGATCGGATTCGTAGAGCAATCATCCAGTCAACGTTCCCTACTGTTGCAGAGGCCGCTAAGGCTGCCAAAAAGGTTGATATGGAGAACAAAGAATTTTTGGGTGGTTCCAATAATAGTAGGAAGAGAAACAGAGACGAGTATCGCACTTCGTTCACTAGTGAGTCGCCTCAAGCACCTACTCGAAATAATCAAAACAATTTGGGGAATAGGTCATCGGGAAGGAATAATAGACCATGGCAGGGAAGGGGCCAAAATCAGGGTCAGACCAAACCCTACCAGCCACCAACCCAAGCTCAACCTGTAAACCAGAGAGGTAACCAGAACCCTACCCAGCCTCCAGTGTGTAACCATTGCAACAAGCGTCACCCAGGCATCTGTCGTCGACTTACTGGGGCTTGTCTTAAGTGTGGAGATATGGGGCATAAGATTAATGAGTGCCCAAAGGCTGGTAACCGAACAACTGATACCACTAGGGGAGCTACTATGCCACCTACTACTGGAGGGCGTGTTTTCTCATTGACTGCAGGGGAAGCTGCTAATGCTCCAGGTACCGCCCCTGATAAATGTATCTGTTAGTATTATTTTTTTTGCTTGATTAGTTGTTTATGGTTCTCATACAATCGTTTGTGTCTTATTGTTTATCGATTCACTAGGTACCGTTTCGGGTAGTATTTATTTGGGTGAGCGTGACTTGTATGTGTTATTTGATACTGGGGCAACCCACTCAATAGTCTCACAACTAATTACTCGACATCTTAAAATTTCGCCTTCTCTATTGGATCCAGCTTTAGTTATTTCTACACCAATGGGAAATCCTTCAGTTATTACTCACGTCTATAAAGATTGTCCGCTTGTGATCGGAAATGTTATTCGTATAGCGAATCTTTATCCCATGCAAATGGGAGATTTTGATGTCATACTAGGCATGGATTGGTTATCCACGCATCGAGCTACCATCGATTGTCACTCCAAACGAGTCATTTTTGGTGATATTCTGAATCCTGAATGTATTTATCAAGGATCTCAACCTCGAAAATCCATTAAAATCATCTCTGCTCTTAAAGCTCAAAAACTTATATCCCATGGATGCGCGGGATTCTTAGCTGCTATTAAAGATACCTCAGTGGATGCACCACGTGTCGAAGACGTTCCTATTGTTCGAGACTTCTCTGATGTCTTCCCAGAAGAATTGCCAGGGATACCACCTGAACGTGAAGTAGAGTTCACTATTGATTTGATTCCCGGAGCTGAACCTATTTCAAAAGCACCCTATCGTATGGCCCCATTGGAGTTGAAAGAATTGAAAGAACAGCTGCAAGAACTTTTGGAACTTGGATTCATTAGACCTAGTGTTTCACCTTGGGGAGCACCGGTTTTATTTGTGAAGAAGAAGGATGGTAGCATGCGTTTATGCATCGACTACCGGGAGTTGAATAAGATCACCATTCGTAATCGCTACCCCTTACCGCGTATTGATGACCTTTTTGACCAACTCCAAGGAGCGAAGTTTTTCTCAAAGATTGATCTCAGATCAGGGTACCATCAGTTGAGGGTCAGAGATCAAGATGTCCATAAGACAGCATTTCGTACCCGGTACGGTCACTATGAGTTTCTAGTCATGCCTTTTGGTTTGACAAATGCTCCTGCTGTTTTCATGGATCTTATGAATCGAGTATTTCATGAGTACTTGGATCGGTTCGTGATTGTATTCATCGATGACATCTTGGTATTTTCTAAAAGTAGAGGAGAGCATGAGGACCATCTTCGCACGGTTCTAGGAACTCTACGCCAAGAGAAGCTATACGCAAAATTTTCTAAGTGCGACTTTTGGCTTGAACAAGTGGCGTTTCTAGGTCACATTGTATCAGCTGAAGGTATCACAATGGATCCTTCAAAGGTGGAAGCTATCACTAAATGGCCCAGACCCACTTCAGTTACCGAAGTTCGAAGTTTTCTTGGTCTAGCGGGTTATTATCGACGTTTCGTAGAGGGATTTTCTATTTTGGCCTTACCTCTCACTCAACTCTTGAGGAAAGGGGTGAAATTTACTTGGAACGATGATCGAGAAAAGAGTTTTGAGGCATTGAAGCAGAAGCTAGTATCCGCTCCTATTCTTACTCTACCTTCTGACATAGGCGGATTCGATATATACAGTGATGCATCGAAGAAAGGGCTTGGTTGTGTTCTCATGCAGCATGGAAAAGTTATTGCTTATGCCTCGCGTCAGCTTAAACCCTACGAGGTGAATTATCCAACGCATGATCTAGAGTTAGCAGCAGTTGTTTTTGCACTCAAGATTTGGAGGCATTATTTATATGGGGAGACATGTAACATATTCACCGACCATAAAAGCCTCAAGTATATTTTCACTCAGAAGGAGCTTAACATGAGGCAGAGGAGATGGCTAGAGCTACTCAAGGATTATGATGCCAACATTCAATACCACCCTGGTAAAGCAAATGTCGTTGCAGATGCACTGAGTAGGAAGAACTCTGGGGGTTTGGCATGCTTGACCCTTGAGCCTCATATACTATCGGATCTAAGACGCATGGAGATTGGTATACAAGTTGGTGAGTCTGGTGGTTATTTGGCTAGACTGAAGATCGAACCGAACCTTATCACTCAGATAAAGGAAGCTCAAAAAGATGATGGTGAGCTTTGGGCGGTCTTACAAAATTTGGAAGTAGGAAAGCAATCTGAGTTTCGAGTGGATGAACATGGAACAATATGGTGTGGGAAGCGTTTATGTGTGCCAGATGATTCCTCTCTTCGTGAATCATTACTGACTGAGGCACACAGTTCACCTTATTCTATACACCCTGGATCCACAAAGATGTATAGGGATTTGAGGCAACATTTTTGGTGGAGTGGTATGAAAGAAGATGTAGCTAGACATGTGAGCCAGTGTTTGATTTGTCAGCAAGTGAAGATTGAACATCAACGAGCTAGTGGATTATTACAGCCTCTAGATATTCCTGTCTGGAAGTGGGATGATATTTCTATGGACTTTGTAACTGGTCTACCAAGAACCCGTATGAAGAACGATGCTATTTGGGTTGTGGTAGATAGACTTACAAAATCTGCTCATTTCTTACCCATTCAAAAAGGGTACTTGGTGAGTAAGCTATCAGAGATATTCCTTCGTGAGATTGTTCGATTGCATGGTACTCCATCTTCCATAGTGTGTGATAGAGATCCACGTTTCACATCACGGTTCTGGAAGGGTTTCCAAAATGCTTGGAATACAAAGATAAGATTTAGCACTGCTTTCCATCCTCAAACTGATGGACAGTCTGAACGTACGATTCAGACTCTGGAGGATATGCTTAGATCGTGTGCACTTGAGTGGACGGGAAACTGGGATGAATACTTGTGCTTGGTGGAGTTTGCCTACAACAATAGTTGGCAAGCTAGTATTGATATGGCACCTTTCGAATTGTTATACGGGCGTAAATGTCGAGCTCCCACATGTTGGGACGAGGTCGGAGAAAAGATGATTGAGGGTCCTGAACTGGTGCAGATCACGAACGAAAAGGTTGCTATTGCTCGTGAGAAACTTAAGGAAGCCCAGAGTAGACAAAAGAGTTATGCCGATCGCCACCGACGAGTTGTGGAATTTAATGTAGGCGAGAAAGTATTCTTAAAAGTCTCACCATGCAGAGGTGTCCGACGTTTTGGCATAAAGGGAAAGTTGAGTCCTCGCTTTATCGGGCCATTTGAAATTTTGGAAAGAGTCGGCGAAGTTTCTTATCGGTTAGCTCTACCGCCACAATTGGCGCACGTGCATAATGTGTTTCACATTTCACTATTACGTGGGTATAATTACCATCCTCTCCATGTTGTGAACTATTCTCTACACGAGATTCGTGAGGACTTATCGTACGAAGAGGAACCAGAGGCTATCTTGGACCGACAAGAACGTGTCATGCGTAAGAAGTCTTTTCCGTTCGTCAAAATCTTGTGGAAAAATCATCCAGAACGTGAAGCCACTTGGGAATCGGAGGAAGCAATCCGTTCTCAATATCCATATCTATTCGAAACCTAAGGTTAGTGTTCCTAATGGTTAAATTTTCGTGTATCAAACTCATTTGTGTGTCTGTTCGACTCTTTCGCTAATTGTGTTTGCAACTTCGTTATCGTTATTCGCATCGTTAATGTGTAACATGAATAGTATACCATATTCGTCATCACTAATTTCGTGGACGAAATTATTTTTAAGGGGTAGGGAGTTGAAATACCCGTACTGTGTAGTGTAATATAACGTTAATTTCGAGGACGAAATTTCTTTTAAGGGAGGTAGAATTGTAATATACGAAACTTTGAAAACCCTAATGTAATAAATGTCATAAGTAGTATGACATATTACTATATCGGATATTCAATGCCTAGAACATTGGTCAACTTTTAACCACAAATGAATTAAGGTATAATAATAATAATAATAATAATAATAATAATAATAATAATAATAATAATAATAATAATAATAATAATAATAATAATAATAATGATGATAAAATACTTAATAGTTGAGAATTGCTATGGGTGTATGTCCCTACGAAGAAAAAAAAATATCATATGATGAACTATTATAATACTTTCTAAGAACTATTATAACACTTTCTGAACACATTTGTATTAGAATTTGTAGAACCGACAAACGAAGAAAAAAAAACAAAATAATAAAGTTAAATAAGGTATACAATAACTAAATAAGGGAATGGCTTAAGAAAATTATAGTTTAGATTATCATCATCGATCCTTTCCAATTTACCAAACAAATTTTCACCGACCTTCTTCTTCTCAAAACTTGACTGGCTTATATTGCGGGATTTCGTATTCCTTTCACACGGTGGATTATCCCTATTAATCGATCTCATTCGGTGGTATCATTCCTTACTCAACGCTTCCAAAAGCCAACCCACATCTCCCTTAAACCTTTCTTTTAATTTTCAAGTGCGCAGACGAAAACGTCGCTGCCGACCACCAGTCTGAACCGACCAAACCTGCTTGTTACGCCTGCGGTTCGTGTGTTGAACGGTACAAAAGACCGCTGAGCACCACTACCACGTTGATCGGTCGTTCGTTCGGTAAGCTTTCTCTTTCAGTCGACTATCTCTGGTATAGTGGCTATATAATTTCAACCCACCTACGTATAAATTAACCCTTAACTAGATTCTGGTCATCGTCTCAGTTGTACACTCGGAAGCGCAATATCTTCGATCCATCACCATACCATCGACTAGTGGTGATCTAAAGATCTGTGGCGAACCTACATTGCACCACGCCGGTCGTCTTTTCTCTTCGACATAAGGTATCGGCACTAACCTGTTGGTAAAAACACTTTATGAAAACGAAGCTGGTGAATAAAATAGTGACACTATGAACAAACAAATTTATTTCACATACATAAACTTAGTTTCCTTCAAGTCGACAGAAGTGAGCCTTTGTAATCGTTTATGGCTGTTCATGCTTTTTTTTTGTTAGCTGGTGTAACCTACCATTTATGGATTCAACCTACATTCTGGAGATTTTATGCGTTTGACATATAGAAACAAAATCTATATATATTTAAAAATTTAGTGATATCAACTTTTTTACAACCTTCATTGTAATATACGAAACTTTGAAAACCCTAATGTAATAAATGTCATAAGTAGTATGACATATTACTATATCGGATATTCAATGCCTAGAACATTGGTCAACTTTTAACCACAAATGAATTAAGGTATAATAATAATAATAATAATAATAATAATAATAATAATAATAATAATAATAATAATAATAATAATAATAATACTAATAATAATGATGATAAAATACTTAATAGTTGAGAATTGCTATGGGTGTATGTCCCTACGAAGAAAAAAAAAATATCATATGATGAACTATTATAATACTTTCTAAGAACTATTATAACACTTTCTGAACACATTTGTATTAGAATTTGTAGAACCGACAAACGAATAAAAAAAAACAAAATAATAAAGTTAAATAAGGTATACAATAACTAAATAAGGGAATGGCTTAAGAAAATTATAGTTTAGATTATCATCATCGATCCTTTCCAATTTACCAAACAAATTTTCACCGACCTTCTTCTTCTCAAAACTTGACTGGCTTATATTGCGGGATTTCGTATTCCTTTCACACGGTGGATTATCCCTATTAATCGATCTCATTCGGTGGTATCATTCCTTACTCAACGCTTCCAAAAGCCAACCCACATCTCCCTTAAACCTTTCTTTTAATTTTCAAGTGCGCAGACGAAAACGTCGCTGCCGACCACCAGTCTGAACCGACCAAACCTGCTTGTTACGCCTGCGGTTCGTGTGTTGAACGGTACAAAAGACCGCTGAGCACCACTACCACGTTGATCGGTCGTTCGTTCGGTAAGCTTTCTCTTTCAGTCGACTATCTCTGGTATAGTGGCTATATAATTTCAACCCACCTACGTATAAATTAACCCTTAACTAGATTCTGGTCATCGTCTCAGTTGTACACTCGGAAGCGCAATATCTTCGATCCATCACCATACCATCGACTAGTGGTGATCTAAAGATCTGTGGCGAACCTACATTGCACCACGCCGGTCGTCTTTTCTCTTCGACATAAGGTATCGGCACTAACCTGTTGGTAAAAACACTTTATGAAAACGAAGCTGGTGAATAAAATAGTGACACTATGAACAAACAAATTTATTTCACATACATAAACTTAGTTTCCTTCAAGTCGACAGAAGTGAGCCTTTGTAATCGTTTATGGCTGTTCATGCTTTTTTTTTGTTAGCTGGTGTAACCTACCATTTATGGATTCAACCTACATTCTGGAGATTTTATGCGTTTGACATATAGAAACAAAATGTAACTCAAAATTTGTATTAAAAGTTTCTTTTACCCAATGACTACTACCAGTTCATAACATAGCCCTCCTAAAATGATCTACATTCTTTCTATGATATAAAAGTGTTTTGAAAGTGAAATCCTAAAATTCAGCATGTTTACATAAAGCCAATAAAGTTTAGTATTAAGGAATCGATTATGGGAGGGGCATGCATGGTTCTTGCTGTCAACTTGAATAAACTTATGCACATATGATAATATATAATCCTTTAATTTTTAAAAGTTGTTTCTGTTGAAAAGGAAAACAAGAAAAATAGATGGATGAATTATGTTTTTTTTTTAACTTTATGAGACTAGTGGGAATGAAATAACAAAATCCATTCAGTGGGTCCATAAATTAAATCAATGTAAAATATTGTAACCAATCTAATTTAAAACACGATTAATATGTAGGACTCTGTTTCAAGTGAGAACTTGTTGCGTCTACATTGTTACATTTAAGCTAAGGTACGGATTTTGTGGTCTCTTGCTTTTAGCATAATATTGTTTTTTTTTTTTCTCATAGTGCACGGATATTCGGTCCGTCACTCGTAGCGTAAAGTGTTTACTCGCTTCATAATATTGTAGTATTCATCGTCACCGTTCTATCATTTATTGTTACACATCTCGTATTGAATTATTGCCTTTAATACGCATGCGATAGGTTACATTTCTTTTTTTTACTCATTGTCGCATGTTCCCAAAAGTTTTTATTTATTATTGTTGATCTTTGGCTAGATGTGATATAGCCTTAGTGTATCGTTAGTGTATTTGCCTTGACTTGAGTGAATCGTTTTATTGACCTCAATACCCGAGCATATCCACCTATGGGGACATAGGGCGTCATCATAGGCACAGTTGACGTGCACCATCCGTGGCGGTGCGAAAGGCCCACGGCGTCTCTATATTGTATTGTGTGCTAAGTGATTGCACTTATTGATTATTGAGAGGCGTATGGATCGATCCTAGGAGTGTAAGTGTAAGTGTTAGTGGTAGTGGGATAGGTGTGAGTGCCCACATCCCCTCTACATAATGGTGCATTGGAACTGCAGCTAATGTACAAAGTGTTAGTGTTTATTGTTAGTGGCTCACATGGGTATTTCTAATATACCTTTATGGTATTCATCAGTGATCATCCAACGTATTGTATTGTTTGCATCGTTAAAGTGTTTAGTGTATTGCTTCTATCATTTATGTGTTAGTGCTATTGTTTCTCCGTTACTGGGCAATTTTTGGCTCAACCGTTTCTTTTGTTGTTTTTTTTTTTATTATGTCTTAAACAGGTACTCAGGGAAATCGGGGAAATGTGTGAAGAGTGATAATAAAAAGCTAGAGTTGGAACAAGGAGTTTAATAAAACCTTATATTCAATAAATTTAGACACTTATGTTTTTCTGTTGAGACCGTTATGCCATTTTGGAAATTTTTGTTTTTAAACCTATGGAATTTATGTTTTAATTAAGTTATTAATTGTCTCTGATTACCGACTTGTGTAACACGTCAGCCCTAATCGGGGCGGGGTGTTACAGTTATGGTATCAGAGCTTAGGCTCTATCCTGTAGAAAACATTAAATAAATAATTAAGACACGTGAGGATTGGGTAGACATTGGGTTAGGTATTCCGTTATGTGATTAGTCCTTATTATTTGTTTTATCTAAATTCTTAATGTGATTTTTTTTAGATGCCTCCTCGTCGTGAGACACGCAACTCTGGTCGTCGTAATGGTGGTGGACCAAATGAGCCTGATCCAAATATCGTAGCTGCTATCACTCAGGCCTTTACTGCTATGTTGCCTGCACTTGTTCAGGCCGTACGTGGTCCTGATCCGAATCCTAATCCGAACCCTAATCCCAATCCTAATCCGAACCCTAATCCCAACCCAAATCCAAACCCAAATGGTGCAATTGGGGATTGGCTAGATAAGTTCATAAAACAGAAACCGAGATCTTTCACAAAGGCAACCACTCCAATTGTAGCAAGGGATTGGATTGCTCATATCGAGAAAATATTTCGGGCGTTAGGAGTTGGCGATGAATTTAAATCGAGATTAGCATCGTATAAACTAGAAGAAGATGCGCAAACTTGGTGGGAAGGTGTATTGGAGGAAAGAGGAGGAGACCCATTTGTGGAGAATTTACCTTGGGCAGATTTTCGTGCTATTTTCTTCGAGAAATATTTTAACAGCGTGGATAAGAGTTCTTACACACGAGAGTATCACAATATCCGTCAGAGGAATGACGAACCACTTTCTGACTTCACTGATCGATTTTATCGACTAGTTGGATTTCTTGGGTCAGCTGCTGGAACACCAGAGGAACAAGCAGAGAAATATCAATGGGCAGTTTGTGATCGGATTCGTAGAGCAATCATCCAGTCAACGTTCCCTACTGTTGCAGAGGCCGCTAAGGCTGCCAAAAAGGTTGATATGGAGAACAAAGAATTTTTGGGTGGTTCCAATAATAGTAGGAAGAGAAACAGAGACGAGTATCGCACTTCGTTCACTAGTGAGTCGCCTCAAGCACCTACTCGAAATAATCAAAACAATTTGGGGAATAGGTCATCGGGAAGGAATAATAGACCATGGCAGGGAAGGGGCCAAAATCAGGGTCAGACCAAACCCTACCAGCCACCAACCCAAGCTCAACCTGTAAACCAGAGAGGTAACCAGAACCCTACCCAGCCTCCAGTGTGTAACCATTGCAACAAGCGTCACCCAGGCATCTGTCGTCGACTTACTGGGGCTTGTCTTAAGTGTGGAGATATGGGGCATAAGATTAATGAGTGCCCAAAGGCTGGTAACCGAACAACTGATACCACTAGGGGAGCTACTATGCCACCTACTACTGGAGGGCGTGTTTTCTCATTGACTGCAGGGGAAGCTGCTAATGCTCCAGGTACCGCCCCTGATAAATGTATCTGTTAGTATTATTTTTTTTGCTTGATTAGTTGTTTATGGTTCTCATACAATCGTTTGTGTCTTATTGTTTATCGATTCACTAGGTACCGTTTCGGGTAGTATTTATTTGGGTGAGCGTGACTTGTATGTGTTATTTGATACTGGGGCAACCCACTCAATAGTCTCACAACTAATTACTCGACATCTTAAAATTTCGCCTTCTCTATTGGATCCAGCTTTAGTTATTTCTACACCAATGGGAAATCCTTCAGTTATTACTCACGTCTATAAAGATTGTCCGCTTGTGATCGGAAATGTTATTCGTATAGCGAATCTTTATCCCATGCAAATGGGAGATTTTGATGTCATACTAGGCATGGATTGGTTATCCACGCATCGAGCTACCATCGATTGTCACTCCAAACGAGTCATTTTTGGTGATATTCTGAATCCTGAATGTATTTATCAAGGATCTCAACCTCGAAAATCCATTAAAATCATCTCTGCTCTTAAAGCTCAAAAACTTATATCCCATGGATGCGCGGGATTCTTAGCTGCTATTAAAGATACCTCAGTGGATGCACCACGTGTCGAAGACGTTCCTATTGTTCGAGACTTCTCTGATGTCTTCCCATAAGAATTGCCAGGGATACCACCTGAACGTGAAGTAGAGTTCACTATTGATTTGATTCCCGGAGCTGAACCTATTTCAAAAGCACCCTATCGTATGGCCCCATTGGAGTTGAAAGAATTGAAAGAACAGCTGCAAGAACTTTTGGAACTTGGATTCATTAGACCTAGTGTTTCACCTTGGGGAGCACCGGTTTTATTTGTGAAGAAGAAGGATGGTAGCATGCGTTTATGCATCGACTACCGGGAGTTGAATAAGATCACCATTCGTAATCGCTACCCCTTACCGCGTATTGATGACCTTTTTGACCAACTCCAAGGAGCGAAGTTTTTCTCAAAGATTGATCTCAGATCAGGGTACCATCAGTTGAGGGTCAGAGATCAAGATGTCCATAAGACAGCATTTCGTACCCGGTACGGTCACTATGAGTTTCTAGTCATGCCTTTTGGTTTGACAAATGCTCCTGCTGTTTTCATGGATCTTATGAATCGAGTATTTCATGAGTACTTGGATCGGTTCGTGATTGTATTCATCGATGACATCTTGGTATTTTCTAAAAGTAGAGGAGAGCATGAGGACCATCTTCGCACGGTTCTAGGAACTCTACGCCAAGAGAAGCTATACGCAAAATTTTCTAAGTGCGACTTTTGGCTTGAACAAGTGGCGTTTCTAGGTCACATTGTATCAGCTGAAGGTATCACAATGGATCCTTCAAAGGTGGAAGCTATCACTAAATGGCCCAGACCCACTTCAGTTACCGAAGTTCGAAGTTTTCTTGGTCTAGCGGGTTATTATCGACGTTTCGTAGAGGGATTTTCTATTTTGGCCTTACCTCTCACTCAACTCTTGAGGAAAGGGGTGAAATTTACTTGGAACGATGATCGAGAAAAGAGTTTTGAGGCATTGAAGCAGAAGCTAGTATCCGCTCCTATTCTTACTCTACCTTCTGACATAGGCGGATTCGATATATACAGTGATGCATCGAAGAAAGGGCTTGGTTGTGTTCTCATGCAGCATGGAAAAGTTATTGCTTATGCCTCGCGTCAGCTTAAACCCTACGAGGTGAATTATCCAACGCATGATCTAGAGTTAGCAGCAGTTGTTTTTGCACTCAAGATTTGGAGGCATTATTTATATGGGGAGACATGTAACATATTCACCGACCATAAAAGCCTCAAGTATATTTTCACTCAGAAGGAGCTTAACATGAGGCAGAGGAGATGGCTAGAGCTACTCAAGGATTATGATGCCAACATTCAATACCACCCTGGTAAAGCAAATGTCGTTGCAGATGCACTGAGTAGGAAGAACTCTGGGGGTTTGGCATGCTTGACCCTTGAGCCTCATATACTATCGGATCTAAGACGCATGGAGATTGGTATACAAGTTGGTGAGTCTGGTGGTTATTTGGCTAGACTGAAGATCGAACCGAACCTTATCACTCAGATAAAGGAAGCTCAAAAAGATGATGGTGAGCTTTGGGCGGTCTTACAAAATTTGGAAGTAGGAAAGCAATCTGAGTTTCGAGTGGATGAACATGGAACAATATGGTGTGGGAAGCGTTTATGTGTGCCAGATGATTCCTCTCTTCGTGAATCATTACTGACTGAGGCACACAGTTCACCTTATTCTATACACCCTGGATCCACAAAGATGTATAGGGATTTGAGGCAACATTTTTGGTGGAGTGGTATGAAAGAAGATGTAGCTAGACATGTGAGCCAGTGTTTGATTTGTCAGCAAGTGAAGATTGAACATCAACGAGCTAGTGGATTATTACAGCCTCTAGATATTCCTGTCTGGAAGTGGGATGATATTTCTATGGACTTTGTAACTGGTCTACCAAGAACCCGTATGAAGAACGATGCTATTTGGGTTGTGGTAGATAGACTTACAAAATCTGCTCATTTCTTACCCATTCAAAAAGGGTACTTGGTGAGTAAGCTATCAGAGATATTCCTTCGTGAGATTGTTCGATTGCATGGTACTCCATCTTCCATAGTGTGTGATAGAGATCCACGTTTCACATCACGGTTCTGGAAGGGTTTCCAAAATGCTTGGAATACAAAGATAAGATTTAGCACTGCTTTCCATCCTCAAACTGATGGACAGTCTGAACGTACGATTCAGACTCTGGAGGATATGCTTAGATCGTGTGCACTTGAGTGGACGGGAAACTGGGATGAATACTTGTGCTTGGTGGAGTTTGCCTACAACAATAGTTGGCAAGCTAGTATTGATATGGCACCTTTCGAATTGTTATACGGGCGTAAATGTCGAGCTCCCACATGTTGGGACGAGGTCGGAGAAAAGATGATTGAGGGTCCTGAACTGGTGCAGATCACGAACGAAAAGGTTGCTATTGCTCGTGAGAAACTTAAGGAAGCCCAGAGTAGACAAAAGAGTTATGCCGATCGCCACCGACGAGTTGTGGAATTTAATGTAGGCGAGAAAGTATTCTTAAAAGTCTCACCATGCAGAGGTGTCCGACGTTTTGGCATAAAGGGAAAGTTGAGTCCTCGCTTTATCGGGCCATTTGAAATTTTGGAAAGAGTCGGCGAAGTTTCTTATCGGTTAGCTCTACCGCCACAATTGGCGCACGTGCATAATGTGTTTCACATTTCACTATTACGTGGGTATAATTACCATCCTCTCCATGTTGTGAACTATTCTCTACACGAGATTCGTGAGGACTTATCGTACGAAGAGGAACCAGAGGCTATCTTGGACCGACAAGAACGTGTCATGCGTAAGAAGTCTTTTCCGTTCGTCAAAATCTTGTGGAAAAATCATCCAGAACGTGAAGCCACTTGGGAATCGGAGGAAGCAATCCGTTCTCAATATCCATATCTATTCGAAACCTAAGGTTAGTGTTCCTAATGGTTAAATTTTCGTGTATCAAACTCATTTGTGTGTCTGTTCGACTCTTTCGCTAATTGTGTTTGCAACTTCGTTATCGTTATTCGCATCGTTAATGTGTAACATGAATAGTATACCATATTCGTCATCACTAATTTCGTGGACGAAATTATTTTTAAGGGGTAGGGAGTTGAAATACCCGTACTGTGTAGTGTAATATAACGTTAATTTCGAGGACGAAATTTCTTTTAAGGGAGGTAGAATTGTAATATACGAAACTTTGAAAACCCTAATGTAATAAATGTCATAAGTAGTATGACATATTACTATATCGGATATTCAATGCCTAGAACATTGGTCAACTTTTAACCACAAATGAATTAAGGTATAATAATAATAATAATAATAATAATAATAATAATAATAATAATAATAATAATAATAATAATAATAATAATAATAATAATGATGATAAAATACTTAATAGTTGAGAATTGCTATGGGTGTATGTCCCTACGAAGAAAAAAAAATATCATATGATGAACTATTATAATACTTTCTAAGAACTATTATAACACTTTCTGAACACATTTGTATTAGAATTTGTAGAACCGACAAACGAAGAAAAAAAACAAAATAATAAAGTTAAATAAGGTATACAATAACTAAATAAGGGAATGGCTTAAGAAAATTATAGTTTAGATTATCATCATCGATCCTTTCCAATTTACCAAACAAATTTTCACCGACCTTCTTCTTCTCAAAACTTGACTGGCTTATATTGCGGGATTTCGTATTCCTTTCACACGGTGGATTATCCCTATTAATCGATCTCATTCGGTGGTATCATTCCTTACTCAACGCTTCCAAAAGCCAACCCACATCTCCCTTAAACCTTTCTTTTAATTTTCAAGTGCGCAGACGAAAACGTCGCTGCCGACCACCAGTCTGAACCGACCAAACCTGCTTGTTACGCCTGCGGTTCGTGTGTTGAACGGTACAAAAGACCGCTGAGCACCACTACCACGTTGATCGGTCGTTCGTTCGGTAAGCTTTCTCTTTCAGTCGACTATCTCTGGTATAGTGGCTATATAATTTCAACCCACCTACGTATAAATTAACCCTTAACTAGATTCTGGTCATCGTCTCAGTTGTACACTCGGAAGCGCAATATCCCCTCTACATAATGGTGCATTGGAACTGCAGCTAATGTACAAAGTGTTAGTGTTTATTGTTAGTGGCTCACATGGGTATTTCTAATATACCTTTATGGTATTCATCAGTGATCATCCAACGTATTGTATTGTTTGCATCGTTAAAGTGTTTAGTGTATTGCTTCTATCATTTATGTGTTAGTGCTATTGTTTCTCCGTTACTGGGCAATTTTTGGCTCAACCGTTTCTTTTGTTGTTTTTTTTTTTATTATGTCTTAAACAGGTACTCAGGGAAATCGGGGAAATGTGTGAAGAGTGATAATAAAAAGCTAGAGTTGGAACAAGGAGTTTAATAAAACCTTATATTCAATAAATTTAGACACTTATGTTTTTCTGTTGAGACCGTTATGCCATTTTGGAAATTTTTGTTTTTAAACCTATGGAATTTATGTTTTAATTAAGTTATTAATTGTCTCTGATTACCGACTTGTGTAACACGTCAGCCCTAATCGGGGCGGGGTGTTACATTCATTATGAGCCTCTTTAAATATATTTGTGTCTTTCAAGTTGTAATTGTCCATCGTTGATCAATAATTCCCTTTCCCATGCATATAAATACCTTTCAATTGTCTTCTCATATTAGTCTAAACTTTTCATCTTTCTTGCAAAATGAGAAATTTCAGTCTTGCAATTTTATTCATTACTACCATAACATGCATTGTTCTTCCACATTTTCATGGAAGATTAGCCATGGCTACATGCACCCAAGATGGATCAGAGCGTTGGGGTTATGTTCAAGTCAGACCCGGTAAGATTCAAAAATTTATTTATTTATTTTTTAAGAAACTAAAGGCTACCCACTTTTAAAGATTGGATTTTTTAACTTCTTGGGCGAAAACTGGGGCACACATTAGAAGTCCGTACAAAGTTCATGAACCAAAAAAGCCATGACCAATATCTATATATACTTATACTTAAAAATTTAGTTATATCAACTTTTTTACAACCTTCATTATGAGTCTCTTAAATACATTTGTGTCTTTCAAGTTGTAATTGCCTATTAACAAGGGGCCAGAAATAAACAAAATTTGACCCGTTTCTAATTCTCCCCTTCCTGTTTCTCACACCCTAAAATGTAACCCCTAATTTCTCGGTTTCACTCTAATAAAAGTAAACGACTTATCATTTTCCCATAACAATCATCATTTAATTTTGTGTTAATTAATGTTGTCCATTCCAAAAGACCATCTAAATGGCTTTATAACCGTTTTTATGGTTTATTTTTAAAATTTATTAAAGCTGGCCAACCCACGCGGGCTAGCCACGCCCCGCCATACCGACCTAACACGTCACTCACCAGCGGGGGGCTCGAAGTCCACGTGTCAACCCATGCCCCAAACCCCCGCCCCACCATACCCCACAGTTTAAGATATAAGAGCCACATATACACTTCGCATGTGAATTTATTTTCTTTTGATTATCATAGGTTGATTTTAATTTATATTTTATCTCAAATTGAGTATATCCAAATAAATAACTTACAAATGGGCCAAGTTGGAGTTGACCAAAAGTGGAGTTGCTTTGTGTCCCAGTTCTATTAGTTATTTTGCACGTTTGGGTCTTACAACATGAGAAAGTAGTAAGGGCAAAATGGTCAAAGTCATTTTTTTGTTACTGTATGACTAGAAGCAACCCTCCCCTGATTTTTGTACGAACATAACCTTTATAATACTCTAATATTTTTTATTTAAAAAATGCATCATAATGTTTAATAGTTGCAAAATTTTTAAGTAAAAAGGAATAACATGAGAGAATGCGTCTACATAAAGGTTATAATTTCATATATATCATCTTGTGAATTATTCATAACCATCTAAGCATCTTAAGTATCATGATAGAGGGGCTTCGCTTAGGTTACACCATCTTACTATCATATGAATCATTGATAAACATTTACTCAAATAGCACATAGGTTTACATTATGCCTTTTGACTTATCCATGATATCTAATAACAATAATAATACTCTTAATAATTATAACATAAAAGACAATCATAATAATTGTATATGTCACCTAATTTACTATGTGTTCTTAACCATATTTTAAAAATACTCAATAGTTAATGTTACTTAGTGATATATTGTTATACATGTTCCTTACAGTATGTATGGGTTCTAATTTAACATGACATTAAATTATATTCTAACCACACATCAATTAAAGGACATTGATTCCAGACCCTAACTACATATTTACCTTCATAAATATAACTTTAATGATGTTTTTAATTCTACTTTATTATATTAATGTGGCTATAATTGTTATGTCCCTTTGTATGCAAACCCCTAATTTCTCGGTTTCACTCTAATAAAAGTAAGTTACTTATCATTTTCCCATAACAATCATCATTTAATTTTGTGTTAATTAATGTTTTCCATTCCAAAAGACCATCTAAATGGCTTTATAAATCTTTGTCCACATTGCAGCCCATATCCGCCTTCTCTCCAACAACCTATAACCGCTCTGTCTACAAGTGTGGCCATGGCAAGGAACGATTCTGTTGCTGGGTATTCAGAAAAATGGACCACACTAGAAGCCATCTTGACCCACGGTAGAAGAAACAAGCATCACATGGTATGCCTTACAAACTGGATTGTATATATAGAATATTCATTTTAGATTATGTATCTTTA
Organism: Helianthus annuus; assembly: GCF_002127325.2. Taxonomy (NCBI): domain Eukaryota; kingdom Viridiplantae; phylum Streptophyta; class Magnoliopsida; order Asterales; family Asteraceae; genus Helianthus; species Helianthus annuus. The sequence goes on from NC_035433.2 coordinate 75,497,738, forward strand.
TCGAAATCGAAGAGTAAAGGACAATATATCTCTATCTCTACACATAATATTAGGGAGGACTCATGACACGATTCCAGGCTCCATAAATTGTTATCTCGACCGTCTCTTTTATACAATTATAATGTTAAAGAAATATATACTTTTAAATTTAATATTAACTTAACTATATATGCTAAATATTTAATTATGGATAATTATAATATGATTACCCAAATGAGTTTATATATTTTTTATTTTTATCTTAAGTTAATTAATTTAATTGTGTTAAAAGGATACTTGAAGGATTATTTACAAAGGTAACCCAATAACCAAAAACGCGTTTAGTGGGATCTTGGTGCTAGATTTTCTATCATACATTTTGGGTTAGACAACAAGATTGCCACTAAATAAATATGGATGTTTTTGATTAGTTAAGACTCAAAAAGAACCATATGTCAATATATATATATATACATTCATCCTTTTATGGTATTATTATAAATCAAGAAATGACTTCCTGACAGGTTGATTGTTATTACATATGATCATACAATTTTCATATGCATGTATGAGTTGATTGTTATATGAAGGCACAAGCTTATTTTTTAATACATTAAATCAAACATCTATTTGGACTTACATTCGTATGTTAAAATCTAACAGTCAGTTTATGAGTTTGACAGGCAATAACCAAATCCAAATTCGTATAGTTTGTGGCGACCAAGCTGACCCCACACGGTTGTTGGTTGTATCCACATCACATAGGAGGACTATATTGCGGTTGAAAAAAAATAATATTTTTTTTTAATACTGAAATCTATTTTTTAATAAGGAATTCACATTTATAGATATTTATTAATATTTTTTAACAGTTATAAATATTTATAAATATTTTTTAATACCGAATTCACATTTTTAATATCGAAAAAAGTACTGTTTTTTTAATATCGAATTCACGTTTATAAATATTTATTGAAAACACAAAATGTAATTTAAATATTGGGTAGATAAAGTGTGTACGTAATTCGTGGCGAACCAAGAATATGTAAACGTTGGTCATTTTGGTTAAGGTCAAATCAAGTTTGCATTAGAATGTAATATACACTTAGGATATGTCATTTTGGATAAGCACAATATTGGTTATCATTTTTGAATCAAATGGTTTAAGTTTATAGTTATGCTGGTAATATATGCAGTGTGCTGAATTTACCTGTCGTGTTGAAGTCACACGCATACGCAATAGCCAAGAGTGGTTCAGGCTGACATGTGGCGGTGGGAATTGCATGAAAGGTGTGGGGCGTGAAGATAACGATATGTGGTGTGATGGGTGCGAAAACCCCGTTGTCTTCCCGAGAGGAAGATTTGTTTCTAAAAATGTTTAGTTGGACCGGCCGTGTCAGACGTCTTACCACAAACAAACAATAGCTATTATGCATGCCGTGCATCGCACGGGCTTTCTCCGTAGTTATTTTAAAGATAAACTAGTATTAATGTATTATTCTTAACGTTTCGTGATGGGGCTTAAGTAGGCTATTTATTCCGACCTTCGCAACTATAAATATTATATTATACTTGGCTTAAAATTAAGGAGTTTTTGAGAAGGGACCAGACATGTCTTTATAACTGGCCCATGAATAGTTTTTGTGCTTGATTAGGTGAGGTTGGCGGTTGTTTGCCGTGATTGGTGAAGGTTTGCGGTGGGTTAATATGTGGATGCCGCTTGTCATCCATTTAGGTCTGTTCAAAAAGCTCGCGGCTCGAAGCTCGCTCGGATTTAGTTTGGAAAAAGCTCGTTCGATAGGTTCAGTTTGAAAGTGAGCCGAGCCGGCTCGGCTCGGTTAGAAAGTGAGCCTAGCTTGGCTCGGCTCGTGACGAGCCAAATTGGCTCGGCTTAGCTCGAATTTTGTTACTTATAATATATTTTATATTTATATACATATAATATATTACAAAAAAGTGATTGCTATTTACATGTATTTAGGCTTATAGTTTGATATCTATGACATATTTAAAGATTGATTACCGTGCTAATGAACAAATATTGTATTTACTTGCAAGGGTGGAGATACAATAGGAAGTTTATTTGGCTAGGAAGGATAGGAAGTGATCTTGACCATCCATTAAGTTAATGAAGGGCTAAGCTTAAATCAGGGAAATTGAAAGGAAGAAAATAGGCGCGTGAGTTTGTTCAAGGGCATTCTAGTCAATCCAAGCCAATAGTTTCTCTCTCCTCCAATTCCCCCCCCCCATTTTTTAAACGTTAATAACTCTTTCATACGACATTATTTTTTTTATAAAAATTGCACCAAAAAAACGAGCGTTTTTTTATCTTTAAAACGAGTATACTATTGCTATATTTAAAAAAAAAATTTAACCCAGTTGCGTAAAACGCAATAGAAAAACCACGTAAAACGCAATGAAAAAAAAAACCTAAAAAATGACATTTTTCTAAAACGCAATGCACCAAAAACACAAAGAAATGACTTATTTGTAAAACGCAATGGCCAGAAAACACATAGAAATGTCTTATTTGTAAAACGCAATGGCCAGAAAACACATAAAAAAATGTTTTACCTAAAACGGAATGCACCAAAAACACAAAGAAATGACTTATTTGTAAAACGCAATGGCCAGAATACACTTAAAATGTCTGTTTTCTAAAACGCAATTGACTGAAAACACATAAAAAAGTGTTTTACCTAAAACGCAATGCACCAAAAACACAAAGAAATGTCTTATATGTAAAACACAATGGCCAGAAAACACTTAAAAATGACTCATTCTAAAACGCAATGGACTGAAAACACCTAAAAAATGTGTTTTACCTAAAACGCAATGACTAAAAACACTTAAAAATGTGTTTTTTTTTCTAAAACGCAATAGCCAGAAACCACATAAAACTCTCTTATTTCTAAAACGCAATGGACACATAAAACTGTCTGTCACTGTGAACTGTCTGAATTGTCTACGAATTACTGTCTTCGAAATGAGCCAATTTCTGGAAAATTAATTTTTCTGATGCGTTTTTATTACAGCAATTTAATCGAAAAAAACATTTTTCTCTGCCCCTTGGACCCCGCCAGGGGCTGCCGCCCCCGGACCCCCGCAAAGATCGTAAAACGCAATGACTAAATCAAAAACCCAGATCATGAAAATGAAATTAAAGAATTTCTTACATGGATTGAAGCCGATTTCTTCATCAATTGACGAAATTTGAATGATAGAAACACTTATCAACACTCGAATCGAACGAATCGAGTGATTATCTCCAAAATCACCGGAAAACCGAGATTTTTTTTATGAAATTAAACTGGGTTTTCTTCAAAAAAAAAAGCTGAAGAACACGTTGATCGGGTTCTGAATCATTGATTGGTGATGAAAATCGCACTATAATGTAGTGATTATTGAGATAGAAAGTGAAGAAATAGTTGAAGATGATGGGTTTTGAAAATGGTGGGTTTTTGAATTTACTGGGTTTTGAAAAAGGAAGAAGAAGGGGTTGGATTGACTAAAATACCCTTTCTCTTTATTTTAAAATTTGCCACATGTCATAATCCTATGGCTTCCTATCCTTCCTAGCGAAAATTAACTTCCTATTTGATCTTTTCCCTTACTTGCAATATAAAACTTATTTTGCGTTGTTAAACGTGATTTTGTCTTGTAATGTATTAGGTTTAACTTATTTTAATATTTTAGAGAGTTAATTGCCAAAATCGTCCCTGAGATTTGGGCAGGTTTGCCATTTTCGTCCAAAATGACACTTTTGTACCAAATTGCCCCCAACGTTTGTAACTTTTTGCCATTTCCATCCAAACCACTAACTTAATTTATTTTTGAGTAAATTACAAGTTTGGTCCTTTATGTTTACACCAAATTGCAGGCGCTGTCCTTTTTTCCAAAAGTTTACAGGCGGTGTCCTTAACCTTTCCAAAATCTTGCAAGTTATGTCCTTTAGACCAAACCCAGTTAGATTTTTTTGGTTAAATCAGTTTACATAAGGGTATTTTAGTCTTTTTATAAATTTATTTAAAAATATTTATTAAATAAAACAAAACAAATAAAAAAACTTAATATATATATATATATAAACTCAAGAAAAAACTCTCTTGTTCTAGTCTCTCTTCACCATCTCTAGTCTCTCTCTCTCTCTCTCTCTCTTCACTCTCTCTCTCTCCCTCTTCACTCTCTCCCTCTCTCTCTCTTCGAAGATCTGAAATTAAGGTGGATTGGGTTTCAGGTGCGGTGGTGGTTGTGGGACGATGGTGATTTGCACTGCGTTGAGGATGTGGGTGGGTGGTGACGGTGGATGCGGTGGTGACGGTGAGGTGGATGGGATTTCAGGTGCGGTGGTGGTTGTGGGTGATGGTGATTTGCACTGCGATGAGGATGTGGATGGGTGGTGACGGTGGGTGCGGTGGAGACGGTGAGTGCAATTAAAACACCATAAATCGTCAACACTACAAATCCCTTCCAGATCTTTCTCTTGGCGAACAAATCTCCAATTTCCGCCATAAAAGCTTGAAAAGAGGTAAAAAGATTCAGTCGTTTTTGTATTCAAATGCCTCGACTTAATTGAACCCACAAGTTTTTGTTTTTTGTACCCTAGTTAACATTACCACTTAAAGATCTACTGGTAAGCACTTTTTATCCAACAAGTATGGTTGTTTTTATGGTGTTTTAATTGCAACTTGCATCTTGGTAAAACCTGCACACACAGATTTGACTAGTCAAAATTGATGGATGGGTGTATAATTTTTCAGATTGATCGTATAGTTGGTACGATTAAATATGAATTAAGTGTACTGATTTCATCACCATACATTCGTCTACCTTCAATTCAGTCCAGATTTGAACCTGTTAGAAAGAGGAGTTACATATTTTAGAGAGATCGAAGAGAGAGAGAGAGAGAGAGAGAGAGAGAGAGAGAAAGTTTATCTATTGTTTTATTCTTAAGTTTTGTACAAAATGGTCCCTTAATAAAAGTTATTTACAAAATAGCCCCTGGTAAGGTGAAATGACAGGAATGCCCTTATGTAATCTGATTTAACCAAAAAATCTAGCTGGGTTTGGTCTAAAGGACATAACTTGCAAGATTTTGGAAAGGTTAAGGACACCGTCTGTAAACTTTTGGAAAAAGGACAGCGCTTGCAATTTAGTGTAAACATAAAGGACAAAACTTGTAATTTACTCTTTATTTTTTCTATTAAGTTGAGGATATTTGGATGAAACTGGCAAATATAAAACCACGATTTTGGCAATTTACTCAAACTCTTTTAAATTTCTTTTACTTAATTAATTTTGTTACATATATAATAAAAAAGAATATACATGCAATTTTTAAATGAAAAAAATAATAGCTTTGTCACATAATTTTTATAAATTTTCATCCAACCACTAACTAAGTTAATTTTTCTATTAAGGCGAAGGATGTTTATAAACTAAGACAGAAATTAATTTCTAATTTTTTATATAGATCAGTTTTATAAAAATAAAATCTAGTTAAACCTCTAAATTTTATAAAACTAAAATGCTGGTGACCTTATTGAAAAAAGTCAAATAAAAAAATCTTATCATATGTACCAAGTTTGTAATTCATCTTCTACTCTTTTAAATTCGCTCCTAAGGAAAAACAGAAGTCAGTGCCCCTCCATCAAACAACGTATCGTTACCAAACCTTAAAATTACCCACCAAATTGTAATTATAATGCTATGAACCAAAAGTTTCTTTACTCAAGCCACTCAGAATAAGTATTAGTTAGTTACCCTCATAATCTTAATTAAATAAATATTTTATTTCTACCAACATATTTCCTAGGTGCTAACACAGTTAAGAAATATGTAACGTATTACAACTTTTTTCTATCTCTACAACTGATAAATACTAAAAGTTGTAATCGATTGTTATGTGTTGCACACCAATGACGTTTTCTCTTTAAAAAATTGATTTATACAAAGAAGCTATAAATTAATTTCTGTCTTAATTTATAAAATTTAAAACATCAATCACCTTAACAGAAAAAATAAAATGAGTAAGTGATTTGGATGAAAATTTATAAAATTATGTGACAAAACTATTAATTTTTTTTTTCTAAAAACTCCATGTATATTCTTTTTTATTACATATGTAACAAAAATAATTAAATAAAAGAAATTAAAAAGGGTTTGAGTAAATTGCCAAAATCGTCCCTGTGGTTTTATATTTGCCAGTTTCTTCCAAATATCCTCAACTTAACAGAAAAAATAAACTAAGTTAGTGGTTTGGATGAAAATGGCAAAAAGTTACAAACGTTGGGGGCAATTTGGTACAAAAGTGTCATTTTGGACGAAAATGGCAAACGTGCTCAAACCTCAGGGACGATTTTGGCAATTAACTCTATTTTAGAATACCGAATTTTGAGAGCTATGTATTAATTTTTATTTTAAAATCGAGCCAAACCAAGCCGAGCCGAGCCAGCTCGGTTTAAAACCAAGCCGAGCCCAAGCTTAGATTTTCAGCTCGGTTTCAAATCCGAGCCGAGCCGAGCCAGCTCGGTTTATAATTGAGTCGAGCCCGAGCTTGCCCTAGCTCGGCTCGGCTCGGCTCATGAAGAGCCCCACTAAGATGCATTTTTTTCGTTTTCCCAATTTTTTTAACCGACAAATTTCTTTTTTAATCTTTGTCGTCTGAGGGACTTAAACTAAGACCTCACATTCCCAATTGGATTTTGTTTTACCAATTGATAGGGTGTTTTTTTTTTTTTGCTCTTTCAAAGTTATCCGGAGTAGATTAAACCATTTTTCCGATCCTTTAGACCATACGATGTGGAAGGGCTTGAATATTGGGCGTTATTCGACATGTGGAGGACACGTTTGCGCGCGTTAGAAAAGTTGTGTGGTGGAAAAAAAAAGGAGGGTGTGGGAAGGGGCGTTGAAGAGGGGGGTTTGACACGTGGCGCACATTTTTTATTACTAATATATATTTAAAAATTACATTAAATTTATTAAATTTAAATAATAATCAATTAATACTAATTAACCATATAACATTAAAAATTAAAGACAATACAAAACTTAAAAATTAAAAATTATTTCCCACGCCTCGAAGTGTTCGAAGTCATGCCCGTAAATGTTAAAATACTCGAGGAGACCGACTTGGATGATGTCGTCTTTGTTTAGCTCACCATCGTCGTTGTCCACATTGTTGAGAACCACTTCAAATCTCATACATTCAACACGAATCATTCGAAAACGTGAAAGAAGTGCATGTTTTGGTCGAATGGCATCACCCCTACGAGTACAAAATTCTTGATGAACTCGTTCCCAAAACGGAGACGTGTTTAACGAAGGCCCTTGGTTCTCACAGACCACGACCCACAATTCGAATAACGTGATGTCCTCTTCTAGGATCTGTTGGTGCATATGTCTGTCGACTTCGTCTTGTATCGAGTCTTGTAATAGGTTAGATAGATCAGGGCACGTTATACGAGAAAATCAAGAAACAGGTAGGATGAAGCCATTTCGCACGAAATGGAACATATCCATTTCGTACGAATTGGCACTAGCCAGGTCGTGTGAAGCCATTCCATGCGAAATGGGTTTCCTATAAATAGGTGCCTTGGTCATATCAATTGTAACGATTCTGATTCCGGTGCCGAGGTGCTGCCGAAGTGTCTCTAGCCTGTAAAACGTTGTTATATCAATATACAAGACAATTAAAGTGTATATCAAGCTGATTCAACATCAAAACGTTTGTTTCCGCCTCTCATTTTGATCAAAAACTTTTCTGAAAGACTCGTTTGGTCGTGCAAACGATCCTACAATTGGTATCAGAGCTCAGGAGGAAGAGTTCTTATCGATTCAGCTTGAATTCATCAAAAATTCTGATTTCTACACCTTCTTTTACAAGTTTTCATCAAATTAACCAAGATTTAACGGATAAAATGGCTTGATTTTCTCACATAACACACGAAACACTGTTTTAACAAATCCTTGAAAGAATTAGACCTAAAATCGAACTAAAACCTGATCAAATTGTCAAAAACATGGCCGTTTGTGTGACATCAGCATCAACTCGCATGGATTGACTCTCCAGGTCGTACGAATTGGACCTCAATTCGCACGAATTGGATTTATTTGACTCATTTCGTTTGAAAGTCTGTTCAATTCGCATGAATTGATACAATTTGACCCAGGTCGTACGGATTGGATTCCATTTCGCTTGAAATTGACCCCAGGTCGTGTGAAAGTGACCAATTCGCTTGTAAGGTGTTCAGTTCGCTTGAAAAGGATACCAGTTCGCACAAGTTGGTATAATTAGATCCAGTTCGCTTGAAACAACATTTCATTTCGCACCAAAGTGTCCAATTCGTTTGAGACTTGATTCCAGTTTGTTTGAAAGTATTTAGTTTGTGAACTTTTGATACCGAATCATGGAAAACGAATTCTACAATGCATTTGCTACTACCCCGAGTACTCCTGTTACAGTTACTCAGAGTGTAACTATGGAAAATGAAACGGGAACATTACAGAAACCTCCAAAGCTGATGGGCATTGAAGAGTATCATAGTTGGAAAGAACGTTTAGAAAATTGGGTTCAAGCAAATCATCTAAGATCTTGGGAAAGTATTGAAACTAAGTATGCTAGACCACTGTCTGATTTGGGAGTTGCAAAGATTATCTCGGAATTTTCAGATAAAGAGAGAGATATGTACAAGGCAGAAAAAATGATGGTCAGTTTACTTCAACAAGCTGTGAAAGAAGATATTTTCATATTACTTCAACATGATGGTAGTGCTTATTCGATTTGGGATGCACTTCGCAAAAAATTCAAAGGAAGTGCAGAGATGATCAAGAGTAAAAAATCATTATTGAAGAAAGAATTTGAATTGTTTACAAATGTGCCAGGTGAAACTATAAAGACTCTCATTAAGAGATATTGTCATCTAGTGCGTTCAATGTCTCGATTGGAAATTACTAAAACTCCAGAGGAATGGGTTGAGAAATTAGCCGATGCGTTACCTCAAAAAGAATGGGGTACATACCTCATGATTTTGAAGAATTTCGGAGAATATAGTAGATTGTCGATTGCACAATTTATTGAAAAACTTGAGGGACAAGATCTTGAACAACAAAAGATTGCTAGAATGAACAATTCAAGCGGTCAACAAGACATTAAGATGTACTACAAAGGAAATGTTCAAAATGTTGAAGCAAGTCCAAAGATCCAAACCGCTTTCAGTGCAGAGAATTCATCCGGATCACTCAATCAAAGCTCAAACAACAACAGTGGATTTTCTTCATATCCAAGTGTTAATCCGAATGTTTCAACTTAAAATCATCAGTTCCAAAGCTCAAACAACAGTAATGGTCATGTGTTACACTTCAACATCACGTTGCATCTTCAGAATGGTCAAATTTCTCTGAAGAAGTCGCTAAAGGTCATATGGCATTACTATCTATAGTGTTAGAATCTTACGAGAGTTTGGTTGCGGGAAGGATCGGAAATCCTATGTTGACAAAAGATGATTACGATCAGATCGATGCTGAGGAAATGGAGCTTATGGATATTAAATGGTGTTTAGCAAGCGTGTTGAGGAGAGCTGAGAAATTTAAGCAGATTACTGGAAGAGATGACTTTCATGATGCTAATGTTTCTACTTTAGGTTTTGATAAATCTAAAGTTACTTGTTTTCGATGCAGGGAAAAAGGACATTTCAAGAGGGAATGTACCAATCAAGAAGCAGGTGGAGCTTAGAATCCGTTCGGAAATAATGATTATTATCGGAAAGCTATATATCAACAAGTTGCTTAACAACCGTCATCATCCCATGCTATTGAAGATGGAAAGAAGAAAGCTTATTTAATGATGATGAAAGAGTGCGAGAAGGTTTTAGCTGGGACAAATACATTCCGGTTGATTCAAAGTTTAGAGCATTTATTGCACAAATCGTTCAAAAGCCAGAGTTGTTGAAAGAATGGATTGATGTATTTGCAGATGATGAGAAAGTTCAAGATGAAGAATCTGTTTCTTCAGAAAGTTCAGAAAAGACACCAGATTTTGATCAATCATCAACTGATAGTAGTGATGATGATGAAGAAATTAATCAAATAAACATTAGAAAAACTCATTTATCTATTGAAAGTTTCAAATTTTATTTTGGAGATAAATTGGAGAAGTTAAAGGAGAAACGAGCTGCAAAAGAAAAGAAAGAGGCAAAATGTGAGAATGTTGCTCAGAAGGTGAAGAATGAACAGAGTGAAGAAGTTAAAATTGTTGAGAAGATTGTTGAAATTGAAAATATTGTAGAAGTCATAAAACCTTGTCTAAAATGTTTGGAACCTTGCAAACATTATGAAGAGAAAGACAAGAAGTATAGTGAGCTTGACAAGATGAAAGAAAAATTATTGTTTGATGTCAAGTATGTGAAAGAATCATATGATGTTTTGAACAGAACAGTCAACAGTTTGCAAAAGACAAACTCAAAAAGGGAATATGCTTTAACAATGATGAATGCAGTGATGATGTCTAAGCAGAAGGCTATAAATCATTATATTGAGGAGTGTGCAAAATTGAAGCAGGAGTTGGAAACTGAAAAAATTGAGAATGAAAGAATCAGAAGATTGCTGCAAAGTTATTCAAGTTCTGATTATTTGATTGATAGAATTTATCCAACTGTTGCAGGTTTTGAAGCATTTCAAGATGAGAAGCCAGAAGAGAAGGATACTGGTAAGAAACAAAGTGTCAGTTATAACAAGTGTCCGCCTCCTATATGGGAAGGTTATTCTCCCAGGAAACCAAATGAGGAACAAGTCAAAAAGGCAGTCAATATAAAGTTAAAGTCCGAACAATTGATGATTTACCAGACAACATTGACGTCATATTCACATCATCTGACACTGATCATGAGTCTGGGTTAATAAAGAAAGTTGTCGATCAGGTGTTGGATAAGGATGAGGAGTCAGAGTCAAAGTCTGAGTCTGAAAGTTCGAGTTCATCATCAGTTGACAGTTCAAAATCGTCGGTTAAAAGGGTTTATAATAAAGAATTTCTGTTATCAAAATCTAATTTGAATGACGAACCAATCAAAGTGGCATATACTTTGAATGATTCAGACAAATTATATTCTGATGAGGAATTTCCAATAAGAGGTGTTAAAATTGAAATAATCAACAAGGTTTTCAAATTAACAGAAATTAATATTTCTGAAATAAAAGATGTAAATCTTACTGAAAAACCTAAAAAATACACCTCAAGAGTTCAACAAAGATTGAACAAGAAAAAAGGTTACAGTTCTGGTTCTGGTTTTCAAAAGAAACCAAACCATAACAGTAATTTCAAAAAGAAAGGTTTAGGTTTTACTTCACCCGAAAATCATAAAAATGAGAAAATTTCTAAAACAAAAACAGTATTTGTTTCAGGGTCAAGTTTTGAAGAAGAGAAGAAAAGCTCATTCTGGAAGCAGTCGAACAAAGCATTTTTTGCAGAAAAACAAAAGTTTGAAAGGAATGGAGCTAATTACAAAAAGGAAACAAGAACTTGTTACCGATGTCAAGAAGTTGGTCACATCGCCTGGAATTGTTCAAAGGCAACTAACACAAAACAGGAAGTTGTTTCTAAACTCAAAGAAAAAGTTGTTGATAAAACTGAACCACCAACTGAAAAATTCAAAGTGTTGAAAAACTGAACATATGAAGTTGGTGAATGTTCGAAAAGGTTTTACAAAAGAAGGGTGAATCTTAACTACCAAACATGGGTTGCTAAGAAATCAGATGTGAAATCTGGCGATGAATCTGACTCGTCAAAGTCAGAGGAGCCACAAGTTGAGCTAAAAAGTGATAATTCAGTTCCGCCAATGGATGATGTAAACTTTCCATCATTGCGGGCTGAAAATTTAAAATCAAAAGTTGGTAAAATGGAGATTTCGAATCAATTCTATTCTGAAAAGAAAGAATTTGATGTCGAAAAAGCATTTAATGACAAAGTGAAAAATCTTTTTGGAAGAATGGTCGATGAGAATGAAAAAGGGGTAAAAGAATTTTATGAAGCAAAAAGGAATGTTCAAACCCCGAGTGAAACTGAAAATGTCACACCCAAAGCTAGTCAGGCTTGGGTGTCTGTATTCCATACTTAAAAATCTTGACTTGCCGGAGCTCCCAAGTTGGTAATCGTGGAGCATGAATCAGCATTTTTCTTGAGAAATTCACGAAAATGATATTTTGACCTACAAGTGGTTGTATTCTTGAAAATTGTCATATTTCAATTTACAAATGGTATGGTTGATAAGTGAACCAACAAGTGGTTGAAAAAGAGGTTTTCATCTACAAGTGGTTAATCAAGGTCATTAAGTTGAACTTGATGTAACTTTCATACAAATGATTGAAAAAGAAAAACAATGTGATGAATTTATCCCCGATCTTACAAGTGGTTTCAACAAAACTAATTTTCCGGAAAAACCATTTTGATTAAAACAAACTTAATTGTTTTGAAATCATAATGGGAAAATAGTTTGTTGTCAGGGGGAGTTCTGATTGTTTATGCCAAGTGGATGGAGAATTGAAGCAATTCATATCAGTTTGTCACTTTATTTATACAGTTTTTTCAAATTTTCTTGAAAATCAAAAATTGAAACATATTTTTGATTTTAGGGGGAGTAAAAATTTGAAATTTCGAAAATTTGAAAAAGCCAAAAACATGATAAAATCTAAAAGCCAAAAACATCGTAAAAATAAAAAATGAGTTTTATTCTGAAAAAGAGGAAATGATAGTACATCAGCGGACTATCACAACACGCTAAAGAATTGGAAAGTCAAATGGGATAAACGGTCTCACTGATGATATGCCAGTAGGTTTTACTCATTCAGTAGATTGTTTTAGAGATATAAAATTAAATATCAAAACTGACTTATCTTGTGGGGAACATCTCTCGGATATATGGGTAACCCCCGAAATCTTGTTTGAAAGACTTTCTATTTCTGACATACTAGGTCTTTGTGCGTGATGATATCTGGGGTATCATACCTGGATTTCTGATTTTGTGGAAGCAATAGCCTAGTCCTCGTATAATGCTCTGCACTGCTTTAATCATAAATCTCACCCTCAGCATAAAAAATGATGAAACATTGAAAAATGCTAATCATGTGCTGTTGAAGAAAAGATCCCCAAACGGGACACACCGAAAGACGAGCCATCATCTCTTTGTCTGAACGGAAGTTCTAACCTGAGCTCTCATGGTCTCGTATTTACCCGTTTACAGATATCATTAGTGTACATTCACCTGTAAGACTGAATATAGGAGTCTGGATACGGGAGTATATTCTGAGGTGGGACACGCGAATAAGTTTAAGTTCTTAAAACACTAATTCTCGTATCTCGGAACAGTTGAACTTTGTGTGAAAATTTAAGTGGATCAGTATACTGACAATCTAAGTGAATCGTTTAGAACTTAAAATGTTTAAAGCTTAACGGTGTTAATG